>NC_053023.1:663355648-663499623 GCF_003073215.2 Triticum urartu | reverse complement strand
AAGATGGTCTCCCTGATGTTGTCCGCATCCAGCTTGTGTTTGTTGGTGAATTCTGCGATCATCATGTGGTTGGAGTTGAGTCCACGCTCCACCATCCCCTGACACTTGAAAACTTGTTGCTCCATTGCTTCGAGCCTCATCTCCACGCTTCCGGTCCCCTTTGGTCCCTCAGCATCACGGATGTGCAGCAACCATCACGCATCTCAATGGTTTGAGGGTGTCGCTGCACCTCCGCGAGGTAAGGGTTGATGACCTTCTCAAAGAACTTGTCCTTGGGAGCACTTGGAGACGCCATGATAATCTAGAACTATCAGAAAAATAGCTCGAAACAAAGACAGGAGATTTTTGCATGATACGGGAGTCAAAACCCCCGGGAGATTATATAATGAATTTTTACAGACCAAAATACGTGTCGTGTACGAAAATGGAGTCCGGAGAGCACACAAGGTGCCCATGAGGTAGGGGGGCGCGCCCAGTAGGGTAGGGCGCGCCCTCCACCCTCGTGGAGCCCTCGTGTCCTTCCCGGACCGCTGCTTATTTTTCTATTTTCTAAATATTCCAAAACGAAGAAATATTGCCTTAAAAACTATTTTGGAGTCGGTTTACTTACCGTACCACATACCTATTCCTTTTCGGAGTCTTAAACGTTCCGGAAAGTGTCCCTTATGTATTCCTCCAGGGTTACGGTTTCAATAACATTGGTTTCAACATTTATGGGATTACTTGAGATGTAATGTTTGATTCTTTGACCGTTCACCACCTTCGGATTTGTGCCTACGAAGTTGTTGATTTTTATGGCACCGGAACGGTAGACCTCCTCGATAATGCAGGGACCTTCCCATTTAGAGAGAAGTTTTCCTGCAAAAAATCTTAAACAAGAGTTGTATAGCAATACATAGTCACCTACATTGAACTCACCCTTTTGTATCCTTTTGTCATGCCATCTTTTAACCTTTTCTTTAAACAACTTGGCATTTTCGTAGGCTTGGGTTCTCCATTCATCAAGTGAGCTAATATCAAATAACCTCTTCTCACCGGCAAGTTTAAAATCATAATTAAGTTCTTTAATAGCCCAATAAGCCTTGTGTTCTAGTTCGAGAGGTAAGTGACATGCTTTTCCATAGACCATTTTATACGGAGACATACCCATAGGATTTTTATATGCAGTTCTATAGGCCCATAATGCATCATCAAGTTTCTTGGACCAATTCTTTCTAGACCTATTAACAGTCTTTTGCAAAATTAATTTGAGTTCTCTATTACTCAATTCTACTTGACCACTAGACTGAGGGTGATAAGGAGATGCAATTCTATTATTAACATCACATTTGGCAAGCATTTTACGGAAAGCACCATGAATAAAATGTGAACCACCATCAGTCATTAAATATCTAGGGACTCCGAATCTTGGAAAAATAACTTCTTTAAGCATTTTAATAGAAGTGTTATGATCAAGACTACTAGTTGGAATAGCTTCTACCCACTTAGTAACGTAATCGACAGCAACTAAAATATGTGTATAACCATTAGAGGAAGGAAAAGGTCCCATATAGTCAAAGCCCCAAACATAAATGGTTCAATAACAAGTGAATAATTCATAGGCATTTCTTGACGTCTACTAATATTTCCAATTCTTTGACATTCATCGCAAGATAAGACAAACTTACGGGCATCCTTGAAGAGAGAAGGCCAATAAAAACCAGATTGCAGTACCTTATGTGCAGTTCTATCTCCAGCACGGTGTCCTCCATAATATTCAGAGTGACACTTGCGTAGGATCTGTTCCTGTTCATGCTCAGGTACACAACGTCTAATAACACCATCCACTCCTTCTTTATAAAGACGTGGGTCATCCCAAAAGTAATGTCTCAAATCATAGAAGAACTTTTTCTTTTGCTGGTATGTGAAACTAGGTGGTATAAACTTAGCAACAATGTAATTAGCATAATCATCATACCATGGAGCAGTATGAGAAGCATTTATGACATTTAATTGCTCATCAGGAAAGCTATCATCAATTGGTAGTGGGTCATCAAGCACATTTTCTAACCTAGACAAGTTGTCTGCAACGGGGTTCTCGGCTCCTTTTCTATCAACAATATGCAAATCAAATTCTTGTAGCAAGAGAACCCATCTAATAAGTCTAGGTTTAGCATCTTTCTTTTCCATAAGATATTTAATAGTAGCATGATCAGTGTGAATAATTACTTTAGAATCAACAATATAAGGTCTAAACTTATCAGAAGCAAATACAACTGCTAAGAATTCTTTTTCAGTAGTAACATAATTTCTTTGAGCATTGTCTAGAGTTTTACTAGCATATTGAATAACATTTAGTTTCTTATCAACTCTTTGTCCTAGAACAGCACCTACATCATAACCACTAGCATCACACATAATTTCAAAGGGTAAATTCCAATCAGGTGGCTGGACAATAGGTGCAGAGATCAATGTGTCGGTGTACTAGAGTAGGGGTACCCTAGTATCCCGAACTTGTGCACGGGCAGTCGCAGCATCCCGCGGCAAGGCTTGTCGGGTGACCGCCAAGGTCCTCCGTGGTTCCTTTGGAGCCATTCAAGGACAAAGTATCCAAGCCAAGGCTTCTCAAGACCCCGGCAAGAGGAGCTTGCCGGGAAGGCCAACCAAGGCATCTCAAGACCCCGACAAGAGGAGCTTGCCGGGAAGGCCAACCAAGGCATCTCAAGGAACTTGCCGCGACGCGCCACGCATCCCGGCAAGGCCCGGTGCGTGACAAGCTCCCGGACACGACAAGACAACGACCGCGGCAAGGCGCTTGCCGTGGCAAGCCACCACTCTGTGCCCGCGCTCCAGCACATCCACCAACGTGTCGCTCTGGGACCCTTCCAGGCGTACGTGGCGGGAGGCTGTGCAGCCAGCGGTGCGCGGTGGTAAGCGGCGCTGACAAGATTGCCATCGTGGCGAGCGGTGGTGTCCCTGACGGTCCCTTTTGCACTATTTAGGCGACGCAGATGGGCATTTAATGCCCATTGTCCCCTGCCGTCAGGGTTAGGTATGATACACTGTAGCAGGTAGCTGTACCTACCGCAACACCTTTCCATTTTTACCCTTGTCTACGTTGCCACCTGTTGGTGACCCCTTGAGCATATAAAAGGAGGCCCATGCGCAACATAGAGGGGGTCCCAAAAAAGAGAACACTCACGCTCGGTCTCATTAGCTGTTGGGGTGTACTGTAGCACTCCGCGCTCCCGAGCAAGAACTCAATACAAACCACAAAGCAGGAGTAGGGTTTTACGCATCCGTGCGGCCCGAACCTGGGTAAACTGCTCATGTGCTTCGCCTCAATCTGCTCTTCGTGCGACCCTCGCCCCCGCCGAATCGAAAGGGACTCGGTCCGCCGGTCCCATAGGTGTTCGTGGATTAGTCCCTCGACATCTTTGGCGCGCCAGGTAGGGGTGTTGAGGTTGTGTGAACCAGATCCAGCGTTCACACGAGCTAGATCTTCATCATCTTCATCGACATGCCGCCGAAGAAGAAGGCTTCGGAGGCGTCTGCTCCGTCCGCGCCGAACCCACCACCGC
This sequence comes from Triticum urartu, assembly GCF_003073215.2. Classification (NCBI taxonomy): domain Eukaryota; kingdom Viridiplantae; phylum Streptophyta; class Magnoliopsida; order Poales; family Poaceae; genus Triticum; species Triticum urartu. Next base: position 663,496,063 of record NC_053023.1, on the reverse strand, counting down.
CGGAGCAAACGACTGATGAGGCAGACACCGGCGGAAGAGCGGGCGTCGACGAGGGAGCTCACGGTGCTGCCAGGTCCAAGGACAAGGCTGCGCTGCCCATCGGCGGCGTAGCCGGCTCCCACAACGACTGGGCGCACTCCAAGACCTCGGCCTCCGTACATGCACCGCGCCCATCTCAGGAGGCGCGGGACCGGCAGCGTCATGGTACTCACGGTACCATGCGTTTGCTGGACCAAGATCGAGCTGGTGGATCTCGGAGTTCTCAAGACCAGCATGCACGCCAACATGCTGGCACGAGCGAGGCACGGTCGCCTGGACGGGATACTGCTCCTTCTAACATAGTTAGAAGTCCGAGCATATCCCGCTCCTCGCACCATTCGCCACCGCCACCCGCCACTACAGCAGAAGCTTTGGCGCGAGCTCAACTGCTCCTGGACTACCCTCCAACGGCAGACAAGATCGACGACTGGAGGGCCACCATTCAGAGTCTCATCGGCTTCGCCAACAGCGACACTCAACAGCAGCCGAGCACGTCGCAGCCGCGGCAAGTCAGCTAGGCATGAGCCGGTGGTGACAAGACCGGTGGGGGTGCAACCACTGTGCACTCTCCGCCCGAAGGCCAAGATCGCCGACTCGCCGGATCCACCTCGACAGCGACTCCACCACGTCATCAGATCCACGAGCTCGTTGCGATCAGCGCCAAGTTCTTCACGAACGACAGCAAGAAGACGCTCGTACTCGCATCGAGCGCCGAAGAGAAGCGCGGTGTCAATCGGACCCAACCGTCTGTAACGCCATCAACTGGACAGAGCAAGAAGAGGAAGTTGATTTCTGGTGACTATTTTCCGGCAGAGCTTCCCGAAGCCGCCGCCAAAAAGGTCCCCAAGATCAACGCCAAGAGCGCTGAGGAGCAGTCTGCTCCGGCAAGCCCTAGGGTTTGTTCCATTGAAGCAGAAGCTCTCGACAAGTTTTGCTCCGGCAAGCTTGCCGGGGAACGTCAAGCTCCGGCAGAGCCGCAGGTTCTCGCCGTAGAAGCGGATGTTCCCGCAGCAGCAGATTTGCCTTTAGTCCTTGTTGTCGAGCCACAAGCTCCAGCATGGACACATCAGCGCTGAGGAGCAGTCTGCTCCGGCAAGCCCTAGGGTTTGTTCCGTTGAAGCAGAAGCTCCCGACAAGTTTTGTTCCGGCAAGCTTGCCGGGGAACGTCAAGCTCCGGCAGAGCCGCAGGTTCTCGCGGTAGAAGCGGATGTTCCCGCAGCAGCAGATTTTCCTTTAGTCCTTGTTGTCGAGCCACAAGCTCCAGCATGGGCACAGCAGATTGTCCGTTTCCTTCAGACAGGAAAACTTCCCGAAAAGCAAGAAGAAGCGGAAAGAGTAGCCCGGTAGTCAAGTATGTACCAGTTTGTCGACAACAAACTGTACAGAAGAAGACTCAATGGTGTGAAATTGAAGTGTATTCACCGGGAAGACGGACAAAAGCTGTTGGCAGAGATACATGGAGGCATATGTGGTCACCACATTGGCGCAAGAGCACTTGCCGGCAAAGCATTCCGGCAAGGTTTCTTCTGGCCGACAGCCCTCCAGGATGCAACTGCACAAGTAACCAAGTGTGAAGCGTGCCAGTTCCATTCCAAGCAGATACACCAACCAGCTCAAGCTCTCCAGACGATCCCTTTATCCTGGCCATTTTCGGTCTGGGGGCTCGACATCCTCGGCCCCTTTCCCTGAGCAGTCGGGGGCTTTGAGTACTTGTATGTTGCAATCGACAAGTTCACAAAGTGGCCGAAAGTGGAAGCAGTGAGGAAGGTGACAGCACAATCAGTAGTCAAGTTCTTCAGGTCGATTGTTTGCCGCTTCGGGATCCCTAACAGGATAATCACTGACAACGGTACGCAATTCACGAGCCGCACCTTCATGCAGTACGTCCAAGATCTTGGCGCCAAGGTCTGCTTCGCTTCTGTTGCTCACCCGAGAGGCAACGGTCAAGCGGAGAGGGCAAATGCTGAAGTGCTGCGCGGGCTCAAGACCAGGACTTTCAACAGGATGCACAAGTGCGGAAGAAACTGGATCGAGGAGCTGCCGGTGGTTCTTTGGTCGATCAGGACGACGCCAAATCGTGCCACCGGCCAGACACCTTTCGCTCTAGTCTATGGAGCAGAGGAAGTTCTCCCCACGGAACTCGTATACGGGTCACCTCGAGTGCTCGCTTATCATGAGCTTGAGCAAGAGCAGCTGCGACAAGATGACGCGCTACTCCTTGAGGAAGACCGTCTTCAGGCTGCTGTACGAGCTGCTCGCTACCAGCAAGCTTTGCGCCACTACCATAGCCGCAAAGTTAATGCCAGAAGTCTCGAGGAAGGCGACCTTGTTCTTCGGTGTGTTTAGTCCGCCAAGAATTCCAACAAGTTGACGCCGAAGTGGGAAGGCCCTTACCGGGTGAAACGAGTCACTAGGCCTGGCGCTGTCCGCCTTGAGACCGAAGATAGCACTCCGGTGAGCAATTCCTGGAACATTGAGCATCTTCGTAAGTTTTACCCGTAAGGCGCGGTTGCCGGAACTTGTTCCGGCAACCACCTTTTGTACAAGTCTTGCCACTATTGCATGTAATCCTTTGTACAAAGCCGGGCGCAGACCCCGTGCATAAGTAAAGCTCATATGCTCCGCACATCTTGTCTATTTCATGTTTTCTATTTTTTGCATATGCGATCTGACACTTTGTGCAGCACCTACTCCCCGGTAAGCAATAACGAGCCGTAAGGCTCCATATCTTTATTTTCTCCTCTTTCTTTTTTCTCAAGGAAAGGAAGGTTCCCTCGCCCACAAGTTTGCCGGGGGGGAAAGGAGAAGATAATGGTATGGACCAGGCGTCGTTCAAGAAAGTTTCGCCTTACCGGGAAGCAAACAATAGAAAAGCTAAGTTGCCAAAGTTTGAGCAATCAGATTTTTTAAATTTTTAAGTAATCTCCCTTGAACGACCGCACTTTGTATGGAAAACCTGTGCGCGGAGGAACCAAATCGTAGCTAGTTGCGCCCTTACTTTGTTTTGAGTCCTCTCAACAACTTAAGTGAGCTGCGACTAGTTGCGACAAGGTTTCTTGTCGGTAATGGCACCGCCAGCAGGCTGCTGACGTTCCGCACTCAGCGCTCGCGGCTAAGGTGCCTGCACCGGCAAGTTCCCTAAAAGCGTAGGGCAAAAACATACAAAGGGAGGAATCAAGTAAAGGGAATAACATTGCAATCATTACCCAGAATAGAGTTATATTACAAGGTAGCTTGTTGCGGCTCTAATAGATTGTTCTCATAACATGACCAGCAGCGACAAGAAAAGAAGAAAACGGGCGGCCTAGTCTACGCGATCGCCCTCAATCCTCTTGATCCCACTCACTTTGTCCATAATGGGTGCGACAAGGGTCTTGAGCGCCTCCAGATCAGCATCCGGCGGCAGGGTCTTGAGGACGTTGGTGAGGTTGAGGCCCAGGTTGCGGAAGGCCACCTTCACCAACACCTTTTGAAGAGCTCCCGCGCAGATCTTGCGCGACTCGTCGGCCAGCTGCTTTGGGATCTTCTCCCGGAGCCGCTGGAGGGCCGTCTCCACGCCTTTGAAGAACAAGATGAGCTTGGCGCTGGGTTGGAGGTTCTCGTCGGAGGGATACCCGAGATCCTCCATCCCCAGCTGCGCCAGCTCCCTGTCAATGTCTGCGGCAACATTCACGAGACCCTCCGTCCAGTGCTCCACATTCTCCCTCAGCTCCCTCGCGGCGAGCTTGGGGGGGAAGATTGCCCGCTCCTTTCGCAGCGCCGCAAGCCGCTGCGCCTCGGTCGACTTCACGACCTTCCCTTTGTCGGCTCTCGGAGCCATGGCGGAAGTGGTGGAGGAGGTCGACGGCGTTGGTGGTGCTGGTGGCGATGGGGGGCGGGGCGCTGCTCTCTTTCAGCTTTGGGAAGACGAGGGAGCGGCGAGGATTCCGAGATTGGAGTAGCAACCGGCGAATGGGCGAACTACCCCTGTTTCCCGTGCTTATAAAGAGGGAGGGGGCGGACGTTCCGCTTTTCCGAATAAAGAAACCACCCACGATCTCTCCCACGACGCCGCAGTCAACGCGTGCCGTTCGGGAAGGGCGCGGTGGATACGGGGAGAGATACGGCGTAACCCAGGCCGCGCGTGCCCGTGCCCTGTTTTGGGCCTGGCCCAACAGCGCTCGGCACCGTGTATGGCCCAGGCCCGGGGGCTCCTGTCGGTGTACTAGAGTAGGGGTACCCTAGTATCCCGAACTTGTGCATGGGCAGTCGCAGCATCCCGCAGCAAGGCTTGCCGAGTGACCGCCAAGGTCCTCCGTGGTTCCTTTGGAGCCATTCAAGGACAAAGTATCCAAGCCAAGGCTTCTCAAGACCCCGGCAAGAGGAGCTTGCCGGGAAGGCCAACCAAGGCATCTGAAGACCCCGGCAAGAGGAGCTTGCCGGGAAGGCCAACCAAGGCATCTCAAGGAACTTGCCGCGACGCGCCATGCGTCCCGGCAAGGCCCAGTGAGCGACAAGCTCCCGGACGCGACAAGACAACGACCGCGGCAACGCGCTTGCCGCGGCAAGCCACCACTCTGTGCCCGCGCTCCAGCACATCCACCAACGTGTCGCTCTGGGACCCTTCCAGGCGTACGTGGTGGGAGGCTGTGCAGCCAGCGGTGCGTGGTGGTAAGCGGCGCTGACAAGATTGCCATCGTGGCGAGCGGTGGCGTCCCTGACGGTCCCTTTTGCACTATTTAGGCGACGCAGACGGGCATTTAATGCCCTCGTCCCCTGCCGTCAGGGTTAGGTATGATACACTGTAGCAGGTAGCTGTACCTACCGCAACACCTTTCCATTTTTACCCTTGTCTATGTTGCCACCAGTCGGTGACCCCTTGAGCATATAAAAGGAGGCCCATGCGCAACGTAGAGGGGGTCCCAGAAAAAGAGAACACTCACGCTCGGTCTCGTTAGCTGCTGGGGTGTACTGTAGCACTCCGCGCTCCCGAGCAAGAACTCAATACAAACCACAAAGCAGGAGTAGGGTTTTACGCATCCGTGCGGCCCGAACCTGGGTAAACTGCTCGTGTGCTTCGCCTCGATCCGCTCTTCGTGCGACCCTCGCCCCCGCCGAATGGAAAGGGACTCGGTCCGCCGGTCCCATAGGTGTTCGTGGATTAGTCCCCTGACACAATGCTTTCTTATGTATTTCAAATGCTTCTACACAATCATCATCAAAAACAAAAGGAATATCTTTTTGTAATAGATTAGTCAGAGGCCAAGAAATTTTTGAGAAGTCCTTAATGAACCTCCTATAAAAACCGGCGTGACCAAGGAAACTTCTTATACCTTTAATGTCCCTGGGACATGGCATCTTTTCAATAGCATCAACCTTGGCTTTATCAACTTCAATACCTCTTTCAGAAACTTTGTGCCCCAAGACAATACCTTCATTAACCATAAAGTGGCACTTTTCCCAATTCAAGACAAGATTAGTTTCTTCACATCTCTGCAAAACTCGATCAAGGTTGCTCAAGCAATCATCAAAAGAAGATCCATAGACGGAAAAGTCATCCATGAAAACCTCACAAATCTTTTCACAAAAGTCAGAGAATATAGCCATCATGCATCTTTGAAAGGTAGCAGGTGCATTACATAAACCAAAAGGCATACGTCTATAAACAAAAGTACCAAAAGGCATGTAAAAGTAGTCTTTGATTGATCTTTGGCTGACACAGGTATTTGAGAGAAACCAGAATAACCATCTAGAAAGCAAAAATATGTATGTTTGGACAATGTTTCTAGCATTTGATCGAAAAAAGGTAAGGGGTAATGATCCTTTTTAGTAGCCTTATTTAATTTGCAGAAATCAATTACCATCTTATAACCTGTAATAATTCTTTGAGGAATCAATTCATCTTTATCATTAGGAACAACAGTAATACCTCCCTTCTTAGGGACATAATGGACAGGGCTTACACACTGACTATCAGCAACGGGATAAATTATACCTGCCTCAAGGAGATTTAGTATCTCCTTTCTTACCACTTCTTTCATTTTAGGATTCAGCCGGCGTTGATGATCACGAACTGGTTTAGCATCTTCTTCCAAATTAATTTTATGTTGACATAGAGTGGGACTAATGCCCTTAAGATCATCAAGAGTATACCCAATAGCTGCGCGGTGCTTCTTCAGAGTTTTCAATAATCTCTCTTCCTCATGCTCTGAAAGGTTAGCACTAATAATAAGAGGATATATCTTTTTCTCATCAAGATAAGCATATTTAAGAGTATCAGGTAACGATTTAAGCTCAAACACGGGATCACCCTTGGGTGGAGGAGGATCCCCTAGGATTTCAACAGGTAAATTGTTTTTCAGAATAGGTTCCTGTATAAAGAATACTTCATCTAATTCCCTTCTTTCATTCATAAACATGTCATTTTCATGCTCTAGGAAATATTGTTCTAAAGGATCACTAGGAGGTATGGCAATAGAAGCAAGACCAATAATTTCATCCTTACTAGGTAGTTCTTCTTCGCGGTGTTGTCTACTAAATTTAGAAAAATTAAATTCATGAGCCATATCATCTAAATTGATAGTAACAACATCTCTTTTGCAATCTATGGTAGCATTAACAGTGTTCAAGAAGGGTCTACCAAATATAATGGGACAAAAGCTATCTTGTGGGGAACCAAGAACAAGAAAATCAGCAGGATATTTAGTTTTTCCACACAAGACTTCAACATCTCTAATAATCCCCATCGGTGAAATAGTATCTCTATTGGCAAGTTTAATTGTGACATCAATATCTTCCATCTCAGCAGGTGCAATATCATGCATAACTTCTTGGTATAAGGAATAAGGTATTGCACTAGCAGTAGCACCCATATCACACAAGCCATGATAACAATGATCTCCTATTTTAACAGAAATAACAGGCATGCCTACCACAGGTCTAGGTTTATCTTTATCACGGGCTTTAGCAATTCTAGCAGTTTCATTACAGAAATAAATAACATGCCCATCAATATTATCAGACAAGAGATCTTTAACAATGGCAATATTAGGTTCAACTTTAACTTGCTCAGGAGGTGTATATGTTTTAATATTGCTTTTATGAACTACAGTTGAAGCTTTAGCATGATCCTTTATCCTAACAGGGAAAGGTGGTTTCTCAACATAAGAAGTAGGAACAATAGGATCATTATAAGTGATAGTCTTTTCTTCAACTTTAATAGGTGCAGCTACTTTTACTTCTATGGGAGGATGATATTTAAACCACTTCTCCTTGGGGAGATCAACATAGGTAGCAAAAGATTCACAGAAAGAAGCTACTATCTCAGAGTCAAGTCCATATTTAGTGCAAAATTTATGAAAAATATCGGTATCCATAAAAGATTTAACACAATCAAAACCATGTGTCATACCTAACTCCTTACCATTGTTGAGGTCCCAATCTTCAGAGTTGCGTTTAATTCTTTCCAATAAATCCCATTTGAATTCAATAGTCTTCATCATAAAAGAGCCAGCACAAGAAGTATCAAGCATGGTGCGATTGTTACTAGAAAGCCGAGCATAAAATTTTTGAATAATCATTTCTCTTGAGAGCTCATGATTGGGGCATGAATATAACATTGATTTAAGCCTCCCCCAAGCTTGAGCGATGCTTTCTCCTTCGCGAGGCCAAAAGTTATATATATAATTGCGATCACGATGAACAAGATGCATAGGGTAAAACTTCTGATGAAATTCCAATTTCAATCATTTGTAATTCCAAGACATCATACCCCATCACATAGCCTATACCATGTCGATGCATCTCCCCTCAAAGATAAAGGGAAGACCTTCTTCTTGAAAACATCCCCGGGTACACCTGCAAGCTTAAATAATCCACAAACTTCATCCACATATATCAAATGTTCATCAGGATGTTTTGTTCCATTTCCTAAAAAAGGAGTAGCTAGCAGTTTTTCTATCATACCCACAGGAACTTCAAAGCAAGCATTTTCATTTTCATTTTCATTTTCAGTAGGTTCAGTAGGTTTAGGAGCAACTATTTGCTCTACTGGTCGGGGTGAAGATACCCCGAACAAGCCCCTCAGAGGATTACTTTCCATAGTAACAAGTGACAGTAAATTTCAGCACACTATATAAATTTTTCCTTACAAAATTCCACCTACCAAAGGCGCTTCACTCCCCGGCAACGGCACCAGAAAAGAGTCTTGATGACCCACATGTATAGGGGATCTATCGTAGACCTTTCGATAAATAAGAGTGTCGAACCCAACGAGGAGTAGAAGGAAATGATAAGCGGTTTCCTACAAGGTATTCTCTGCAAGTACTAAAATAAGTGGTAACAGATAGTTTTGTGATAGGATAATTTGTAACGAGCAACAAGTAAAAAAATTAAATAAAGTGCAGCAAGGTGGCCCAATCCTTTTGTAGCAAAGGACAAGCCTGGACAAACTCTTATATGATGTAAAGCTCTCCCGAGGACACATGGGAATATCGTCAAGCTAGTTTTCATCACGTTCATATGATTCACGTTCAGTACTTTGATAATTTGGTATGTGGGTGGACCGGTGCTTGGGTGCTGCCCTTACTTGGACAAGCATCCCACTTATGATTAACCTCTATTGCAAGCATCCGCAACTACAACAAAAGTATTAAGGTAAACCTAACCATAGCATGAAACATATGGATCCAAATCAGCCCCTTACAAAGCAACGCATAAACTAGGGTTTAAGCTTCTGTCACTCTAGCAACCCATCATCTACTTATTACTTCCCAATGCCTTCCTCTAGTCCCAAATAATGGTGAAGTGTCATGTAGTCGACGTTCACATAACACCACTAGAGGAGAGACAACATACATCTCATCAAAATATCGAACGAATACCAAATTCACATGACTACTAATAGCAAGACTTCTCCCATGTCCTCGGGAACAAAAGTAACTACTCACAAAGCATAAACATATTCATAATCAGAGGGGTATTAATATGCATATAGGATCTGAACATATGATCTTCCACCAATTAAACCAACTAGCATCAACTACAAGGAGTAATTAACACTACTAGCAACTTACTAGCACCAATCCGGACATAGAGACAAGAATTGGATACAAGAGATGAACTAGGGTTTTGAGATGAGATGGTGCTGATGAAGATGTTAATGGAGATTGCCCTCTCCCGATGAGAGGAGCGTTGGTGATGATGATGGCGATGATTTCCCCCTCCGGGAGGGAAGTTTCGTCCAAGAACATGGCTTAAGATTTTTTTCCCCATCTAAAGACTCCATATAGTAGAAGATGGCCATCGGAGGGCCACCAAGGGGCCCACGAGGTAGGGGGCGCGCCCAGGGGGTAGGGCATGCCCCCACCCTCGTGGGCAGGGTCTGGCCCCCCTGGTGAGTTTCTTCCGCTGAGTATTTTTTATATATTTGGAAAACATCTTCCGTGAAGTTTCAGGACTTTTGGAGCTGTGCAGAATAGGTCTCTAATATTTGCTCCTTTTCCAGCCCAGAATCCCAGCTGCCGGCATTCTCCCTCTTTATGTAAACCTTGTAAAATAAGAGAGAATGGGCATAAGTATTGTGACATAATGTGTAATAACAGCCCATAATGCAATGAATATCGATATAAAAGCATGATGCAAAATTGACGTATCAGTTCGGTCGTGCGAAGGGCCTTGTGATGAGTTCTTGAGAGCTGCCAGGATTTACGATGACTTTTATTATTTGGCTAAGAATGCAGGCCTCACCGACTTCCTCCGCGACCAGCGTGAACAGTATCTTCTACTCACTAATATTTTCGTGCAAATTTTTTATTTCCATGCTAAGAAATCACCACCTTCAGTGGGGTTTCACTTATATGATGAGGTTAAGGAGATGTTACTTCATGATTTTTTGTCGGGTCTGCAAGATTCCCTTTGAGGGCAGCATCGAGGAACCACATCGTAGCGATGTGGATGGGTTTATTGATAGAATTGCTGTAGGAGAAACTAGGAAATTTTGGGATGCAAGAATTACCAATATACATTTTCCTGTTCTATGTTACTTTGCGATATTTGCTAGTAGATGCTTAATTGGTCGCGGGGACAGTGGAAATCTTACTGCTCCTAATATTGTCATTTTGCGCCATGCTTTGTTTCGTGATACTACTTTCAGCTTAGGCGCCATTGTTGCGAAACGATTAAATCTGAACCGAACAAAGGGCCCCATCTTCAGAGGGATCTTTGCTTCACGCCTTGCTGAATACTTTGGGATACCTATTAGGCATTATGAGAAAGAGTAAAAGTTGCTTCCCCCTATGTTTATAGATTATAAGAGTATGGTAGCACATGGTTTTATTGTTAAAGATAAGAAAAGGATGCTTAAGTATAATTTGATATTTTATAAAACTCACTATGAGATTATTACCTTGCATGCACCCTCTCTGTTTAACATACTTTCAGGCACGTACCTCATCTTACCAGAGAATTTATGCGTACTGGAGGCTTACACAAGTCCCAAAGCCTGAGCCAGAGCCACCACTTGATCCTTATCATCAATCTGTTTATCAGTGTGACCCGGAGGAGATCGCCAACCAGTGGCACCCTGAGGACCCTCCTCAGTACACCGGAGAGAGTAGCTTCGATCAGTGGCCATAGACCAGCTTAGGCCAAAAGCCTAACCTTGGGGGAGTACGTATTTCCCACCGAAATTACATTCATGTTCACACACTCATTATAGTTGTCGGTGCTCATACTTTTTCATTGTACTATCCATGATAGTTTATTTTCCTTTTTAAGCCTTCTTCTTGTGTGTTTTAAAAACTAAGAAAAACCAAAAAAAATTAGTTGTAACTTTAAGCTAGTTTACTTTCCATGCTTGTAGTAGTAGTAACTAAAAGAAAACCCAAAAAGATTTCTCGTTCTTCTTTTGCTTGTTGGGAGCTTTCCCGTGTAAATAGTTCTATTTCTTTTCTTTGGGGGACGAGAGGAGAAGACCATGATGAAAATGTTGAGTGGCTTGCATATGCATTATTGTTGATCTAACCAAGAGCCCATCTTACCTTGTCTTCTCCCTTGTATTAAATGTTTGCAGATTCTAGCTTAGTCCAATGCACGTGCACTATTATTATTAAACACACCGTTCGGTCGTGCAAGTGAAAGGCAATAATGACGATATATGATGTACCTATTGAGATGAGAGAAGCTGGTATGAACTCGATGTCGGTATCAAAACCGGCGGATCTCGGGTAGGGGGTCCCGAACTGTGCGTCTAAGGAGGATGGTAACAGGAGGCAGGAGACACGATGTTTTACCCAGGTTCGGGCCCTCTTGATGGAGGTAAAACCCTACGTCCTGCTTGATTTATTCTTGATGATATGAGTATTACAAGAGTTGATCTACCACGAGATCGTAGAGGCTAAACCCTAGAAGCTAGCCTATGGTATGATTGTTGTATATGTATTGACTAGCCTGGCCTTGGTTTATATAATGCACCAGAGGCCTAGGATAACAAGAGTCCTAGCCGAATACGCCGGTGGGGCAGGAGTCCTAGTCTTGACCACCAAGTCTTGTGGAATCTTCCTTGTATGCGGCAGCTGTCCGAACTGGCCCATGAGTATACGGCCATTGGGGTCCTCGGCCCAATCTAACTGACCGGGAGACGATGTGGTGAGTACCCCCTAGGCCAAGACACCGTCAGTAGCCCCCCTGAACCGGTCTTCAAGTTGGGGACGCTCCTAGATTCTTCCGAACTGTTCTTTGTCTTCGGTCGTCGGTCTTGAAAACTGGTTCAACAAATCTTCCCATCTTCTATGTTGAGGATTGCCGAGCTAAATCTGAAGATCTCACACGTCGGGTATCCAAGGAGCCCTTTAAGTCTTCGGCCTTTATCAATGCCTTGGTATTTTTATGCCACACCTGGGTTTGAAGTTGTTCCCGGGCGGCAGCGTCCTCTTGTGTCCGAGCTCCAACGCCGGACTGCATTCGAGGTATCTTTTGCATCCGAGCACCAACGCCGAACCACTTTCCGAGCTCCAACGCTGGAATGTATGCGAGCTCCAACGCCGGACTATATCCGAGGTGTCATATCACCTTGGTTCAAAAAAGTTGAAGGAGTTTAGCCGAGCTTAATGCTGGAAATGCCCTCTATGGAGCCAGCCATTAGCGCCTGAGCTTTATGCCGGACTGCTTCCGAGGTGGTGCACCACCCCGACTGTGGGCCAATTTTTTGTCAATATTTTTGATTGGTGCAATTTATTCTCTGCCGAGATATATAGCCAGTAACCCTCAACATGTGTATCGGTTTAAAACCCGAGATGCACTTGAAGGATGATGTAAGACCACTGATTCCAGTAGCCGCTAAGACTCAGGTTGATTTGCAAAATCGTCCTGAGGATCAAGTCCTAGCTCAGCAGAATACTTCGGGATACAAAAAGCGGCATGCTCAGTCCTCGAGACTCAGGTTGGGTGCGGCCGACCAACCTGAGGATCATAATCTCCTCGGAAACTGCATTGCACTTAAAATTTTCTGCATTGGACAGGCAATGCAGTAGCCCCCGAGACACTGGTCGGGTGGCAACACCAAATCAGGGGATCGATGTGCCCCTTTAATATTTGTAAATAATAAGCCCGAAGCCCAGTAGCCCTCGAGCCTTAATGCGGGCACGGGTGGCCAAATTAAGGATCGATGTCCATAGTAAAATCACAAATTATGTGTAATGACTCTATGTATCCAGGTACTTTACATCCTTACTGCTCAGATCCGCATTGTACAAAACTTTGTTGACCGACCATCGGCTTCCACCTCCTCGGCTAGTAGCCGAGGAGTGTTTGTCCTACTTTATAAAGCCTTTATGAGGGCAAAGATTTACGACAAACAAGGCAATCTGGGCATACGGTTTTATAAACAAAGGTACGTAGAGAGATATGTTATATTACTATTTAACATAAGAAATGTCTTCCAAAGAAAATAGTCCCGCTATTGGTTCCTTTCTTTTGGTTGTCATGCTAAGCATGATAATGAAACCTCAGCTCTAATGTAAGAGCAAAATATCGAGGATTTAGTTTGGGAGGCCAGTTACTAGCCCCCAGTAGTGTTCGGCGACATTCAAGGTCAAGCCGTAAACACTTCGGCCATTGTTATTAATGGCCCGTCATTTAACGCCGTCATCAGATTGCTGACCAGTTTACGCTTATTGTGACAGTTAGTTTACGGCTTTCTCCACTGAGGTGCTTAACCATGTGAGCTGGAAGCACAATCGCAGTGGTTCTCCCTTTGCACACCTAGCCGAACAAAGCGGAACGTAGGAGGCAAGCGCAGGAGCCGGGCAACCCAACTATTGACCTAAGACACAATTCGAAACCAATGCATATATAGTGAGATCCAAGAATGTTTTTGCCGAATCTATAAAGGTGTCCGGCATTGCACTGTGAGACTTGTGTTGGAAACACACAAATAGTTTAAAAGTGCCAAAAAGCTTGGAAAACCAAAAAACGTCAGTAAAAACATGACGTTCGAACAAGATCAAGTGTTCGGTGCCAATCCGAAAATTGGAAGAGAAAGAAAAAATCGTGCTTCTGTCGTGGTTTGACAACGACCAAGAAGAAAACACATTTACAGCTCATATATAAATTTTAAGAGCCCCCAAGTGACTTGGGTAAGAATTTTATGCATAATGATTGTATGTACCGAAGTACTTATATCATATTTTTGTTCACCCGAACTTTAAACGCGTCTTAACTGACCGTCGGATTATCCCTCTTCGGCCAAGGGCCAAAAAGTGTCATGTACTCCGCCTGTCAAGAGTATCGGCGGTGTTTCCGATGACCAGGCAATTAGGCCATAAGGCTATAATAGACAAAGCGCACTCAGGGAACTTATGCTATATTACTAATGAAGAGTAAGAAGCATCTTCGAAGAAAATAGTACCCCCACTGATACCTTTCTTCGGTGCTCATTATTACTATGAGACTTGTGCAATAGATTTTTTGTACTCATGAGTTCCGTTGTGTGCCGACCATGATTGAAAACAATAAGAGCGCTAGCTTTCGGCTTCACCCAGTTTGAGGTCAGAGGTCGGATGACCCGGTCATGACAATCGCAGAGGTGCTCCCTTTACTCCCTAGCCGAACAATCGGGAACGTAGGGGTAAGCACAGGAGCCAGGCAACCCATCTTGCAAATCGCTTAGGTTAATATGGTGCATATTGTGGCGTAATACACGAACAAGGAACGAAGCCGTACAAGTATAATCATATGCAAGAGGAAAAGCTCCATCAAGGGAGCCCCCAAGTAAACGGGGTATTTGAATTTGTATGTCACAAACAAAGTTTTGACAAGGAGATTCTCTACAAGCAATTTTTTTTCAAAAAGGTATAATGCTTGGTCGAACCGAACACAAGTTTAAAAATTTAAAACCTTGAGCATGAAGGCAACTTAGCTGGTTAATGTGTTCGTTATTGATGACGCGGCCCGAGCTTGATGCGAGACAAGGTTCCATCCCCCAAGCCGGTCCCAAGGTGGCGGAGCAAAGAGCTCGGCACTCCGAAGTGGTGACATAGCACGGTCAATGCGGGCCGGCAGAGTGATGCCGAAGTCCCTGGCATGGGGTAATGAAGTGTTGATGAAGCCCCCTGTCCAGCCGAGGTGATGTGGTATGCCAGTACGCCGAGTTGACGATACTGCCCAACCTGGATCATTTTCCTGTGCACAAAAAATAGTGCAAACCGGAGATAATAGTAATAATAATAATTAAAAAATTGTTGCATAATAAATAATTTATGCAAAGTGAGTAATAAAAGAAATATGGCCTGGCGCCGAAGTCAATGTCGATGCAGGGCGTCGGCGTGATGCGGTAAAGGCGTGGCAAAGCCTGAATTCACAGGTCGGTCCGAGTTCCGGATGCAGCGTTCACCGGACCATGTATGGAAACTGACCGAACCACCATGCGACCTCGTTAATGCGGCCATCATTTGATAGACCTGTGTACATATGATGAACAAACCAGAGTAATAATTCCTTGGGAAGAATGAACCCGAACAAGCAAAAAATACTAGGATTAATAGCACCTGGTTTATTTGTTGTAGCAATCCGAAGAAAGGTGATTCCGAAAATTGGGACTCGATCCGCACACCCATTGCCTGATGGGTGATAAAGCGACGGTATGGCGATGTAGGTAAAGGTTGGCTTGCCGAGGTAAAGCCCTCGGTCCAGCTAACGTGACGGAGCTGGTCGGCTAGTGACGCCGAAGTCTCCGGGGCAGGTTGATGAAGAGATGGCGAAGCCTCCGGTCCAGCCGAGATGTCGAAGCCTTAATGTCAGCCGATGAGTCGAAGTAGGTCAGCGTGATGGACACCAGCTTGAACAAGCAATAGTGCAGCCCTGCCGATGCAGGTCGTGACGTGGTCGATGCCGGCTTAATGAAGTGACCATGCGGCGATGCCGGTATGCCCGCTCTGTGTAATCCGTGGGGCGGCGATGTTGGTGATGATTTATCCTTCATGATGCCGGACTCTTGTTCGGCTTGCCGAGATGATGATCCGAAGAAGTTGAGCTCGGCTCAACAAAGTGACGACGTGTCTAGCGCAGGTCGGCAGCCTTGGAGCAATATTGCCGGACTGGTTTGACACCAGCACAATGATGAAGATGACCTCAGGGGAGGCTTAAAAATTTACGGGCACGTCTTTAAAAACAACGCACAATACCCTAGAAGAGAATTCCTCTAAAAAGGTTGTCCAATATCACGTTCATAAAGAAACATGAATTCGGGTCGGATCCGTATTCGCACAGAAAACGGATCCGAAAATTGGTCCACTCATCGGAAGGTTCCTGGAGTTTGAACCGTCGGATCGAGCTGAAATTTGGAGGGGTGGTAGATTTGGGAATTCTGCAGTAGATGAATGGTTGGATCTTCCAAAGGACCTCCGAGCTGGGCTCTGGAGACCACGCCCTAAACTCATCCAGATTCCCGTCCAGATTTGACAGGGCTCTGGTATATCATAGATTGTCGGAGATTCCTCCATCGGAACTCGACGAAATTTTGCATGGCTTTTGTAGACGTAATTTCGCACTATTCCACTGGAGCAATCGTCAAACCGACGCTCGAGGAGGCGGCGACGGCGAATACAAGTTTGCTGTCCGTAAAAACAACACGGCCACCCGAGGGCAATGTTGACGTTGAGCCCTCGAGCTCCATGGATGACTCCTCTATGATCATGATAGAGATCGGAGTTGATGTTGAGGAAGGCCCTCGTCCGAACATGACGATCGGAGATGGAGAACGGTCCTCGGTCGAGCCAAGGTGACCAGTTGAGCCGGCGACGAAGATGCTGGCGTCGCAGTTGACCTGCGGGCAAGCCATTGATCATTTTGCCGATCACACAGCGGAACTCTCAATGAAAACACCAATGTCGGTATCAAAACTGGCGGATCTCGGGTAGGGGGTCCCGAACTGTGCATCTAAGGCGGATGGTAACAGGAGGCAGGGGACACGATGTTTTACCCAGGTTCGGGCCCTCTTGATGGAGGTAAAACCTACGTCCTGCTTGATTTATTTTTGATGACATGAGTATTACAAGAGTTGATCTACCACGAGATCATAGAGGCTAAACCCTAGAAGCTAGCCTATGGTACGATTGTTATATATGTATCGACTAGCCTGGCCTTGGTTTATATAATGCACCAGAGGCCTAGGATAACAAGAGTGCTAGCCGAATACGCCGGTGGGGGAGGAGTCCTTGTCTTGACCACCAAGTCTTATGGAATATTCCTTGTATGCGGCAGCTGTCCGAACTAGCTCATGAGTATACGGCCATGGGGGTCCTCGGCCCAATCTAACTGACCGGGAGATGACGTGGTGAGTACCCCCTAGTCCAGGACACCGTCACTCGACCTATCTGTTTTTCTAAATATGATTAGTTCATCATTCCTGATTCAGCTTATTATGAATTAAACATGTTTGCGATGACAATTAGAGATTATAGTTGCTCATGCCATCACTACTAGAAAAAGGGCTATAGATGGGATTGACACTAATGGCGCACCAGACAAGCGGTGCGCCATTAGTATATACTAATGGCGCACCTCCTTCTGATATGCCATTAGAGCTAAAACTACTAATGGCGCACCTGGCCCAGGGTGCGCCATTAGTATCATTTTTTTTTGAACTAGTGCGCCTGTCCAAACATACTAATGGTGCATCCAGACACAGTGCGCCATTACTAGTTGTAACTAGTAATGGCGCACCTGTCGGAAAGTGCGCCACTAATGTTGTTTTTTTATTATATTTTTTATTCCTTTTTTTGCAAAACTACTAATGGCGCACTGTTCGACCGTGCGCCATTACTAGTTTAAACTAGTAATGGCGCATTGTGGAACAGTGCGCCATTAGTATGTTTTTTTTGCAAAACTACTAATGGCGCACCACCAGAAGGTGTGCCATTAGTAACCTGGATTACTAATGGCGCCTTTAGAGTTGGTGCGCCATTAGTAAGTGGGCAGCAACAAGATATTTTGGACAGCCTCTCCTACCCACACTCACTTTCTCCCCACTTCATGCTCTCCACCTCCTCCTTGTCTCGGGTGCCTCCTCTTTTTCACCTCATTTCCACCATAGATTCATTCAATTTAAGTGGTTAAATTACCTTGTTTTGATAGGTAAGTAAGGGGGAAGCTATATTTATGTTATTCTCCCTACAACAATGTGCACATGCACTTTTTATGGCCTAGCTAGATCTATGTATGTTCTTGGTGTTGCATATGTTTGTGGTGTTGCATATGTGTTTGTGTTTGGAGGTGTACCGGTATTTGAAATGCGATAGTTGCCAATATTTTACCGGAAAGCATTCTTTTTGGTCCTATTTTTAGGGAAAGTCATGCCAAATTTTTTCTTGGTTCTAAAATATCGTTTTGCTCTACCCCGCAGGCGACCATGGTCCGCACGATGACCGAAGGCATCGTGAATAGGTTTTTGAGGTCCGCGAAGGCCGAGATGCTTCAAAAGAACGAGACGGAGATAAGATGTCCGTGTCGAAGATGCAAGCTGAAGAGCCTTATTGCGGACCCGGAATCCGGGCAGGTGCGGGACCACCTGCTCTTGCGTGGTTTCATGGATGGCTATCGGTGGCAAGGTGATGAAGATGACTACGAAGTCGTCCATGGGGGCCGGGAAAGAAATGAGGAAGGGCAGCAAGACAACCACCGCGGCTCGGGCGGGCGAGAAGACGAAGAATCCCTAGGAGATGATCACGACGGTGATGCTGTACACAGTCATCATGTAGAAGATGCAGGACATGATGATGAGGAAGATGCCGGAGCAGACGACGGGCATGATCATGAAGATGATGATGCCGGCGGAGCAGACGACGCTGGACCATCGATGGGCTGGGTGCAGGACCCTCATATTCAAGAGCTGCTTCTCAAGCAGACGGATAACGCAAGAGCTGCCGCCCGAGAGAAAGCCAAGATGGATCAACTTGAGTTAGTCGCAGTTACTCCATTGTATGAAGGATGCAGGCCCGAGGATACCCGCCTGAAAGTAACGCTCATGGCTCTGGAGATGAAGGTAAAACACAAAATGACCGACGCATGCTTCGACGAGAACATGTCATTCTGGCACGAACGTCTTCCCAAGGGGAACAAGTGCCCGACCAGTTTGGAGGAGGCGAAGAAAATCGTGTGTCTTCTGGATTTACCGCACGTGAAATACCATGTGTGCATGAACAATTGCATCATTTATCGGGACGAGCACGCGGAGTCTACCATATGTCCGGTGTGCGGCGTCACTCGATACAAGAAGAGGAAGAAAGCTCCTCGAAAAGTGGTGTGGTACTTTCCGATCACTCCTCGTCTGCAGCGGTATTTCGCGGACCCTAAGGTAGCAAAGCTCCTGCGTTGGCACGCGGATAGGGAGGAGAAGAAGCAAGAAGATGACGCAAATGATCCGGAGATAGATAAAAAAGACAAGATGCTGAGTCACCCTAAGGATGCGAGCCAGTGGCAAGCATTAAACTTCAAAGACCCAGAATTTGGGAATGATCCAAGGAACATCGTGCTGGGCGCGAGCACCGATGGAGTCAATCCGTTTGGCAGCCAGAGAAGCACACATAGCACCTGGCCTATGTTTGTGTGGATGTACAACCTTCCCCCCTGGTTGTGCATGAAGAGGAAGTACATTCATATGAGTATGCTAATTGAAGGACCGAAACAACCAGGGAACGACATCAATCTGTATCTGGGGCTGCTGAAAGAGGAGCTTGACACGCTGTGGAAAATGCCAGCCAATACGTGGGACGCTGCAGAGAAAGAATATTTCCCTATGAGAGCCGCGCTGCTCACGACGGTGCACGACTATCTCGGTTACGGATATGTCGCGGGGCAGGTGGTCCATGGATTTTCTGGATGCGTCAGGTGCATGGATGACACAACGTATCACCAGCTAGATAGAGATCCCGGGTCTTCGAAAACCGTGTTCATGGGACATCGAAGGTGGCTTCGCGACGATGACCCGTGGAGAAAACGCAAGGATCTGTTCGATGGTGAAACCGAACCCCGAGGACGCCCGCGTACGAGGAGCGGCGAGGAAATAGACGAGCTGTTGAAAAATTGGAAAGACTGCCCACTGCCGGGAAAGAAGCAAAAGGCGCCAGAGCCGGGAAAGAAGCGAAAGGCGCCAGAGCCGCTGCTGAAGGTATGGAAAACGAGGTCTGTTTTCTGGGACTTGCCGTACTGGAAGATCCACCGTGTGCCTCACAGCCTTGATGTCATGCATATCATGAAGAACGTGTGCGAGAGTCTGCTTGGTACCCTGCTCAACATGCCAGAGAGGACCAAAGATGGGCCGAAAGCAAGGGCAGACTTGAAATCAATGGGCATCAGGCAGGAGCTTCACGCTATATATGATGATGATGATGATGATGATGAGGCGAAGCAGGACACGGAAAGTCGTCGCAAAGGAAAAAAGGCCAAGAAGACCGGAAATGACTACCCTCCCGCGTGCTTCACTCTAAGTCAGGAGGAGATCCAGCAGTTTTTCACCTGCCTCGTAGGAGTAAAACTTCCCTACGGTTACGCGGGGAAGATAAGCAGATACCTAGACCCAGCGAAGCTGAAGTTCAGCGGGATGAAGTCTCACGACTGTCACGTGCTGATGACGCAGATACTTCCAGTTGCAATCCGTGGGATCATGGACGCGCACGTCCGTGAAACCCTATTTGGCCTATGCAAGTTTTTCGACGTCATCTCTCGGAAGTCTGTTGGCGTGAGGCAACTCAGAAGGCTACAGGAAGAGATCGTGGTGATACTATGCGAGCTTGAGATGTACTTCCCGCCCGCATTCTTCGACGTTATGGTGCATCTGCTGGTCCATATCGTGGACGATATCATCCAACTCGGGCCGACGTTCCTGCACAGCATGATGTCGTTCGAAAGGATGAATGGTGTCATCAAAGGATATGTTCGCAACATGTCACGTTCAGAGGGAAGCATAGCCAGGGGCTTTCTGACCGAAGAGTGCATCTCCTACTGCATGAATTATTTAGGCATCGAGAACCCCGTTGGTCTGCCCGTCAACAGGCACCTCGGCAGGCTCGCTGGATGGGGTCACCGTGAGGGTCGCCGCGAAATGCATGTCGACTTCGAGGGTCGACTCGCCGACTTTGAAAGAGCAAACCTAGTCGCGCTACAACACATAGACGTGGTCGATCCTTGGGTGGTAGAGCACAAAACCTTTATTAAGAAGACGTACAATGACCGAGGCCAACAGAGGACGGACGGAGATATACTCAAAGAGCACAACTCATGTTTCACGCGTTGGTTCAAGCAGAAGCTTCTGTCGTACCCTTTACATGAGGATTCTTCCGCGGAAGAACAACTCATATTCGCCTTGTCACAGGGCGCCGAGCACAACCTGATGACCTATGAGGCGTACGATATCAACGGCTACACATTCTACACCGAGGCCAAGGACATGAAGAGTGATGGTTATCAGAACTCCGGGGTAACGATGGAATCCTACACCGGTAACGACAAGGACAGATACTACGAAAGGATCGAGGAGATCTGGGAGCTGAGCTACGCTGGAGAGAAGGTCCCGATGTTCTGTGTCAGATGGGCCAAGAGCGTCCTAAAAGAAGACCGGTATTTCACCACCATGGTTATACCCGAAGCCAAATCCAAGACCGCGGGCGCAAACGTCACCGCGAAAAATGAGCCATGGGTACTGGCTTCCCAAGTGGACCAATGCTTCTTCATTACCGACCCGTCAAAGCCCAGTCGTGTTGTCGTGAGGAGAGGCAAAAGGAAGATCATCGGAATGGATGGAGTAGCCAATGAGCAAGACTTCGACAAGTACGGCGACCCGAGGATCAAACATGACGACGATGATGAAGTAGCAGCATACACCACAAGAAGAAGCAGGACCACCCTACCTAAAGGACGTCCGTTCCACAGAAGAACTCCATTTGCGAAAAAGAAGGGCAAGAAGATTGTGAACAGATAGCTAGCTAAGATCGATTGTATTTAAATTGTTGCCTTCATTTCTCGATTGTATTTCATGGGCACTTTTTGAACTATCATGAATATTTCTAAATTTCATGGACACTCGATCTCGATCCCCCTCCATCTCGATCGCTATCCCACCTCGCCAGATCCGGTCCCCCTCACCGCCGAGCACCCCCCGGTCCACCGGCCGCCACCGCCGACCCCCCGCACCCCCCCTTCCCCTACTCAATCGCCGCCGCCGACCCCCCGCACCCCTCCCCTACTCAACCGCCGCCGCCGACCCCCCGCACCCCGCGCACCCTCCCCTGCTCCACCGGCATTACTGTTTGATGATATTTTTTAAAAAATTATTACAGTCTTATAAAAAAATATTACTGTTATGATTTAAACAAGTTTGAACATATTTAAACACAAATAAATATCAAACAGCATTTTAAATGCATAAAAAAATTTGTGGAGCCTAGGAATCGAACCTAGGACCTCCTGGTGTGAGAACTGGCTACTGACCAGTCGAGCTAGTAGAGGGAACTTGGTGTGGATCAGGTCAGGTGGAAGATAACCTGTTGGCTCGAGCAGAAATCAAAAAAAAAATACTAATGGCGCACCACGGTGAGGTGCGCCATTAGTATGGATGTACTTATGGCGCACCTAGGGGTGGTGCGCCATTAGTATTGTGCCATTGCTATAAGAAAAAAAACTACTAATGGCGCACCACGAGGTGGTGCGCCATTGCTATAGGATACCCCTTCGCCCGATCCCCCCTTCCCTCTCCCCCTCGCCAGTTCCCTCTCCCTCGATCCACCGCGTCGCTCCTTCCCTCGTCCCTCCCTCCACCGTGCCGCCGCCGCCGCTGCCCCGACCCACTGCGCCGCAGACGCCCATGCGCCCCCGCCGCCTCCCTCTCCCCTTACTCCCCCTCGAGCCCGCGACCTCCTCGGACGGAAGGCAGCGCGAGCCTCCCCGCGCTCCCCGTGACCGCTCTCCACCGCCGCCGCCGACCCCCGCGCCCGCTCCACACCCGCTCCGGCTCCCCCACGCCCGCTCCGACGACCCCCGCGCCCGCTCCACACCTCCGCACCTCCCCACTTCCCCTCCCCTCGCGCTGCTTCACCCGACTAGGTCGTACCCGTCGACACCGTATCGTCCCCGCGACCACCGGCCCTCCTCCGCCGCGACGACCAGGCGCCGCCATCCGCGGACTGCCTCGAGCTCTGTCCCCGTCCGCGCGAAGATCCCCTCCACTCCGCGGGCAGGGGCTCTTCTCCTGCCGCTGTAGCTACAAGAGGAGAGGAGCACCGGCCAGCCACCACCGACGGACGCCTTAGTTTGGTACGACCTCGACCCCTTCACTGTTTTCTGCTTCAAAAGTAAGTTTGTAGAGCCAACAGCCATATTATCCATTAACTGGAATCGAGCTAATTTTAATGGTATATTCGAAGTTAATATTTCGTTTAATCTAGTCTACGTGTTTGGTTTTTCTAACTGATATGAATGCCATGATTTCCAAGAACAAGATAGGATTGATGGGCCCCTGAAGCAGTTGTCATTAACCTTGCAGTGCCTATTTGCAACAAGGTATTTTAGCATTTACACATTTAGTATAATTTTAGCATTGTTTCTCAGTTTGGCACACTACACATTATAGCAAAGATTCTCTATCTGGCACACTACACATTTTAGCATACTACACATTTTAGCACTGTTTTGGCAATGCACTGATTTGGAGTGATATCATTGGCTCATTGCTGCCTTTGTGCAATGCAGAACTGTTAAGAGTGATCTGGAGCAGGAGGGCGACGCTGAGCTCGGTTGGGGCCTCCTCGGCGACCGCTGCGGCGAGGTCTGTGCACTCAGTCTGTGAGTCCCCGCCGCGGAGAGTTGTACATACGCCAAGACCTTCTACGGTGAGCCCCTCACTCACTCAGCACCGAGTACTTTGCAATCTGGTCCTCTATCAGTAGCTTTTGTAGTAGTTCTTGCAGCGAATATGTCTTCTTGTTCAAATACAGAAGCAACACCCGGCGAGTACACAAACAAAGACAATCTATATTCACAAACTGCAGTATTTCTTCCTGTTCCACAACTGGGCGTTGTAGCCTGACATAAAGAGAATCATGAAGCACTTTTCTTTTAATTCAACACCTGCAGTAGTATACTTGACTGAATTTAAACACTTGCAGTAGTACTTTGACGAGTCTGCTTGATCAACTAAATTTAAACACTTACAGTCTTTCTACTGCTGCTTGATCAACTGGAGTACTCTGGTACTTGATCAGTAGTTGTTTTGGTGTAGCAAGTGCAGCAGCTGTAGTACTCCATTTGGTACTCCATATGGAGACTTTAACTGGATCAGATTAGGTACTCCATTTGCTGTAGTACTCTAGTTAACTGAAACTAGTGACATCACTTGAAGCAACTTAAGTCTGAATAATCAAATTCATCATACACTATTACTTGAATAAAAGGTTATGTGCTTGAAGTGGAGTGCATGCGTTTTGGAGTAGCATCAGTAGCTACTGTTACTTTTCCACATGAAGTACAGTACTGGAGTAGCAAGTGTACCAGTATTATTGGAGTAAAAAATTCAGTTAAGTTGTGCAGTAGTGTGCTCCTGCTTGCTCTTCTCTGAATCTTTTAAGTTAAATGAAACCTTTTTACTCCAGTAGAATTAGATGAATTTTGTCAGTATTGTGTATTTAAATGAATCTTTTGCTGTGTATTTAAATGAAAGGGGAGTATAAATACTGTTTGGTTAAAACCAAGATTTAGTATCTTGAACTACTCCAGTTGTTTAAATTTGACTTGGTGTAGTAATCCAATACTCCAAACTGTTGATGGACAGATGGCCATTAGTTGGTGTAGTACTGCTTGGAGTAGCTTGCTGTAGAGATTTGTGTATTCTGCAGTTGAGTGCCAAAATAAACCTTGCTAGGTGAATCTTGTTTGCATTAGGAGTAATCGCTGGAAATTTACTGAATTTTGTTTCCAGTAGATGCACTATTGGAGTATTGGATTACTGCCTCTGTTTTTAATTAACCACTACTAGAAAAAGGGCTATAGATGGGAGCTCTGTCAGTAGCTAACTGCCTCATGTTCTGCTCTGTGAACTGCTATGTGGTGCTGCTCATGGATGATAGTAGGAATTTATGCAAACTCAGTGATTGTTGCAGCCAAGAAATGCCTAGCCAATGTTAAATGGTCCTATAAATGATAGTACCCTAACAACTATTCTGCTCATGATCTTATTTTTATTTCTTTGATGAAAGTTGGTTCTTTTCTTCCCAAGTTCACAAAAAATCTTTTACATTTCTAGTGGCTGCCAAAAGCATAATATGACTAGGACAAACATAAACTTTGAGGCTGAAAGGAAATCAAGTAATGAACCACATAGGAATAGAAGGTAAACAAACTATGCTAGTTGAGAATGTACCTCAGGAGTCAATCAGAAGTGCGACGTCTCAATATTTCCTGAAAACCCATATTGGCTAGGATAATTTGCTTTTATTACCTTATTTACACCAAGTTTTAGTTAAACAATGATACTTGAATAATTTTGTGCTATTTCTATTATGGTTTTGTGGACAGTATTTGACCTTATGGTAACTAGTTGGGGTCAGGTTTTGGGGTTTTGATTATTGGTATGAAGTACTGACAGAGGATCTTATTCACACCAAGTTTTAGTTAAACACTGGTACTAGAATGATTTTGTGCTACTTCCGTTGACAGAGAATGGCATGTTAATACCATATAGGTACCCAAATAATGTTGCTATGATGTATTGGGGGAGAAATGATCCAGTATTGCTTGTAGTGGTTTGTCCAAAATGTTGAATGATACTGCTTGGAGATGCATATTTTGTTTCACCTCTTCACATGCCAATGTATTTTCCATGTTGTGATGGAGGCCATTTTTTGCCTTGTCCACCCGAGAGGCCCTTGAGTTTGCTGGAATGTCGATTAACTTCCGTTCCGGCAAATTCGGGTACTCCATATGTCCTATTTTCAGCAAAGGTCATGCTGAAATTTTCCGTGAATTTTAGCATGACTTTGCTAAAAAATAGGACATATGGGGTACTTGTGACTAATGCATGGGCCGGGGTATCTTAGTAGTTAATTAAGTAGGATCAAGTGCCCCGGCGTACTTGTGACTAATGCATGGCTTTTAGGGTGCCTCGGTGTCGACAAAAACCGAAATGATGAAAGATTAGGCTTTTAGGGTGCCTCGGCGTCGAAAAACCCTCAATGATAAAAGCTTAGCTTTTAGGATGCCTCGGTGTCGACAAACCCTAAATGATGAGACCATGATCTTGTTCCTTGACAATAACCAACTTTTTGACCAAACTTTGTTCCTATTTTGAGAGAAACATGGCCAACAACGATGAGGCCGGGGGTTCGGGCGTCAAGGCATTCTGGAAGCTATCCCAGGAGATGGAGGAACAACCTCACTTGTATGAGGACGCCGCCTTCCCCACCGATCCTGAGACCACTGATGGTACCGCCGAGGATGACCCCACTGATGCCACCACTTATGGTGCCACCGAGGATGCCACCACTGATGATGGCGGCGCACGCACAGATGGCAGCCAACCGAAGAGGCAACGGAAGGACCGGCGCCCGACCGTGCTCCGCACCCTCAAGGAGGAAGTTACTGAAGTGGACTCCGATGGGAATCCAACGGCGCCCGAACGAATAGTCAAGGGGTACTCGCTTCAGCTCGGGTGCATTCTCCGGAGCACCGTCTCGATCAACACCGAGAACCTGAGGCATCCTGACCGAGGGAATTTGCGCAACCTCCTCTTCACGAAGCTGCACGAACGATACAAGTTCCCCGCTGAATTTGAAAACACAAGCCTCAAAGGGAATAAAGTGAACAATGCTGCCCTCACGAAGATGAGCAAGGCCCTGTCTACTTGGAAAAGCAATGTGAAGAGAATGATCGAGAAAGGTGAGAGTTATGAGAAGATCAAGGAGAAAAATCCTTCGATCACCGAAGATGACTACAACGACTTCAAGATCAATTGTTCGAGCACCGCAAACTCCGAATCAAGTAAGTGGGGGAAAGAAATGCGGGAGCTGAACTTAGGGGAACACACACTCGGTCCCGGCGGTTACAGAGTGGCAGAGCCTATATGGGACAAGGAGGAGGCGGACCGTGCCGAGCAAGGCCTACCGCCCCTCTTCGATAAATACGGTGACAAGCAGACCAGGAACTTTGTCAGGGCCCGGTACAAGAAGGACCCGAAAACAAAGGAGCTTACCACGGATCCGAAGACCAGGGCGCTTGAGCTTGTTCTGGTAAGGAATACACCCCCGTGTAATTAGCTCCATATGGTTGCATTCTAATTAATGAAGCCAAATTTCTAAATGGTTCACATTCCTTCCGCAGGCGACTGAAAGCAGTAGCGCGGGGTCGACTAAGAGCAACCCTTGGGACACCACTCTAAATAGGGCGTTGAATGTAATGAAGAACAAGGATAAGCTCAGTAAGCCGACGTCAATTGGTCGTGTGGCCGGCAAAGGCTTGCCGACAAAATGGTCGTCATACTATAACACTGGTGGGTGAAAGGAGAAAAAGACCAGCTCAGAAAGCCAGGCGCGCGAGGTTCAAGAACTCTGGGCACAGGTGGTGCAAATTCCGGAGATTGTCCAAGACCAAGTGGAACAACAACTCGGAAGGACGATCACCGCCATTGTGCCTACCTTGATCCAGGGGATTAGTGCGTGGATTGCGGGCAGCCAACAGGGGCCGCC
Organism: Triticum urartu; assembly: GCF_003073215.2. Taxonomy (NCBI): domain Eukaryota; kingdom Viridiplantae; phylum Streptophyta; class Magnoliopsida; order Poales; family Poaceae; genus Triticum; species Triticum urartu. Next base: position 663,468,821 of record NC_053023.1, on the reverse strand, counting down.
CGCGATTCCTAGCTTCACGGCCAGCAACTCGCAGAATGCGATGGCGGGGCCATTGGTGTCTCCGACGCCGGCACGGGAGCTTAATGCACCTGGGTGTACGCCGGCCGGCACCTCTGCAGCAAGCGGCCCCTCCGTCAACTGCACGCCCGCCATTGGCGGTGCCTCGACATTAGCCGAGCTCGACGCCATCATCATGGTAACTAATTAAGCCTCTCTCGGCCGAGGACTTCATCTCCTTGCCTTTGACTGGGCATCCCTGACGCCCTACATGTTTTCGCAGGGCGCCGCCGACGTTCCGTGCACTCTCCTTCACTTCGTGAACAACGAGTTGGTCGATGTCGCCAAGGGCAAAATCGTTCAACCGTGCAACCCCTTGTTCCACGGTACCCAGATGCCACCCAACTTGTTTAGGGTTCAACTGGTTCGGGTGCTGCCAGGCTGCGACGAGTTGTTACCTCCGATTCGACCCGTCGGGGCCGACGATGATGACGTGATGACCCTCAGCGCCTGCCTAAGCTGGCCCCTGCTTTGGCCGAAGAGCCAGATTCGTTTGGGGGCGGGGGACACCACCCCAAAGACAACACCGACAGTCGTGCCGGCACCAAGTCGGCCCCATGGCAAGCCCGCCGCAACGGTGCCGGACATCCCTATGCCACTGGATCCAAACATGCATATGGCACAGGATCAGAACGACGACGACGATACATTTGCCAACGTCGATCAGTACTTTGCCGATCATGGGTACGGTGGCGACTTCATGGGGCCTCCTTCTCAAGAACCCAACCCAACAAAAGACGTGCACGATCTAGCTGGTACCGCGGAGAAGCCAAGTTGCAACAGGCGTCGTCTGCTGTTCAGCTCTCAGGAGACGCCTCCAGCTGCCGACTTCACCGAGCCTCAGATAGGCGAGGTGCGAAATATTATCAGCCCCAACACACTCAAGAAGGCGGTCTGTGAGCAGAACACGGTCCCATTACAGGAGAAGAATAAGGCACGCAAAAGAAAGACTAACAAGGGTGCGGGCCAGCCGGCACCGAGTACGATCCGTGCTCAGGACGGGCCACCTTCACCTGAGGATATCTCGGGGAGGGTGCATGTGGCGGGTAGGCCGATGCTACCGAGAAATATGCTCGATGCTGCAACCGGTGCTATGCGGAGTCTGCATGACAGTGTTCTTTCTTTGGAGAAGCGGCGTCTCGGAGAGAAGGATGTGGCATACCCGGTTTTCGCGGCCAAGGTGCCAGAGGGCAAGGGCTTTGTGGATAACTCCATCGGGGGTACGATCGTCCTGCGGTTTGATGACATCCATGCTATGTTGAACCTTCATCCGCTGCACTACACCTTCGTTCGGCTATTTTCGCTGAGTATGGAGATGCGGATCATTCGCGACAAGACCCCGGGCATCGTGATAGTCGACCCCTTCTACATGCGTGCCAAGATCTTGGGCAGCGCTGGGGACCGGCGAGTCGCGACTTCTTACCTCGAAGGCGTCATTCTGGCAAACCAAGATAAGGATAACTTCCTTGTGCCTTACTTTCCCGAGTAAGTCCTCCCCTCAACCGCCCCGTATCATATGAATTCTTAGATTTCGATCATTTTTCTTTTAACATTCCGTGTTTTCTGCAGTGACACACATTGCACGCTCATACTCCTAAGCCCCAAATATTCCATGGCCACGTATTTCGACCCGGACCGTCAGTCGAACATAGACTACACAAACGTCAAGAAGGTTCTTGATGATGTTCTCCCCAGCTACGTCAAATCTGGAGGCACCTTCACTAGGCCTATTCGTAAGTACGGCAAGCACGTGTTCTCCGACAATACGACGTTCTGCTGCGTCAAGCAGCCGCCTGGCGGTCAGAAGGGTGCCTACTACGCCATCCATCACATGCGGGCGATCGTACGGGACCATCATCAACTTCTGCTACCAAGTAAACTCAAAGATTGGGCCGCGAGCGTGTCGGCAATCCAGGACGCGGACATCAGACAAGAATTCTTTCGCATCCAGTCGGAGTTTGCGGATATCATCCAACAAGATGTCCTTCGTACCTCGGGGCAGTTCTACCTCAGAAATCAACCGTCCAATAGTGACATCGACACAATGCTACAAATGCAGGCTGACAACAACCGTTATTACATGACTCCCACGATAGACGGCGGCTTCATCCACGCTCCGGTCCCTTGAGTCGAGTCGAAAGCAGTGATGCTGTGTCTAGTTCTGAAACATCGATTGGCTCATGTTGTAATTAAACTTTAATGAACTTGTAGTATGTCTCTTTGGTTTCGAGAGTCGTTCAACTTAGATGTAATCGATGCTATTAATATCTTGCTTTTCTCTTCCGATCGTTCTGTTGCATACTTATATATTGCTTATGTATTGTCTATGAATTGGTACTAACGTTTCGTTTGGCTACTGCATAGCGATGCCGTCGTATGTCGTGTACAAGGGTAAGGTTCCCGGAGTCTACGATGACTAGGAGGAGTGTCGGAGACAGGTTCACCGATTCAGCGGTAACAGTTACAAAGGGTACACCACTAGGGCCGAGGCCGAATCTAGAGACGCCCGCTATCTAGCGGGAGAGGGGAGGGAGCGCTGGAGGAACCGGATGAAGACGAGTTTCATCGTGCTGATGCTCATCGTGATGACCGCAGCTCTCTTCTATGTGATGGTAGTTTAGATGATCGATATCGACTTGTAATGTGAAGACAAACTCGCTACTCGCGGTCTCGAGACTTGTAATATAATGTTCTATCTTTGTTCGGTCTTTTCAATTCGGAGAGTAATATGATGAATTGTATTCGGAGACTAATATGATGAATTGTATTCAGAGACTAATCTTCTATTGTATTCGATGAATCTGTTGTTGATGTTGCTGTCTATATTTTGTCCAATTATACATTTTGTAACCTGTGCAAAAAACAGAAAATAAAAAAAATAAAAAAACCTAATATTCATACTAATGGCGCATCACATCACAGTTGTCGGAGTAAATAGCCATGGGTAGCCTAGCCGGCTTCCCCTGGCCCCTCTGAAAAAATTACGAACCCGTCCGGCTCTCAAGAATCCAAGACATGGAGCCGCCTTCCCCTTGCTGGCTGCCATCCAGGCCGGCTTTCGGAAGGCGGTCCGACTTTAGCCCTCATGAAGAAAGCCATGGGAGGGCCGCCTTCGAGAAGCCGGCCGCGAGAAGGCCGACTCCAAGAAGCCGGCTCCCATAAAGCGGTCGAGACCGTACCCTCAAAGTTTACACCCACCTAACGGCGGTGCGACGGGGCGTGGCTACAGTGAAGCCTGCCACCCCCGTATCCCGGAGCATGCCTGGCATAGTCCGCCGTACGGAGTAGCCATGACCCGTCAGGCGCGGCACTATTGCCATGTTGACCCTGATGTCACCCATGACGGGCCGCCAGCGCGGCCCACAAACGGTGGGCCCCTTCGGGCAGAGAGACGCCTGAAGGCGGCCACGCCTCCAACCAGTCGGCCCAAGACAGAGCCGGCTCCCCGCAGCCGGCTTGCCGCCTCCCTCGAAGGAGACGCCCCATTAAGGAGACAAGACGTGGTGAGGCTACAGAGATTGCCCGACGGGCGGGGGCACTGTAGCCGCGCCTACCACGACGAATCCCACGTCACCAAGATGGAGCCACAGTAACCCGCCGCCGACCAGGCCCTGGACAGTGGGGCCTGCCTGTCGACCAAGGGGCCGGCAGCCGGCGGGACCCACCAATCGGCGGGCCCCAGCAGCCGGCGCAGGAGCCGGCGAGCGCAGTCACAGACGGCTGGGCCCCGCGCCCAGTCGGATTACCATTGTACCCCCGGGGGGTGGGCCTATATAAACCCCCTGGGGCACCCATGCAAAGGGTTCGACCCCCTGCTAGTCCTAGACACCACACAAGGAGAAGAAGCAGGCTAGCCGTGCCCTTCTTCCTCCTCCCACCAAACAGCTCAAGGAGCATTGTGTAGCTACTTGTTCATCTAGTGATCATGCGGAGACCCCGCAGAGCAGCAGTAGGGGTGTTATCTCCACGGAGAGCCCCGAAGCTGGGTAAGATCCGCCAGCGTGCATGTCTTCGCCTTATCCCGTTTCCAGGCACCGGTGATGTCTTACTGGCTCCCACAAGGATAAGCCACCCGTTGGCATATGTCGCACCTACCACCCGACATTTGGTGCCCACCGTGGGGCCAGGTGCACCGTCGTCCGGAGACCTGTTCTGGACGGGAACCTTCTTCCTCCCCCGCGAGCGTAGCCTGCCCGGCACTCCCGATGGCACTTGCCACGACGCGCTGCAAGGCGTCGCCAGCATCTATGCGGCGAGCAGCCCCGCCGATCTCCTCGACGAAACCCTCATCTCCGATGAGCTCGCCTCCGATGCGGGCACCGACCACCTCGCCAACCTCCTCGGCCAGCTCCATGTCTCCAGCGAGCCCGCTGTGGATGTGGAGTCGGTTGGCTCCACCGACTCGATGCCTGTCGACTCCGACACGGCCTCCTACGACGCCTTCCCCACCAACGTCGCGATCTACAATGACCCGCTTCCCCGAGCCGGTGGCTGCGACGCTGTCACCACCGAAGTGATGGTTGTCGGCCACGGCGGCCCGGCCGACAAGGGCGACCACGACGCCCCGCACGCTGCGGCCCACGACTTGTCCACCCCCTCACGGCTAATGCCGACGACGAAGCACTGGAGGCACGCCGCCTCGCCCTCCTCGCAGAGGGCCGGAGGCTGGCTTCCGTAAGACGCCTCACTAAGGCCTACCAGCGCGAAGCTGACCGCGCCGCCTTCGGCACGCCGGCCCCGGGCGGGCCAAGCCGGGCCGGCCTTGTCAAGCAACGCGGCGCTGTCATCGCCGACACGCTGGGAGTTGACCGCCCGGTCTATGCCACTCCGCTCGAGAACTTGCGTGCCGCCCAGGCGGCCGTAGACGAGTTGGACGGCTTGGAGGCCGAAGACCTTCCCCACATGACCTGGCGCATCCAGCAACTGATTGATGCAGCCGCGCAGCGATATGAAGCCGATGCCCGCGCGGAAAGCCCTCCCCCGCGCCGAGATCACGGCGCGACGTCCCCGACACCGACTACGAGCAACAGCCGCGCGCGGCGTGAGAAAGAGCCGGCTGCCAGCCGCAGCCGGACCCGAATCTCCATCGAGCGAGACGCGGACGGCCATCCTCGAGCCATGGAATGGCGGGGCAACCCGCCTCCGCCTCCACCCCGTGGAGAGAGATATCCCGTCCCGCCGCCAGTGGCGCACCCGACTCTCAGCGGCCGGCTAGGCTGCCGCAAAGGAGTCGGCGAGAACGACGCCCGCCATCGGATCGACCGCCTGGCGCGATCCCTGGCGTTGGAAGAAGAAGACGATGTCGGCCCGCCTTGTTTCGGCCCCCGCATCCGCGATGAGCCCTTCCCCAAAGGGTTCTCGCTCCCAAGAGACACGCCCAAGTATAACGGCTCCGTGAAGCCGGAAGATTGGTTGATCGACTACTCCACGGCGGTTAGCATAGCCAATGGCAACCGGCACGTTGCCGTGAAGTACGTGCCCCTCATGCTGCAAGGCACGGCGCGGACCTGGCTCAACAGGCTCAAGCCGCGCAGCATCAACAGCTGGCTGGACTTCACAGAAGCCTTCATCCGCAACTTCACCAGCACCTACAAGCGGGCTCCCAAGCCCAGACAGCTCTCCTTGTGCGTACAAGGCCCTGCCGAGTCCACTCGCGACTACCTCACGCGTTGGGCCGAGCTCCGCAACTCTTGCGAAGGGGTGCACGAGGTGCAAGCCATAGAATACTTCACAGCCGGATGCCGAGAAGGCACCCTCCTCAAGCACAAGCTCCTCTGCGATGAGCCGACTACCCTCGACGAGCTTCTGGACATAGCCGACAAGTACGCCACCGCCGACTCCTCGATGAAGACCGAGCTTCGGGTAGACGCGTCCGGGAAAGTACTTAACCCAGCGCCCAAGACGCCGGCTGGGGATTCCGGCCGACGCCCACACTCGAACGACCACAAGCGCAAGGGCCCCGCACCGCCCCCCGCCAGTCGGCAGGTGGCCACAGTTGAAGACGTGCCGCCTGAAGGGCGACTCGCGCCCAAGAAGCCCAAGGGCGGCAGGCCGGCTTGGCAGCCGGCCTTCTCCTACGAGCAAACTCTCGACGCCCCGTGCAAGTACCACAGCGGCGCGAAGCCGTCCAACCACACAACCCGAAAGTGCCATTGGCTCACCCAAATCTCTAAAGGCGAGGGGCTCGTGCCGCCTCCGCCTGCCGGCCCACTGCCTCCGGCCCCGCCGCCTCCGGCCGCTCGGCCCGCAGTCGGAGCTGTGCATGACGAGTTCCCCGAAGAGCAAGCAACCTACATCGTCTTTACAAGCCAGCCCGAAGACCAGCGCAGCAAACGCCGAGAGCACCAGGAAGTCAGCGTGGTCGCTGCCAACCCCGCCGGACACATGCATTGGTCAGAAAATCCCATCAGCTGGAGCCGGGCCGACCATCCAAAGGTGATGCCGTCTCCCGGCTCTTATGCTTTGGTCCTGGAAGCCACCCTTGCAACGGACAGACGCGCCGCCCGCTTCTCCCGTGTGTTGATAGACGGCGGGAGCAGCATCAACATCCTGTACCGTGACACCCTGGAGAAGCTAAACGTCAAGACGAAGCAGCTCATGCCTACACGGACAGTGTTTCATGGCATCGTACCCGGCCTGTCCTGCGCCCCCATTGGCAAGATCAAGATTGATGTACTTTTCGGGGACAAGGAGCATTTCCGCCGGGAAGCGATCTGGTTTGAAGTGGTGGACCTGGAGAGCCCTTACCATGCATTGCTTGGCCGACCTGCCTTGGCCAAATTCATGGCAGTTCCCCACTATGCATACCTCAAGATGAAGATACCAAGCACCAAAGGCATCATCACCATAGCCGGTGATTACAAGAAGTCCTCTGAGTGCGCAGCAGCCAGCAGCCGGCTGGCCGAGTCCCTTGTGATTGCCGAAGAAAAGAAGATGCTGGACCGAGTCGTGGCCATAGCCGACAAGCCGTCGGCCGTGTCCCCCAACCCCAAGGAGCATGATGCTCAAGGATCTTTCCAGCCGGCCAAGGAGACGAAGAAGATACCTCTTGACCCCGAGCATCCTGAGAGGTTTGCCGTCATCGGGGCAAACCTGAACAGCAAATAGGAAGGCGAGCTTGCCGATTTCTTCCATGAGAATCGGGACATCTTCGCATGGTCCCCCAAGGACATGCCGGGTGTTCCGAGGAAATTCGCCGAGCACAAACTACACGTTCGAGAAGACGCAAAGCCAGTCAAACAACCCCTTCGCCGACTATCAGAGGAGAAGCGCAGGATTGTAGGGGAGGAGATAGCCCGGCTTTTCGCAGCCGGCTTCATTATGGAAGTTTTCTTTCCAGAGTGGCTCGCCAACCCGGTCCTCGTGCTGAAGAAGAACAACAAGTGGCGCATGTGCATAGACTACACAAGCCTCAACAAGGCCTGCCCCAAAGATCCCTTTGCCCTACCAAGGATTGACCAAGTGATAGACTCCACAGCCGGATGCGAGCTGTTGAGCTTCTTGGATACTTACTCAGGATATCACCAGATAAAGCTGGATCCGGACGACCGCCTGAAGACCGCCTTCATCACGCCATTTGGAGCCTTCTGCTACCTGACTACGACATTCGGCTTGGGAAATGCCGGTGCCACTTTTCAGCGTTGCATGAAGAAGTGCCTCCTCAAGCAGCTTGGCAGAAACACTCACGTTTACATGGACGACATCGTGGTGAAGACGGAGAAGCGCGGCACCTTGCTGGGAGACCTCAAGGAAACATTTGAGAACCTGCGCCGGTTCCAAATCAAGCTGAACCCCGAGAAATGCGTGTTCGGAGTGCCAGCCGGCCAGCTCCTAGGCTTCCTGGTCTCCGAACGCGGCATCGAATGCAACCCGGTGAAGATCAAGGCCATCGAGAGAATGGCGATCCCCACCAAGCTTCGAGACATTCAAAAGTGCACCGGGTGCTTGGCCTCCTTGAACCGCTTCATCAGCCGGCTCGGAGAGAAAGCTCTCCCCCTCTACTGCCTCATGAAGAAGAGCACTCACTTCGAGTGGAACGACCAGGCCGACCAAGCTTTTCACGAGCTGAAGAAGATGCTGGCCACGCCGCCCGCTCTGGTGGTGCTGACTGAGAAAGAGCCCATGCTCCTCTACGTCGCCGCAACCAGCCGGGTGGTCAGCACCGTCATCGTAGTCCAACGCCCAGAAGAAGGCCGAGCCCAGCCGGTCCAGAGGCCGGTGTATTATTTGAGTGAGGTGCTGTCCGCCTCAAAGCAGAACTACCCGCACTACCAGAAGATGTGTTACGGCGTGTACTTCACCGCCAAGAAGCTGAAGCCCTACTTTCAAGAGCATCCCGTCACGGTCGTATGCACCGCCCCGCTGGCCGAGATCATAGGCAGCTGGGACGCATCCGGCCGGGTGGCGAAATAGGCCATCGAGCTGGCCCCCTACACGATCTTCTACCAGCCCCGCACCGCCATCAAGTCCCAAGCACTGGCCGACTTCCTCGTCGACTAGGCCGAGACCCAGTACCTGCCGCCGGCTCCCGACTCCACCCATTGGCGCATGCACTTCGACGGGTCCAAGATGCGCACCGGCTTGGGAGCCGGCGTCATCCTTACCTCTCCCAAAGGCGACAAGCTCAGATACACACTACAGATCCACTTTGCTGCCTCCAACAACGTGGCCGAGTACGAGGCGCTCATACACGGGCTCCGGCTTGCCAAAGAACTTGGCATTCGCTGGATCCTATGTTATGGCGACTCGGACCTGGTGGTCCAGCAATCATCCAGCGACTGGGACGCCAAGGACGCAAATATGGCAAGCTACCGCTTCCTGGTCCAACAACTCAGCGGATACTTTGAAGGATACGAGTTCCTCCACGTACCACGAGCCGACAACGAGCCAGCCGATGCCCTGGCTCGAATAGGCTCTACTCAGCAAGCAATACCAACCAGCGTCGCTCTACAATGCCTCCTCAAGCCATCTATCAAGCCGTCTCCAAGGTCCGACTCCATCTTCGTGCCGCCTGACCCTGATGTGGCCGGGTCTGGCTTGAAGAACCTAGCAGGCGACCCCGAGACTCCCGCAGCCGGCCCGGGGACTTCGGCAACCGGCTCGGGGACTGCCACACCCGGCTCGGGGACTGCGGTAGCCGGCCCGGGGACTGCACCAGCACAACAGTCGGCGACCGACTCCAGCATCTCACCACCCAGCCCGCCCACCCTGGTGGCGGTAGCCACTTTGGCAGTAGAAGAAGTCGCGGCTCCATCACGGGCTCAGTCTATCCTCAACTTCCTAGTAAACCAAGATCTGCCGGCTGGCGAAACAGAAGCAAGACAAGTCCAACGTCGAGCCGGAGCATACACAATCGTCAACAGAGAACTAGTCAAGCGCAGTGTCACTGGAATCCTCCAACGGTGCGTCGAGCAAGATAAGGGCATTGCAATCCTCAGAGACATTCACCAAGGAGAATGTGGCCACCATGCGGCCTCAAGATCACTTGTCGCCAAAGCCTTCCACCATGGTTTCTTCTGGCCGACTGCTTTGGACGACGCCAAAGAATTAGTTAAACATTGCAAGGGGTGCCAACTCTTCAGCTCCAAGCAACACATGCCGGCTTCGGCACTCAAGACCATTCCCCTCACTTGGCCCTTCGCCGTTTGGGGACTGGACATGGTGGGCCCATTCAAGACGGCATGCGGCGGCATGACGCATTTGCTCGTCGTCGTGGACAAATTCACCAAGTGGATTGAGGCAAAGCCGATCAAGAAGCTGAATGGGTCGACTGCTGTGACGTTCATCGCAGACATAACAACTCGGTACGGCGTGCCACACAGCATCATCACCGACAATGGCACGAATTTTGCCAAAGGAGCCTTGGCACGTTTCTGCGCAGCCCAAGGTATCCGGCTGGACTTAGCATCCGTCGCCCACCCGCAGTCAAACGGCCAGGTCGAGCGAGCCAACGGCCTCATCCTCGCCGGCATCAAGCCCCGACTAGTCGTACCATTGGAGCGCTCAGCCGGCTGTTGGCTCGATGAGCTGCCGGCTGTCCTCTGGAGTCTGCGCACTACACCAAACAAGTCAACCGGCTTCACCCCTCTCTTCCTTGTGTATGGTGCCGAGGCGGTCATCCCAACTGACATCGAGTTTGAATCGCCTCGAGTAACCATGTACACGGAAGCGGAGGCCAAGGAAGCACGAGAAGATGGTGTCGACCTGCTGGAAGAAAGCCGGCTGTTAGCCATCAGCCGGTCGGCCATCTACCAGCAGGGTTTGCGCCGCTACCACAGCCGGAAGGTCAGGCCAAGATCTTTCCAAGAGGGCGATCTTGTGCTCCGGCTGATCCAGCGAACAGCCGGCCAGCACAAACTCTCGGCCCCTTGGGAAGGCCCCTTCGTCATCAGCAGAGCTCTAGGCAATGACTCCTACTACATGATCGACGCACAGAAGCCGAAGGCACGCAAGAGAGATGACTCCGGCAAGGAGTCGGAACGACCATGTGAAAGTGCGTTATATCGACTAGAGGGGGGGTGAATAGGCGATTTTTATGAAAGTCTTCAAAACGTGGGAGTTATGAAGACAAACATCGAAGATTATGCCTATTACTATGCAGCGGAAGTTAGATTACACTAGGCCAGCCATGGTCAAGTATTCAATAAAGTGAAAGCGCAATGACAAATAGCTGCAGTGTAATAAGGATCAGGTGGGAAGAAGTTATGAAGCCAAACAGATCATACATTCACGTTGTGAAGACAAAATATAGAGCAAGCATGCAATGGCTTCACAATGAGTAACAGTAAGAAAAAGGAGGTGAAGATGAAACCAGTGACTCGTTGAAGACAATGATGTGTTGGACCAGTTCCAGTTGCTGTGACAACTATACGCCTGGTTGGAGCGGCTAGGTATTTAAACCTTAGGACACACAGTCCCGGACACCCAGTCCTGAACACGCAGCTCAGGACACCAAGTCCTCACCGTATTCTCCTTGAGCTAAGGTCACATAGTCCTCGCCCAATCACTCTGGTAAGTCTTCAAGGTAGACTCCCAAACGTTCACAGACTTCGTTCACTGGCAATCCACAATGTCTCTTGGATGCTCTGAACGCGACGCCTAACCGTCTGGAGGATTCACAGTCCTCAAGTGTAATAAGTCTTCAGATCACACAGACAAGAAGACTTAAGTGATGCCCAATGTTCTCTGGCTCTGGGTGGTTAGGGATTTTCTCCTCGCTAGGAATTTTCTCTCAAAGGCTTCGAGGTGGGTTGCTCTCAAATGACAAAAGCCGTGCACTGAAATCTGAGCAGCCAACCGTTTATGGTTGTAGGGGGTGGGCTATTTATAGCCACTTGGCAACCCGACCTGATTTGTCCGAAATGACCCTAGGTCACTAAGGAACTGACACGTGTCTCAACGGTCAGATTTCAAACTTTCATGGCAACTTTACTTGGGCTACAAGCAAAGCTGACTTGTCCGGCTCTGGATAAGATTCGCTCTCATTGTCTTCACTCGAAGACATAGGTTTTTGGTTTAGGCATCACTTCAGTCATTCTGACTGGTTCTCCTAGACCCCACTTAACAGTACGGTGGTTCCTATGACTCAACACAAAAGAAAAAGAACTACAAAAGATCTAAGTCTTCGAGCTCCATAGGCTTCATAACGTGTCTTCTTTTGTCATAGTCTTCAATGTGAATATCTTCATATACCACCTTTGGCTTCAATGTCTTCATACATTTTTAGGGGTCATCTCTGATAGTAAAACCGAATCAATGAGGGACTTCTACCTGTGTTATCCTGCAATTCTCACAAACACATTAGTCCCTCAACTAGGTTTGTCGTCAATACTCCAAAACCAACTAGGGGTGGCACTAGATGCACTTACAATCTCCCCCTTTTTGGTGATTGATGACAAACTAGTTGAAGTTTTCAACGGGGAATATAGTCTGTGAAATTTTAAAGGATAAGGAATTTTCTTCATAAGTTGCAAGGGCTCCCCCGGAAGATGTGCATATAAGTTAATTTGCTTTTGGAATGCAAATGCACATGGCAGGTTGTACTTGGAGATCCACTTCAGCTTATGATGACAATCCACTATGCATGTGAAAGTATATGAAGATAATGACATGAATAATGGAAAATGGACGTCTGCAGAATGAGCTAAGTGCGGAATTTATCGTCGCACATGCGGAATTTATCTTCACAAAACAGGGGGGCAAACAAGTAGCAGACGACCATCTGGTTTAAGTGTTACAACTCATAAGGGCCAAATGAAGCAAAAACGAGAGTTGTAAGCATGAAGCAAAATATAGCAAAACATAAAGCACCCGCCCATATGGACCCGCTTGAAGACTATCAACCCATATGCTTCTCCCCCTTTTGTCAGCAAGGACCAAAAATGTTTGAAGACATAGAGTGTCTACTCGTTCCCAGGAGCAGCAGGGTCGTTGGAGGTGTTTGGCGGTGCAGAAGAGCTTGGAGGTGCTGAAGCAGGTGGCGATGATGTAGCATCGTCTTCTTCATCAATGATTCTGGCAGTGACTGTGGCAGCAGATGAAGAAAACTCAGAGTCTTCAAGTGATGGTGTGTTGCGCATCACAGCCCTTCTAGGAGGTGTGGTGTCAAACTTGAATCGCTCAGTGAAGCCATCTTCTTCAAGTTCAGCTTCAGTACACATCATTGAGAGCCCTTTCCATGTACGACGACAGGTTTCATGAGTGACGAAAGCATTCTTGGTGGCAAAATTTCGAAGACGATTAACATCCACCAAGAGGCTTTTCATCTGACGCTTTAGCCAGTCGTGATGCCTATCTTGTTTTTGATGAAGGGCCACAAGAAGCTCTCGGTCATTGAGAACACGAGCGCGCTTCTTGGGTCTTGAAGCAGTTGCACTACTAGTGGCTTCAGTTGAAGCAGGGTGTGGCGCACGTGTAGTGCTAGCCAAAGGATACACCCTGGAGATGGCTTCAACACCTTCATCGTTCTGAGTGAAGCTCTGGTGTTCTGCATTCTGAAGACTCAACGGTTGCTTGGCAGGCTCAGGATATATAGCTTCAACAGAGGTATCCACATCTGGAAAGAAGATCCGATGGTTGCGGGCTGAGGGCTGATATGAGATCGCAGAGTGAAGCTTGATCAGTCTCATTACCCAAGGAGCATAGAACTTTAAACCAAACAGATCTGAGCCTGATGCAGCGAGTTGGCGTATGAAGAAATCCTGTGCGTTGAAGCATTTGCCATGAAGGATACAAAATATCAGAGTCTTCATTGCACCCTCAATCTTGGCATTTGGAGAGTGCCCTTTAATAGGCCAGAGAGTCCACCGAAGAATGTGATAGATTGTTCTGGGCAGGTACTCAAAGTCTTCAACGAAGAACTCTGTTGGATAAGGAGCATCGAGAGGCAGTGGCTTCATCATGGAGAGCATCTGACTCATATTTGGTTCAGGCCTCTGGAATATGCTCTCAAGAGCTTTAGTGTGTAGTGGACAACCTTCCTCAAAGAGTTCGCCAGGAGTGGGCAGGCCAGTGAGCTCAATGATATCGAATGCATTGGCTTCGTGATGGACATTGCCGGTCATCCACTCCAGGGCCCAAGTCTTCGGATCTCTATTGTATCCCTCGATGTGTAGGGTGGCATAGAATTGCAACAGAAGCTCTTCATTCCAGTGCTCTTCATCAGTTATAAACTGCAGCAGACCCACTTGCTTGAAGCAATCCAGCGCTTCCTCTAAACAGGGCAGACCAGCAATAGCTTCAACATCAAGGCGCTTGTGCGGGAAGATGCGACCTTGGTTGTATAGGATGCATGAATAGTAGCTGCGCTGAGGATAGCTCCAGAACCTATCTGATGAAATCCTTTCCCTTGAATAGGGGTTCTTGGAGCTGTTGAAGAACGTATTGTCTTCCTTGAAGCTATTGATGTCAAAGGAGCCAGGTGCTGATGCAGGACCTGTGAACCTTGGCAGCCTTGGGACTGGCTTCTGGACATGAGGCCTGTGCTCAACATGGTAATCAAATTGAGGACCTGCAGCAGACTCAGGAACAGAAGTGTCTGGTTCAGTAGCTTCGTTGTCTGCTGAAGCTTTTGGTGGGGAGGGCTCCACATTGGCTTCAGTGTTGGTTGTGGCAGCCTCAACATTTTCAGCCTCCGCTTGACTAGCTGGAGGGTCAGTCACAAGCACGTTCTCCTGGAGAACTGCTTCTTGGTGGAGCATTGAGTGGGCTCTTGTGGTGCTTCTTCTTCGGCTGATGCAGCCGGAATGTCTTCAGCATAGACGTGAGGCCTTGGACCTTTACGAAGCCTGCGGAATGCAGACGACGCCTGTGGGGTTGGAGTGGGCTGGGCCTCAATGTCTTCTTCCTCTTGAGGGCGATCCGCCCATGACGCATCTTGTGCAATTGGCGTCAGAGGACGACCAATGCTGATGAGCTTGCTTTGTTCATACTGAGGAAGGGCTGCATCATCTTGTACATTGTCCTGATGACCAATGTCTTCAGCAGCAATGGGGTCGGCTGCTGGTATGTCTTCAGCTTCAGGAGCCTCTGTGGAAGCAGGCTCATGAACCGTCAGTTGACGTTCTGTGTTCGGGTGTACCATAGCAATAGGTTCAACTATCAAGGGCTCTGTGGGAGCAGCCCGAGATTTCTTGATCTTTCTCTTCTTCTTGCTGGGGGCAGTAGGAGAGGCTTCAGAGCTCTTCCTCTTCCTGGCTTCAGCCTCAGCAGTTCTTGTCTTCTTGAGCTCTGAAGCTGTTGACCGGCTCTTTGGCTTCGAGCCAGTCGTTGCAGTTGGGAAGACAATTGGAACTGCTTCTTGCCTAGGTGCCTCTGGTTCAGCCATAGCAGGCTTCTTCTTCTTCTTCGCGGCCATCTTGGGGTCGATGCCAGGACGCCCAAGTGCCTTGCGCTTCTCAGCCTCATTGTAGGCTTGTACACATCTTTCAGCCAGAGACTTCATTCGCTCACGTGAGCCTTGAGCTTCTGCACGCTTCTTCAGAAAGTTTTCCTTAAGTTCATGCAACATGGTCTTGAAGCTCTTCACTTCTTGCACACTGAGCTTGGCCATATGCTTCTTGAACTGAGCCTTTTCATGATCAATTTTCTGCTTCAGTTCAACTATGCGCTGGGCAATAGCAAGTTCTGAAGCAATAGCGCCTTGGAATGCAACGCTGAGCCCAACGGGTAGCTGCAGATCTTCGAAGCTGATGTCTGGTGAGGCAAACCATTCGTCGATGAAATTGTGGATGATGGCGACATCAAAGAGAGGCAAATTGTTGAAGATTTCAGCTTCTTCTTTGCTTTTGATGAGCTGCTCTAGAGCATCATCTCCAAGATCTTCATCACTTGACAGATCTATGGCTTCGCTGCGCAGGATGGCAGCAGCTGTGAGCTCTTTGCCGGTGTGTGGCTGAGGCACTTTGGCCTTCTGGGGCTTGGAGACGCGGGATACGTCTTCAGACTGCACACTATCTTCAGGAGGTGCAGTTTCCAATGGCTTCGCCCTTGAGATTTTTGAGGAAGGGGCCGACTTTGAAGCTTTTGGCTTCTTTGATTGCTTTGGCTTCGGTACAGCAGGAGCTTCATCAGACTCAGAGTCAGCTGGAGGGTCATTCACGGCAGTCCCTTGGACTAAGATGTGGGTGATGAGGCCTTCAAGGTTGGCAAACAGACTGATGATATTGGGTTTTGCATCACGTGTGCCATCTGCCCTTGGTGCGGAGGGACCAGGGTTGAAGTCTAATCCAAATTTCTTCTTGTTCTGCTTCTGTAGGATCGAAAGTATGTCTAGAGGGGGTGATTAGACTACTTGACCAAATAAAAAAAACATAACCTTTTCCCAATTTTAGTTCTTGGCAGATTTTAGCTATTTTAGGACAATCAAGCAATCATCACACAGTTCAAGCAAGCATGCAAAGAGTATATTGGCAGCGGAAAGTAAAGCATGCAACTTGCAAGAATGTAAAGGTAAGGGTTTGGAGAATTAAAACGCAATTGGAGACACAGATGTTTTTCCCGTGGTTCGGATAGGTGGTGCTATCCTACATCCACGTTGATGGAGACTTCAACCCACAAAGGGTAACGGTTGCGAGAGTCCACACAGGGCTCCACCCACAAAGGGTAATGGTTGCGCGAGTCCACACAGGGCTCCACCCACGAAGGGTCCACGAAGAAGCAACCTTGTCTATCCCACCATGGCCATCGCATACACAGGACTTGCCTCACTAGCGGTAGATCTTCACGAAGTAGGCGATCTCCTTGCCCTTACAAACTTCTTGGTTCAACTCCACAATCTTGTCGGAGGCTCCCAGGTGACACCTAGCCAATCTAGGAGACACCACTCTCCAAGAAGTAACAAATGGTGTGTAGGTAATGAACTCCTTGCTCTTGTGCTTCAAATGATAGTCTCCCCAACACTCAACTCTCTCTCATAGGATTTGGATTTGGTGGAAAGAAGATTTGAGTGGAAAGCAACTTGGGAAGGCTAGAGATCAAGATTCATATGGTAGGAATGGAATATCTTGGTCTCAACACATGAGTAGGTGGTTCTCTCTCAGAACATACGAGTTGGAATGGTGTATGTGTTATGATGGCTCTCTCATCGAATGAAGAGGAGGTGGAGGGGTATATATAGCCTCCACACAAAATCCAACTGTTACACAGTTTTCCAATCTCGGTGGGACCGAATCAACAAACTCGGTCGGACCGAAAATGTAAATTTCGGTGGGACTGACATGCAACTCGGTAGAACCGATTCGGTTAGGGTTTGGGCATAACGTAATCTCGGTGAGACCAATTACACAAACTCGGTGAGACCGAATTTGGTAATTAGCTAACCAGAGAGTTGGTCAGGCAAACTCGGTGGGACCGATTTGCTCTTTCGGTGAGACCGAGTGGAACTCGGTGAGACCGAAAAGTTACAAAGGGGAAACACTGAGTTTACATTGCAATCTCGGTGGGACCGATTCGCTCTTTCGGTGGGACCGAAAAGTTACGAAAGGGAAACAGAGAATTGCAACCCCATCTCGGTGAGACCGAGATCCTCTAGGGTTTGGCAGTGGCTAATGACAAGTGAAACTCGGTGGCGCCGGATAGGAAGAATCGGTAGGACCGAGTTTGGCTTAGGGTTTAGGTCATATGTGGATATGGGAAAGTAGTTGAGGGTTTTTGGAGCATATCACTAAGCACATGAAGCAAGAGGCTCATTAAGCAACACCTCATCCCTCCTTGATAGTATTGGCTTTTCCTAAAGACTCAATGTGATCTTGGATCACTAAAATATAAAATGAAGAGTCTTGAGCTTTTGAGCTTGAGCCAATCCTTTTTCCTTAGCATTTTGAGGGTTCCACTTTCACATCCATGCCATGCCAATCATTGAGCTTTCCTGAAATAATCATCTTGGAATAGCATTAGCTCAATGAGCTATATGTTGTTATGAATTACCAAAACCACCTAGGGATAGTTGCACTTTCAATCTCCCCCTTTTTGGTAATTGATGACAACATATAGATCAAAGCTTCGACAAATGATAATAAGCATGAAATATATCGTCGCTTTGAGAAGTATGTGATAAGTAAGAGCTCCCCCTAAATTTGTGCACATTTAAAATTTGCTTTGGACTGCAAATGCACAAGGAGTTAGAGTCATGGGTTACTCTTCCATGTCACATACATCTTGGCGGAGCACTTAAAATAGTGAAAGATCACATAAGATAGATAAGATAATAGCATTAAGCAAGCATTAAGTGTAGCTTATGATCAAACACATGATCATCAATGTCTCACAAATAATGACATAGTATCGCAAGCACTCAAAAGCAAACAAGTTTGAAAAAAAACCAAATAAAGCAAGAGAGAAAAGCAACACTCTCTCTCTCTCGAAGCCTATGATCTATACATTTTTCTCCCCCTTTGGCAACAAGTTACCAAAAAGTTCCTAGAAAATTCATAGTACTAGATTGACGCTCAGGCTTGATCTTCTGGTGGTGGTGGAGTCCGGATCACTCCAAGGACAAAGGCATCTGTAGACGCTGAAGTAGACGCTGGAGTTGGAGCTGAAGTAGATGCTGGAGCTGGTGGAACTGAGGATGTAGCTGGTGCTGAGGTGGTGGCTCTTGTGTCAGCAACTGGCACGGCAGACGACCTAGGACCTCGTGGCACTCTGGCAAAGGCATGAGTGGTAGTCCTGCCTCTCCTTTCCTGCATATCATCTTGGAGCTGCTCCACTGCAGTCTGAATCTCCGTTACCTTGACATCCAAGTCGTAGAACTTTTCTTCCATGATTCTCTCTAGGCTTGCCTGGTTTTGAGTTAGGGTGGCTAGTCCTTCCTCAATCCACAGGGTGGATGCAATCAGGTAACCAAGCTGCTCTTGTTTGGTCTTCAAGAAATACTCAGATGCCTCCTCTTGAGTTGGCATCTTGGCAGCTTTCTCCTTCCTTGCCTTCTCCTTCTTTGCGTATGCTTGGGCAGATGATGGCTCGTTCTCAGTCATGAAAACTTGATTGTCCTCAAAATCTGGACGGATGGGCAGGTGTTCCTTGTCCAATAAATATATGCCCGCGCCCATCTTGGAGTTAATGAGCTCCTGGATCTGAGGGGCATATCCGCAACTCCTCTTCTGGTCTGCTGCAGTCCTTTTGATAGTTTCCACTATGAGGCTCATCACCTTGAACTTCTGAGGCACATCAAATACATGTAGCAAGTTGATAGCATGGCCTCTGATCATCTTGTGATCTCCAGACTTGGGCAATAAGGTGTGCCTCAAGATCCAATTGATAATTGGCAGCCCTGACAGAAGGTAATGCACAGACCCAAATTTGAAGGTGTCAAGAACTTCATTGGGAATTTCCTTGTACATATTGGACATAGAGTTATGGTCCATCTTCTTCTTGGCATATATGTCCAAGTCATCATCATGCTCCTCTGGGGCATTAATGATCTGTGCCCACTCAGCAACTGTGGATTGGTACCTTGTACCCTCAGATATCCATGTGATCCTCCCATCTGAGTAAAAATGTGTTGTGGAGTAGAACTGCATTATAAGCTCCTCATTCCACTTTGTGAGCTTCTGCCCAACAAAGTCAGCTACTCCACAAGCTATGAAGCTGTCTTGCACTCCAGGATAGTGCTCCTCATTGTCCTTGATGTACTGCCAGTCAACCCATCTCATATCATAGACTATTGGCTTCTTATCAAGCAGCACTGTCTCATAGAAGTCCTGCTGTTCCTTACTGTGGAACCTGTAGTCAACAGCAGTCCTCCTCCTTGAAGCATACGGGTCTGCTTCTCTCCACTTCCTCAGCCCTGAATCTCTCCTGAGCTTCATGTCCTCAGCCACAGGATGCGCATCGTTGTGGTCTGGGATCTTGGGCTTGAGCTTTCTCAGAACTTGCTCTTCATCCTCTTCTTCAGCAACAGTCTCAGGCACTGGGGCCTTGTTCTTCTCAGCTGCAGGAATGCTCCTTGTATTCCTCTTTGGTTTTGGCTTGGAGGCAGCTTTGGGCTTAGATGTAGTAGCCCCTGGTCTTATGGCATCACCCATCAGCTTGGGTGCCTTGGGTGCTGGTGCAGCTACCTCTTCTTCCTCTTCCTCTTCCATGATGGAAGCCTTTCCTAGCACTCTGGCTACGGTCTTCTTGACCCTGTCCTTTCTTTTCTTTCCCTCAGCAGCAACTGGCTCTTTGGGTGCAGGCTTCTCAGTTGAAGCTCTTTCCTTTGACATGGGCTGCCTGCCTGCTGGCCTTTTGATTTTCAGCCCTGGCTTTGTGCCTTGAGCTGGCTCAACTCTATTTGATGTGGCCTCTTCCTCTGCCACATAATCTTCATCTTCGGAATCAGAAGTTCTCTTCTTCCTCTGTCTGGTGGCAGCTTTTGGCAAGTTGCTAGGGGTGCTCCTGCTGCCCTCATCTGAAGAGCTGGAGGGACTAGTGCCCTCACTCATGTGCACCTGCTGCTCTGACATGTTCTGGCTGTCACTTTGATCAGACATGCTGCAAGCTGACTGCTGACCCTGTGAACAGTTTATAGATGAGGTAGAAAAGATGAGCATCACAAAATGTAGAGATTTTTGCAAAAGAATGATCCAAAAACTTAATTTTAGTTTCCCACTGAAATCATCTCGAATCTACCGATTTTCAAACTCGGTGATACCGAAGCAGTTTTGGAACCTAAACTAGTGAACTCGGTAGGACCGAGTCACAGTTCGGTGGCACCGAAACTGCTAGGGTTTCACAGAGTTCCAAAATCGGCCACACCGATAAGTAATTCTCGGTCAAACCGAGTCTCACTTGTGCAATGGCATAAGCCAAATCGGTGGGACCGAGTTTTTCAACTCGGTGGGTCCGAGATGGTTTCGGCGGAAACCTAACCCTAAAATTTTCGAATCAAAGCTAATCTACGGGCGTATTGACTGGATAGGAGTGTTTCAATCGTGGCAATAATCATGAAGAACACAATGTGCTAGGAATCGGACGGGGAATAACACTGTGATCGAGTCCATACCCTAGTTCGGCGGAGACTCGCTACGGCAGCAACGGCGGGGCAGAATTCCCGTTGACGGCGACGGAGACCAGCGACTGGAGGCGGCTGGTGGCGAGAAGACGATCCGGAGACCACGTTGGCAGAGCAGGCTATCGCGTGGGCGAAGGGGTTCAGAGAAATTTCCAAATTTTGCCCGTGACTATATATAGCCCGACCCTGTCGGTGTGACCGAGTGGAACAACTCGGTGGCACCGAGATTCATAACTGCAGGCAGTTACTGAAACTCAGTGTGACCGAAATGTTCAAATCGGTTGCACCGAGATCGAAAACGTAGATCAACTTAATGATCTCGGTAGGACCGAAATTGGGGTATCGATCAGACCGAGAATCATAAAGAGGTTTTGGAAGTTTAAGTCTATGACGAATCGGGGACTCCGAGCGCTCCTCACACAGAGTGGTTCGAATCTGACTTGATCAAATTTTGTGATGCAGCATGAATAGAGTTTGAGACGAGAAAAGCATAGATAGCTAGAGGAGGTACTTAGGCATTATTGTCCATCCACTTGGCAAAAGAAAATAAAACCAAACAATCAAAACAACAAGTGGATGTCCTCGAATGAGTAAAATATGCAACCAGCATGCTCGCACAATAAGATGGCAAATGAAATATGTGGCAAGGCATGCACAACTAATTCTAGCATCTATCAAGCAATTTGCGATGACAAGGTCATCTATATATGAGTATATTGACTTAGGAGTCAAGTGAGAGCACTTGATCATAGGTCATAATCATCGTTTAAGCTCAAGTGGGGTTACCACTTTTACATAAAGCACTGTTGTGTTCACATCTTTAGAGTTGCTTTAGCTCAAGTCTTAGAGTAAAGCTCCCCCTAGATGTGATATCCCCCCTAAGAGGGATGAACTAACCTTGGGTTTTGTCGATGATGACTTCATGTAGATGTTGAAGATGTGGATGCTCAATGTTGATGTAGATCACTTGGAGCTATCCATTTGAGTGAATTGCACTTTCAATACCTACATGGGTTAGTACCACAAGGAACAAACAAGGATATCCATAGACATAGAGTGATGCACACAAAAGATGATGTCCATGAAAACTTTTAGGTTACCTTGTCCCTTGTCTTACCAACAAGAGGGTTTGTGACTCCTTGAACTAGTGCAAGATGTGGAAGTTGATTGCACTTGTTCTTGCCAAAATGATAAGAGTGAAGTATGTTGGCGGAGTCACCCTCAAGAACTCTCTAGTTCTTATTCTTTTGGATCCACATCATCTTGATGGGAATCCTTGGAGTTGTAGTCGTACTTGATGAAGTGGAACTTGAAGTAGTCTTGGGAATCCACTTGACTAAGGTCTTAGGAGCTTCTTCAAATGCGTCAATTTCCTCTTGAAGCTTGTCCTTGCCTTCTTTCTTGTAGTCTTGTGGTGGAAGATCATCTTGAGCTTGTGTCCCCTTGAAAGAAGTATCATACTTCTCTTGTTGAGGAACAAACTTTGTCTTGGGGTATTGATCTTCTTCCCACTCAACTCCATTGGCATTGAACTTTTGTTCAAAACCAACACCTTGATTCTTCCGATGCATTCCTTGCTTGCGCACAATTTCCTCGAATTGCTTACTCCCGGCAAGGCTTTTGTACACTCCTTTCTCTATAATTCCCTTCAATAAGCTATTTTCTTGCTCAAGTGTAACTTGGCTAAGAGAATCATTAGTGGAATCAAGAGAACTACTAGAAGAAACAATATTGGATTTAGCATGATCATTGTTACTGCTAGAGGAAGAATCTTTCTTGTTCTTGTTACTAGACTTGACTTGAGGCATGTAAGTGGATAAGAGTAAACGCTTGGCAATGTAAGAAGAGCTTTTCTTGCGGAGATCATCATTGATTGCTTTTAAGAACTCATGCTCTTGCTCAAGATTGAGCTTTTCAAAGCGTAATTTCTCATGAGCTCTTAAAAGTTCTCGATGATCTTCGAAGATAGTTTCATGAGCTAACTTAAGAGTGTTTGGTTCTTTAGTTAGAGCCTCAATCTTCTCCTTATCATTGTCATTCGTTTTGTCTTGATTAGAATGTTTAATTGACGTTTCATCATAGTATTCATCACTAGAGTTGTCAACAAGCAAATCATCACCTAACAAGTCATCCTCATCACTATTGAAATCAACATACTCGGGGTGTGTTACCTTAGGACCTTTGGCCGTGAAGCATCTTCCAATTCCTTCATTTAGTGAGTCAAATATGTCGTAGGAGTTGGTTGACACAAGTGCTAGACCGGCAACACCTTCATCTTGAGTATCTTCGGAGTCGGAGTGATAACTTCTCTCGGAGTGGCTGTCGGAGTCGGAGCTGGATACCCATTCACCAACATGAGCTTGATGTCTTCGTCTAGTGTAGCTCCTTGATGATTTTTCCTTCCTTTCCGAATCCTTGCTTCTCCGTGAGTATCTTCGTTCATAACAATCATCTCTACTCCTCCTCTCTCTTGGTGGTGATTCTTTGCTTCTTCTTTTTGGAGAATCTTCTCTTCTCTTGTAGGGAGCCGTACACTCATTGGAATAGTGTCCGGGTCTTCCACAACTGTAGCAGTTTCGCTCTCGACTAGAAGATCTTTTGTCATTGTAGGACCTTGACTTGAAGCTTCTATCTTTGCTTCTACTCTTGTAGAACTTGTTGAAGTTCTTCACCATTAAGCTCAATTCTTCATTGAAGTCTTGTTTCTCACTTGATGATGTAGGGGCTTCACATGAGGCTTTATAGGCACCACTTGATTTGTTGTGAAGTTCCTCTTTATCCTTAAGTGACAACTCATGAGCAACAATTCTTCCAATCACCTCCGTTGGCTTGAGATCTTTGTAATTGGGCATCATTTGGATCAATGTGCACACGGTATCATATTTTCCATCCAAGGCTCTTAGAATTTTCTTGATGATGAATCTGTCGGTCATCTCTTCACTTCCTAAGCCGGCAATCTCATTTGTGATGAGAGCAAGCCTAGAGTACATTTCAGCGACACCTTCACCATCCTTCATCTTGAACTAGTCAAGTTGGCTTTGAAGCACATCCAACTTGGATTCCTTGACAGAGTCGGTACCTTCGTGCATATCAATCAAAGTGTCCCAAATTTCCTTCGCATTCTCAAGACGGCTGATTTTGTTGAATTCTTCGGGGCACAATCCGTTGAAGAGAATATCACAAGCTTGAGCATTGTATTGTAACATCTTCAACTCATCCGCGGTAGCTTCACGATTTGGTTCTCTCCCATCAAAGAAGTCACCTTGCAAACCAACACACACAATAGCCCAAACGGCGGGGTTATGTCCAAGAATATGCATTTTCATTTTATGCTTCCAACTAGCAAAATTAGTACCATCAAAGTAGGGACCTCTACGGTGGTAATTTCCCCCGCTAGACGCCATACTCACCTAGGTTGTGAAACCAAGGCTATGACCACCAAAGCTATGGAGATCAAAGCAAATGGAGACCAAAGCTCTGATACCACTTGTAGGATCGAAAGTATGTCTAGAGGGGGGTGATTAGACTACTTGACCAAATAAAAAAAACTTAACCTTTTCCCAATTTTAGTTCTTGGCAGATTTTAGCTATTTTAGGACAATTCAAGCAATCATCACACAGTTCAAGCAAGCATGCAAAGAGTATATTGGCAGCGGAAAGTAAAGCATGCAACTTGCAATAATGTAAAGGGAAGGTTTTGGAGAATTCAAACGCAATTGGAGACACGGATGTTTTTCCCGTGGTTCGGATAGGTGGTGCTATCCTACATCCACGTTGATGGAGACTTCAACCCACAAAGGGTAACGGTTGCGAGAGTCCACACAGGGCTCCACTCACAAAGGGTAATGGTTGCGCGAGTCCACACAGGGCTCCACCCACGAAGGGTCCACGAAGAAGCAACCACCCACAAAGGGTCCACGAAGAAGCAACCTTGTCTATCCCACCATGGTCATCGCCCACACAGGACTTGCCTCACTAGTGGTAGATCTTCACGAAGTAGGCGATCTCCTTGCCCTTACAAACTTCTTGGTTCAACTCCACAATCTTGTCGGAGGCTCCCAAGTGACACCTAGCCAATCTAGGAGACACCACTCTCCAAGAAGTAACAAATGGTGTGTAGGTAATGAACTACTTGCTCTTGTGCTTCAAATGATAGTCTCCCCAACACTCAACTCTCTCTCATAGGATTTGGATTTGGTGGAAAGAAGATTTGAGTGGAAAGCAACTTGGGAAGGCTAGAGATCAAGATTCATATGGTAGGGATGGAATATCTTGGTCTCAACACATGAGTAGGTGGTTCTCTCTCAGAATATAGGAGTTGGAATGGTGTATGTGTTCTGATGGATCTCTCATCAAATGAAGAGGAGGTGGAGGGGTATATATAGCCTCCACACAAAATCCAACCGTTACACAGTTTTCCAATCTCGGTGGGACCGAATCAACAAACTCGGTCGGACCGAAAATGTAAACCTAGTGACCGTTAGAGATTTTCTGTGGGACTGACATGCAACTTGGTAGGACCGATATGGTTAGGGTTTGGGCATAACGTAATCTCGGTAAGACCGATTACACAAACTCGGTGAGACCGAATTTGGTAATTAGCTAACCAGAGAGTTGGTCCGGCAAACTCGGTGGGACCGATTTGCTCTTTCGGTGAGACCGAAAAGTTACAAAGGGGAAACACTGAATTTACATTGCAATCTCGGTGGGACCGATTCGCTCTTTCGGTGAGACCGAAAAGTTACGAAAGGGAAACAGAGAGTTTGCAATCCCATCTCGGTGAGACCGAGATCCCTATCTGTAGAACCAAATTGCTAGGGTTTAGCAGTGGCTAATGACAAGTGAAACTCGGTGGCGCCGGATAGGAAGAATCGGTAGGACAGAGTTTGGCTTAGGGTTTAGGTCATATGTGGATATGGGAAAGTAGTTGAGGGTTTTTGGAGCATATCACTAAGCACATGCAGCAAGAGGCTCATTAAGCAACACCTCATCCCTCCTTGATAGTATTGGCTTTTCCTAAAGACTCAATGTGATCTTGGATCACTAAAATATAAAATGAAGAGTCTTGAGCTTTTGAGCTTGAGCCAATCCTTTTTCCTTAGCATTTTGAGGGTTCCACTTTCACATCCATGCCATGTCAATCATTGAGCTTTCCTGAAATAATCATCTTGGAATAGCATTAGCTCAATGAGCTATATGTTGTTATGAATTACCAAAACCACCTAGGGATAGTTGCACTTTCAGCTTCGCTGATTGTTGGGCAAACTAGAAGTTGTGCTTGAACAGATTGTTGTCACGACACTAGAGTAGTGATGACGGATGTGCATCATCAGGCTGTGGTCCTCGGACCATGCATGGGTAGAAGCCTTGAGCAATGGCTTCATCTCTAGTCCTGGGAACAAGGTTCTTGTATAAGATGTCTCCCCATGGTATTTTGATGGCGCTTTTCTCAGCATACTCCTAGGTGACAAAGCGGTATTTGAACCATTGTTCAGCCCAATAGCGTCAAATCCATTGGATTCGAGTCTTGATCTACGCATAATTCTCTTCAGGATCTGTTTTATACATTTCTGCCAGGTCTTCAGGTAGATCTTTGGAAGTTCCTTCACGTCTCTGTCTGCCCCCCTTCCTTGCTGCTGCTTCTAAAGCCATATACTTTAACTTGAAAGGCTTCAAAACTTTCAAAGGCTTCAAAGGATTTCTTTTGCTGGAGCAACAGGTACTGGCTTCAGGAGAATTTATGTGATGCTGTAGAAATTCTGCAAATGAATGCAGACTATGAGAACCGAAGGATTCTCCCACGGACATGTACCTGTGACAACATTAAGGTGCGAGGGAAGGGGAAGAGGTCATATGCATTCTCAGAAGGTTTTGAAGATTAATCAGTTTAAAAGACATTGACCTCATCGTGCGAAGACATTCACTCATAGATAAGAAGTTGGTTCCAGATTTGTACGAACCCACAGATCAGTACAAGTGAGGAATCTAACTACTTCATGAAGCACAAGTGAATATACTAGGCATGTTATGAGATGCAGATTGAGAGATCTAACTTGTGTGAAGATAAACTTCTTATGGTAGAAAGTGACAAAACCATGAGATCAAAAGGGGCTGTAAAAGGAAGTTTTATTTACCACACTTGGAACTGCTAGACGGAAGTGGGAGATGATGCCGAGCAGTTCAGTCCTCCGTGCCCTAACTTGGCGACGGAAGACACCTATGGCGACGGCGGAGAGAACGATGTCCGCGGTCGGCATGAGGACGGCGTCGGAGAGGTTGCGGCAGCGAAGCGCTTTGTCGCCGGCATCGTCGAGAGCTAGCGGTGGCGCTAGGGTTCGTGCGAGGGTGGAAGAAGGAGATAATGACCGCGGTAAGTGTGAATTTATAGGCACAGGGGCGGCACTGTGCTATTACATAGGTGCTCCTGGCGATTCGCATCTGAGATACGTGTGGCCAGCTTGCGGAAGTTTGGGGTTTGTTCCATGTCCCACGCACGCCTGGATTGTCGGGCGGTCGTTCCTGCTTCTCCGGATTTTATGTGGAGGAATGAGCATTGAAAACGGACTTTATGGTTGTCTCTATATCTTCTGCTGACAAGGACGCAGTGAAGACATTCGACAGTTTCAATAGAATGCATATGACTTGGAGAGATAGAATTTGAGATAGAAAGCATAGAGAGATTAGGGTCCGATCACATTCACTTAGTTCAAAAGATTCAACCAAGAAGACATAGCTATAAGTGAATGATGTAGAGGACAGAACACTAGTATGTATATATCTTTATAATCAACGCAGTACATATATATATATATATATATAATCAACGCAGTGAAGATAATCATGAAGACATATTGAGATCAAAGCCAAACCAAATGTGAAGACATTGCGAGGTAACGCCATGAGTGAAACACTTCAAAATAGAACGTTTGGTGGTGGCGTTACCCACCGTATAGGAAGTATTAGACCCAGACACGGTGCACAATTATCGTGGCGCTCCGAAGTAAAATTCCACATTAATGTATTCACACTTAGAATGTATGTCTTCATTGATTGAAGATATACGTTACTTCGTGTGTTGCACATCTAAATCATCAATATGCATAAGTGTTAGGATGTGTGCCTGATCACTGGACATTTGAGGATTCCAAGATATTTAGCTCACACCGTAACTTGCAAAACCTCTTCTCATCCAAGGGCTTGGTGAAGATATCTGCCAATTGCTCTTCAGTGTTGACGTGTATGATATCAATGTCTTCCTTGACAACATGATCTCTGAGAAAGTGATGGCGAATTTCAATGTGCTTTGTCTTCGAGTGCTGAACTGGGTTGTTGGCAATCTTGATGGCGCTTTCGTTGTCGCAGTAAAGTGGCACTTGCTTCAGATGAATGCCATAGTCCTTGAGTGTTTGCTTCATCCACAGAAGCTGAGCGCAGCAAGATCCAGCAGCAATGTATTCAGATTCAGCAGTGGAGAGAGATACACAGTTCTGCTTCTTTGAAGACCAACATACAAGTGATCGTCCCAGAAAATGACATGTGCCTGATGTAGACTTGCGATCAACTTTGTCACCAGCATAATCAGCACCCGAAAATCCAACCAAATCAAACTCTGAGCCCTTTGGATACCATAATCCTAGAGTTGGGGTGTGAGCCAAATATCGAAGAATTCGCTTCACAGCTAAGTGATGCGACTCCTTTGGTGCCGCTTGAAATCGAGCACACATGCAAACACTAAGCATAATATCTGGCCTAGATGCACATAAATAAAGCAAAGAACTAATCATGGAGCGGTATACCTTTTGATCGAACTCTTTACCATTGTCGTCGGGACCTAGATGATGTTTGGCTGGCATTGGTGTTGTGAAGCCTGCATACCGAACTTCTTCAGGCAATCTTTGAGATACTTCTCTTGAGATATGAAGATGCCATTGCGTTGTTGTCGTATTTGAAGACCAAGGAAGAACTTCAGCTCCCCCATCATGGACATCTGATATTGCTCTTGCATCATATATCCAAACTCTTCACTGTACTTCTGATTGGTGTAGCCAAAGATAATGTCATCCACATATATTTGGCACACAAACAGTTCACCATCATATGTCTTCGTGAAAAGAGTGGGATCCAGGGAACCAGGTATGAAGCCTTTGCTCTTCAGGAAGTATTTGAGTGTGTCATACCAGGCCCTAGGGGCTTGTTGAGGCCATACAGTGCCTTGTTGAGCTTGTATACCATGTCAGGATGTTTTGGATTTTCAAGCCTGGCGGTTGTGCAACATACACTTCTTCTTCAATCTTGCCATTGAGAAAGGCACTTTTCACATCCATTTGATATAGAAGTATGTTATGATGATTTGCATAGGCCAGCAGTATGCGTATGGCTTCAAGCCTAGCCACAGGAGCAAATGTTTCATCGAAGTCAATGCCCTCCACTTGAGTATATCCTTGAGCAACAAGACGAGCTTTGTTTCTGACAACTTGACCATGCTCATCTTGTTTGTTGCGGTATATCCATTTTGTGCCTATTATGTTGTGCTTCCGTGGATCAGGACGCTTAACCAGTTCCCATACATTATTCAGCTCAAACTGTTGAAGCTCTTCTTGTATAGCTTGAATCCATTCAGGTTCCATGAAGGCTTCTTCAACTTTCTTGGGTTCTGATATTGAGACGAATGCGAAGTGCCCACAGAAATTTGCTAGCTGAGTTGCCCTTGAACGAGTGAGTGGACCAGGTGCATTGATGCTGTCAATTATTCTGTCAATCTGCACTTCATTGGCAACACGAGGATGTACAGGGCGAAGACTTTGCTCTTGCTGATCTGTGTTGTTGTTGGGAGGAATGTCTTCAGGCTGAGCATTGTCTTCATGTTGATCAGGTGCTGAGATGATAAGTTCTTCTTCAGGATGAGCTTCAGAAGGTATAATCTCTCCAGTTCCCATAAGCTGGATTGATTCACTGGCTGGATCTTCATCTAGCACATTTGGCAGTTGCTCTCTTTGTGAACCATTTGTCTCATCGAACCGCACATCCACTATTTCAACAAATTTGTAATGAAAGAGGTTGAAGACTCTGTAGGAGTGTGAATCCTTTCCATATCCAAGCATAAAGCCCTCATGTGCTTTTGGTGCAAACTTTGAGGTGTGGTGTGGGTCCTTGATCCAGCACCTTGAGCCAAATACTCTGAAGTAACTGACATTTGGCTTCTTGCCAGTTAGGAGTTCATAAGATGTCTTGTTCAGAAGCTTGTGAAGATAAACACGATTGATTGTATGACATGCAGTATCAATGGCTTCAGTCCAGAATTTTCTTGGAGTCTTGTATTCATCTAGCATCGTTCTGGCCATCTCAATGAGTGTTCTGTTCTTGCGTTCGACGACGCCATTCTGCTGTGGCGTGTACGGAGCTGAGAATTCATGTGTGATGCCCAAGGTATCAAGATATGTATCAAGGCCAGTGTTCTTGAATTCAGTGCCATTGTCACTTCTGATGTGCTTTATCTTGGCGCCAAAATTGTTCATAGCTCGATTGGCGAAGCGTCTGAAGACATCCTGCACTTCAGTCTTGTAAAGGATTATGTGCACCCAAGTATATCTAGAGTAATCATCAACAATGACGAAGCCATAGAGGCAAGCAGTAGTAGTAAAAGTTGAGTAGTGAGTGGGACCGAAAAGATCCATGTGGAGCAGTTCGAAGGGTTGAGTAGTAGTCATGATTGTCTTCGAAGGATGTTTTGCCCTTGTCATCTTCCCTGCTTCACAGGCACCACATAAGTGATCTTTCTTGAACTTGACGCCCTCGATGCCTCTGACACGCTTCTTCTTCACAAGGGTGTGGAGGTTCCTCATGCCAGCATGCCCAAGCCTCCGATGCCAAAGCCAGCATTCTGAAGCTTTTGCAAGAAGACATACTGCAAGTTGTGGCCCTGCCGAGAAATCTACCACATACAAATCATCTTTCCGATACCCTTCAAACACTAGAGACTTGTCAGATTCCATTAGTACTAGGCAACGATATTTTCCAAACATTACGATCATGTTCAAATCGCAAAGCATTGAGACAGACATTAAGTTGAAGCCAAGGGATTCAACAAGCATGACTTTATCCATGTGTTGATCCTTTGAGATTGCAACTCTACCTAGACCCAATACCTTACTTTTACTAGTGTCAGCAAATGTGATGTGGCTCTTGTCGGATGGACGTAAGGTTGAGTCCATAAGAAGGCTTCTTTTGCCAGTCATGTGATTTGTACATCCACTGTCAATAATCCATTCTGAAGACTTTGAAGACGCTGGTGTCGTACCCTACAGTGCAGTTAGGGGGATAGGCTTCACAAAGAGAATTGTGAAGCAAAAACATTTGACGAACTAGTGGGTTATGAAAACTTAGATCCAGATTAGGACTAATAGGGAGAGTAGCATGCGATTCAGGAACGAAGTACATAATGATGCCATTCGGGCATTTTATCTTGCGCCCTACAAGATTTTTAAGGTCCCCAGCAATAGCGTCAGAAGATTTTGTTTTTCTGCTGGAGACCTTTCCCTACAAAAGAGAGTTCAGCTTTCTTAACCACCCACATCTTCAAGGGTGGCTTAGAAGCAATAAGTCTAAGTGCGGCATCTGAGAATTTTGGCTTTGAAGCCTTAGCAAACAGTCTTGCAGGTGGACAATAATACTCATAGGAATAAGGAGAATAATTTTTGGTCATATGAACATGACGGTTCGATGAACCGCTCTCATATTCATATGCCTGAGTATGGTTTCCCTGCAAAACATTTGCACTAGTGTGACTCAGGTGAGTCCTCTGTTTGTATGAAGCCTTTGGACCGTATGAAGCTTTTGGTCTGAGGTTTGTCTTCTTCAAGTGAGGTGTCATGAAGACATTCACAGGAAGATTTTCCAAACACTTTTTCGGAACCCAGATCTTCTTCATAGGCGGTCCATTCCTGTAGTTAGTACCAATGTACCTGGCAAACACTTCACCATACTGATTCCTAAACAGTTTATAGTTTGCATCAAAGGATTCATCAATAATAATGGGGTTAGCACATGTGAAGCCAGATAAATTGGATGGATCTGCTGAAGGTTCCTTTGCAGCAACCCATGTGGTTTTGGGGTACTGCTCAGGTTTCCAGTAAGAGCCATCTGCATTTATTTTCCTTATGAACCCAACACCCTCTTTCCTAGGGTTTCGGTTCAGAATCTGCTTCTTGAGGACATCACATAATGTCTGAAGTCCTTTAAGACTTCTGTACATCCCTGTTCAAGCAATGTCTTCAACCTAGCATTCTCATCAGCAATAGCAGTGGTATCCTCAGCAGAGGGGTTAGTTACCACATCAACAGTTGAAGATATTGCAACAGCAGTAGCAGTGGAACATTCAGCAACAGAAGTAGCATTATCTGAGCGGAACTGATCTGTTCGGCGCGAAGTGACTCCTTTTCCTTTTGAAGATTTTCATGAGACGCTCTCAACTTCTCAAGTTCTTGCTTCCTTTGAAGATAATCATAGGAAAGCTTTTCATGAGTTGTTGAGAGAGTATCAAGATGATCTTCAAGTTCCTGATACTTAACGTGAAGATTTTTTATGTCTTCAATTAAGGATTCAGATCGAGTCATTTCAGCACCCAACAGATCATCTCTTCTGTCTAACAGTTTTTGAATATGTTCCATAGCTTTCTGTTGTTCAGTTGCAATTTTAGCAAGTGTTTTGTAGCTGGGTTTTGAATCACAGTCAGAGTCATCGTCACTAGATGTTTGATAGCGAGTAGTGCGTGTGTTTACCTTGGCACTGCGTGCCATGAAGCAGTAGGTAGGAGTGGAGTCGTTCTTGTCATTTGCATTGGGGTCGGTGATGAAGTCATTATCTTCAGTGTTGAAGATGGACTTGGCGACATATGCTGTAGCCAGACTTGCATGCCAGAATCACACTCCTCCTCAGACTCCACCTCTGCCTCCTCAGAAGCGGACTCCTCCTCTGAATCCATTTCCTTGCCAACAAACGCACGTGCCTTGCCAGATGAGCTCTTCTTGTGTGATGAATACTTTGAGGAAGACTTGGAAGAAGACTTTGAGTATTTCTTCTTCTTCTTCTTGTCGTCAGAATCATATTCCTTGCTCTTCTTCTTCCTTCTGTTCTCATTGTCCCACTGTGGACACTCAGAGATGAAGTGTCCAGTTTTCTTGCACTTGTGACATGTTTTCTTCTTGTAGCCATGAGCATAAGCTTCATCATTCCTTGAGCTTGATCGTGAAGATTTTCTGAAGCCTTTCTTCTTGGTGAATTTTTGGAACTTCTTCACTAGCATTGCAAGTTCCCTTCCAATATCTTCAGGATCATCAGAACTGCTGTCAGATTCTTCTTCAGATGAGGAAACAGCTTTTGCCTTCAAGGCACGAGTTCGCCCATAGTATGGACCGTAGATATCTCTTTTCTCAGAAAGCTGAAACTCATGTGTGTTGAGCCTCTCAAGTATGTCAGACGGATCGAGTGTCTTGAAATCAGGACGTTCTTGTATCATCATGGCTAGGATGTCAAACGAACTATCAAGTGATCTCAGTAGCGTCTTGACGATTTCATGTTTGGTGATCTCAGTGGCGCCGAGGGCTAGAAGCTCATTTGTGATGTCAGTGAGCCGGTCAAATGTGTGCTGGACATTCTCATTGTCATTTCGCTTGAAGCGGTTGAAGAGGTTGCGAAGAACACTGATTCTTTGATCTCTCTGGGTTGAGATGCCTTCATTGACCTTGGAGAGCCAGTCCCAGACCAGCTTGGATGTCTTCAAGGCACTCACACGGCCATACTGTCCTTTTGTCAGATGACCACAGATGATATTTTTGGCAGTAGAGTCCAGTTGAGTGAACTTCTTGACATCAGCAGCAGTGACACCTTCTCCAGCCTTGGGAACGCCGTTCTCGACGACATACCATAGGTCGATGTCAATGGCTTCAAGATGCATGCGCATCTTATTCTTCCAGTAGGGATATTCAATTCCATCGAAGACGGGGCACGCAGCGGAGACTTTGATTATCCCTGCAGTCGACATAGCTAAAACTCCAGGTGGTTAAACTGAATCACACAGAACAAGGGAGCACCTTGCTCTGATACCAATTGAAAGTGCGTTATATCGACTAGAGGGGGGGGTGAATAGGCGATTTTTATGAAAGTCTTCAAAACGTGGGAGTTATGAAGACAAACATCGAAGATTATGCCTATTACTATGCAGCGGAAGTTAGATTACACTAGGCCAGCCATGGTCAAGTATTCAATAAAGTGAAAGCGCAATGACAAACAGCTGCAGTGTAATAAGGATCAGGTGGGAAGAAGTTATGAAGCCAAGCAGATCATACATTCACGTTGTGAAGACAAAAGATATAGCAAGCATGCAATGGCTTCACAATGAGTAACAGTAAGAAAAAGGAAGTGAAGATGAAACCAGTGACTCGTTGAAGACAATGATGTGTTGGACCAGTTCCAGTTGCTGTGACAACTGTACGCCTGGTTGGAGCGGCTAGGTATTTAAACCTTAGGACACACAGTCCCGGACACCCAGTCCTGAACACGCAGCTCAGGACACCAAGTCCTCACCGTATTCTCCTTGAGGTAAGGTCACATAGTCCTCTCCCAATCACTCTGGTAAGTCTTCAAGGTAGACTCCCAAACCTTCACAGACTTCGTTCACTGGCAATCCACAATGTCTCTTGGATGCTCTGAACGCGACGCCTAACCGTCTGGAGGATTCACAGTCCTCAAGTGTAATAAGTCTTCAGATCACACAGACAAGAAGACTTAAGTGATGCCCAATGTTCTCTAGCTCTGGGTGGTTAGGGCTTTTCTCCTCGCTAGGAATTTTCTCTCAAAGGCTTCGAGGTGGGTTGCTCTCAAACGACAAAAGTCGTGCACTGAAATCTGAGCAGCCAACCATTTATGGTTGTAGGGGGTGGGCTATTTATAGCCACTTGGCAACCCGACATGATTTGTCCGAAATGACCCTAGGTCACTAAGGAACTGACACGTGTCTCAACGGTCAGATTTCAAACTCTCATGGCAACTTTACTTGGGCTACAAGCAAAGCTGACTTGTCCGGCTTTGGACAAGATTCGCTCTCATTGTCTTCACTCGAAGACATAGGTTTTTGGTTTAGGCATCACTTCAGTCATTCTGACTGGTTCTCCTGGACACCACTTAACAGTATGGTGGTTCCTATGACTCAACACAAAAGAAAAAGAACTACGAAAGATCTAAGTCTTCGAGCTCCATAGGCTTCATAACGTGTCTTCTTTTGTCATAGTCTTCAATGTGAATATCTTCATATACCACCTTTGGCTTCAATGTCTTCATACATTTTTAGGGGTCATCTCTGATAGTAAAACCGAATCAATGAGGGACTTCTACCTGTGTTATCCTGCAATTCTCACAAACACATTAGTCCCTCAACTAGGTTTGTCGTCAATACTCCAAAACCAACTAGGGGTGGCACTAGATGCACTTACACCATGGAATGCCAACCTCCTTCGACGATTTTACAGTTGAAATGCAGTATGTATCATGCTAACTTTTGTATTAAGTATGAGACAATAGGCCCCCCGAGGAGGGCTCGGGGACTGCCATCCCTTATTTATGAATGAAAAGTATCATGCTTATGACCTTGTCACTTCATTTACTTGTCCCGTCCGGCACTGGGTTCGACTAGTCGGCTCGGGGACTGGCCGACTGGAGTTATATTAGAAGTCCTACCCGCAGTCAGACAAGTAGTGTGCCGGCTCCCAAGCCTTCTCTTGCCAAAAGTCGCTGTTCGAAGAACCGGCTGTCCGGCTGGCAAGAGTTAAAGGCAGGAACGGGCGCCCACACGAAAAACGGCTAGGGACTAACGGACTAATATAACAAAAGCGGGTTTTCCTCCCACCGCCGACTGGCTACCAGAGTAGCCGGCCGGCCGGTTTCCATTCACTTCACTTCAATCCAAGAAAGCTGAAGTACTTGCCTCCCCAAAGAGGGAAGGCGGCAAAGGAAAAGGCCTAAGGATGAAAAGCATACGCGAATGGAAACCAAACATGCACATAACAATATTTACATAAAAGACCTCCGAGAGGCCAGCATTCAACATAGTTTGGATACACCCCCACTGGGTGGAACTGCAAAACTTAATGAAGATTGTTTAAAAGACAACAAGCAGGAAAAATAAAGATGGCAGGTCAAGCTGGCGGAGCGACCGACGAGCCGGGCTGGTTGGCGGAGACGGTTGTGCCGGCTGAAGGAGCGGCCGGCTGGCGAACTTCGGCTTGGTCACCGCCTCCCGCAGAGGGCGCGCTTCCATGCACGTCGTTGCTGGAGGCACGGTCGGCCTGAGGTCGGCCGGTTGTTCCACCAGCCGGCTCGACGTCTTCGCCGTCCTCCTCTTCGTCATCCTCGCCCTCGTCACTGGAGGCAATCTCCTCCGCCGAGTCCTCGCCCACCGTCGGGTTCAGCCCGAACCACTCCTCCGGCTGGGCAACACCGTCATCATTGATCTCGGGTGCAAAAATGCTGATGTCGGTGCACTCAGCGATCGTCGAAGCCCGCTGGGAGATAGCCGGCCTCACCTCTTCCAGCTCCGCGTCGGCCTCCATCCGCCAAGTGCGCAGCTGGTCCAGGCTCAGCCCCAGGTACCAAGCCCGAACGAACTCCAACGCCCGCCCGGCTCCGAGGCGGGCCACCGACGCCTTCCAAGCCTCAAAGCGACCGACTGCGACCTCCAGCCAGTCGGCAGTCCGGCTTGGGGTGTGGGGGATCGTCTCGCCGGGCCAGAGGGCGGCCAACACTTGCGCCCCGGCACGTTGGAGCCGGTGAAGCATCCGATGAGCCGGCTGCAACCGCGCCTGGACAGCCAAGAGCTGCTCCTCAAGCGTCCGGTTCGCATCCGGCGCGATGTTGGCCCCCGTCTGACGGCGCGCCTTGCGATGGGCCTCAATGCTTTGGGCGGCGAAGGCGGAGTAGCCGGGGAAGTAGTCTGCAAAAAACAACAAGCAGCAGCTCAAGTTAAGCCAAAAACCCAGGCGGCAAGGGGCAGGAGAGGGGCGAAGAAGGCGGCTTACCGTCGATCAAGTCCTCGATCCGGCCAAAGCCTTCATCCAGGGCTCGCCGGGTCTCAGCCCAGCTCGCTGCCTCGGTCTCATGCTCTTCCTTCAGGGCGGCTTCGCTATCCTGCGCCGCCTGCAGGGCCGCCTTGTGGCTCTTCTCCTAGGCGGCCAGCTTCTTGGCTAGGCGATCACGCTCCTGGACCAAGGCAGCGTACTCGGCATCCTTGGTATGAAGGGCGGCCTTCGCTTCGCCGAGCTCCTTCCTCAATTCGGCGTTGGCCCCTGAAGACAAAGAAAAAGAAAAAACCAATAAGGAAAGAGTCGTCAAGAAAGATCCGACCCAACTGCTCAGCAGTCGGCCCGAATCTCGAGGACTACACCCAGTGGGTGCGCTGACGCGCCCCCACAGGAGACAGACAAGATCGAGTACTTACTTCGGCTGTCGGCCAGGTCGTCGGTCCTCCGGCTCAACTCCCGAGCCTGGGAGTTGAAGGCGGCAGCACGGGAGTTGTGATATTCCTGAAAGTTCAGACAAGAAGCAAAGTAAGGTAGCCGTCGAGAAAGATCCGACCCGACTGCGCAGCAGTCGGCCCGAATCTTAGGGACTACACCCAGTGGGTGCGCTGACGCGCCCCCATGGAAGAAATCAAGAAATCAAAAGAGGCCAAGAACGAAGGACTCACCCGGATGGCGGCTCGCCTCGACAGGAACTCCTGGGTGAACTGTTGCAGCAGGGCGGCCTGAGCTTGCAGCCGGCTCCGGACCCCTTGAGCCGCCACATTCAGCTCGCCAGTCCCCCCGCTGGGAGTCCACTCGGACGTGGAAGTGCTGGCCGCATCCAGATCTTCCGCCGACTGGCCTGCGCCCGCGACTCGGCGCAACTCCGGCAGAGCGGCGCCTCGCCCTGCGCGCCGGACCGTCACCGGCTTCATCTCAAGGCCGGCTCTTTCCTCCGGCTCACCCCCGGTCGGCCCCCCCGGCACCGCTGACGATTGGCCGCCTTGGCCCACTCCGATTGGCGCTGCTGGCGGCGCTCTCCGCACAAAGGCCACGGGGTCCTCCCCCCTCTCCATCAGCGGCGGGTCTTGGACGATCTCCTCCGCCAAGGGCAAAGGGGTGTCGGGGGCCACGGCTCGGAGGGGAATGGCGAGCAGCGGAGGCTGGTTGCGCGAACCCTACACCCCCGGCTCCGCGGTCGCTGCCTCCGTCTGGGCCATGGCTGCCGCGTCGGCCTGCTCCCTCGCCGCCTGGGCGGCCGCTTTCTCCGCCACCTCGCGCTCCTCCCGCGCTTCACGGGCGTTCCGCTCTGTGGCCTCCCTGAGGTCGGCGCGGGGGTCCACGCGGCGGGAGCTTGAAGAACCTCCAGTCGGCCCAACTACGGAGCCGCCCGGACCACGCTCAAGGGAAAGCGGCGCCCTGTCCAGCAAACGGAAGAAATTAAGAAGAATGCTCGAACAAGAAGAGAATGATGAAGAGCATGCGACAGGGCAATTGACGACTTACGCTGAGACCGCCTGAGGTTGCTTCACCGCCTTGCGGAAGCGGGCCGCTTTCGCAGCCGCCTCGTCTCGCTTGGTCGCCGCGGTGGAGGCTTTGGACTTCTTCGGCCGACTGCCGAAGAGGCCTGAAGCGGCCCGGCGCTTCTGTGCGCCACCACCGGCAGCCGGCGCGATGGACGAGCCCGCGCCCTGATGGTCGGCCGCCGGCTGGCGACGCGGGGCGACTTCGGATTCAGCATCGTCCGGCCAGTCCTCGAAGCTCGCGGTGAGCCTTGAGCCCCCGGGCTCGGCGTCCCCGACGACGGCATCTTCCATGGCAGCGGCCCCCAAGTCCGGGTCGTCGACGTCGTCTGCCGTGCGGTCGGGGGCATACTGGCGTTCTATCCCCGCTGCTCCGGTCGTCGGCGAGAGAAGGGGGTTCTGCTAAGAACAACTGACTGATCAGAAGCCGGCCATCATAAAGCCGGCTACCAACGAAAAGAAGAAAGAAAAGAAAGCTTACCACGGGCGGAGGGTTGGCGCGAGAATACAGCGCCTTGCCGTATCGCCAGTCCTCGGCGAGCTTGCAGTTGGAGATATAGTTTACCATATACGATACCTCCGCGTGAGGCATCTCCCTGGTGCTCAGCCGGCTTGGGTCGAAGCGGCCGCTCATCTGGCACATCATGTGGGGCCGGCTTTGGAGAGGAGATACCTGGCGCTCCATGAAGGCGGCCACCAAGTCGGCCCCGCTTAGGCCTTCCGACTGGATCATCACCCGAAGCCGGGAGACGGCGGGGTTCCCGGCCTGAGACAGTGACCGTGACCGGAAACTCCATGAGGGCTGCCTCCCAGCCGGCGGGCCGGCTACGTAAGCCGACAGGTTGATGTGGTCCCCTTCCTCGGCGACGTTCTTCACGTAGAAGTATGACTTCTGCCAGATCTTCACCGACTGGATCAGGGGGATGGCGGGAATGGGTTGTTCTCGCTCGCCCTCCTCATGGCGATGAAGGCCCCGCAGGGGGCGGGCACGCCCGCGACGACGGTGCCAAGTTTGCTCTGGAAGAACTCCCCTAGAGCTCCAGCGTGGGGAGCAGCCCCAAGAAACCTTCGCAGAGGGAGACGAAGGCCGACAGTAGCATTGCCGCATTGGGCGTGAGGTGATGCGGCTGAAGGTTGTAGAACTCGAGGAAGGAGCGCATAAATCCGCTTGCCGGAAGGCCGAAGCTGCGCATGAAGTGCGAGCGGAAGACGACCCGCTCGCCCTCCTCCGGCGCTGGCGAGACCTTCGTCTCTGGCACCAGGCGGACCCGCACGAGGTTGACGTCGGGCAGGCGCCGAGTCTGGCGGAGGAATTCAAC
Source organism: Triticum urartu (assembly GCF_003073215.2). NCBI lineage: Eukaryota > Viridiplantae > Streptophyta > Magnoliopsida > Poales > Poaceae > Triticum > Triticum urartu. The sequence goes on along the minus strand of NC_053023.1, from coordinate 663,429,382 downwards.
GTGGTCCTCATGGACGTTGGAGCCGTCCCACGAGCTTGACAGCGCCATGGGAGCGAGACGATGTGGAGGCACGGCGGCGCTGAGACGGGAGGTTGCGGCGGCAGCGAGAGGAAGAAACGAGGACGAGAAGGGGCGGAGCGAGAGAGAGTGTGCGAACCTCTATCGCTCCCCCTCCTCCCGCTACTTATAGGCTCACGTGGCGGAGCCGAGGAGGCACGGCGTGGGGAAACATGGGGATCGATCGTGCCCACTCCCCCACGTCCCGCGCTTATTGTGCCTTAACGGCGAAATAAAACCGCCGCGGGAAGGCAAGCGGCCCATGTGGGCCACGGAAGATCCGCGCTCGGACCAAGGCATGCGAGTGGCGGGCCCGGGCCTGCGGCGCCGTCCCGTCGCGCACGTGCGCTGGCAGGATCTCACAGCCATGTGGCCGCGGGAGGGCCCGCGGTCAGCACGCAGGTCGACCCCTTTCCCGCCTGCAAGACGCGGAGCTCTCTGAAGTCGGCATACACCCCGCAAAGCCGGCTCTTCAGGATGGGAAGCTGACCAAGCTTCTCGTCCCTTTCTCCGCCTTGGAGCTCGATCAGCTTCGGGGACTACTGTCGGAGTAAATAGCCATGGGTACCCTAGCCGGCTGTAACACCCCGGATGTAACTTTCCCTATTTTTACTCCAACTCTTGCCGTTTCCGGCGTTAAGTTATATTTATTTCTCGGGTTTGGGTCTTTGTCGCCGTGTGTTGTTTTCGTTGTTATGCATCTCATATCATGTCATCATGTGCATTGCATTTGCATACATGTTCGTCTCATGCATTCGAGCATTTTCCCCGTTGTCCGTTTTGCATTCCGGCGCTTCGTTCTCCTCCGGTGGCCGATTCTAGCTTTATTTCATGTGTGGGGATTAAACATTTCCGAATTGGACCGAGACTTGCCAAGCGGCCTTGGTTTACTAACGGTAGACCGCCTGTCATGTTTCGTATCATTTGGTCTTCGTTTGATACCCCAACGGTTAACCGAGGGACCGAAAAGGCCTCGTGTGTGTTGCAGCCCAACACCCCTTCAATTTGGCCCAAAACCCACCAAACTCTGCTCCATCGTCTAGAGCGTTCGATCACGATCGCGTGGCCGAAAACCGCACCTCATTTGGACTCTCCTAGCTCCACTTATGCCTATAAATAGCCCCCCCCCCCGTTTTCGGATCTCTTCTTCCTCCCCGAAACCCTAGTCTAAAAAAAATAGATCCCCGCACCGACGGACGTGTCCGCCCCCGGCCGGACAGCATCCGCCGCCGCCCGCGCCCAACCGGGCGTTGCCACGTGGCCCTCGCCACTCTGCCGCCGCCGCGGCCCGGGAGGCCCTAGTCGGGCCCCCGAGGCCCGTAGCCACGCCGCCGCCCGGGTCATCCTCCGCCGCCCGCGCCGCCCTTCTTCTCCGGCGCCGACGCCGCCTCCTCTCGCCGCCGACTCGCCGACCGCCTCGCCGACACGCGCCGGACCCGGCCCTCGCCGCCACGCACCGGACCCCGCCTCGCCAAGCTCGCCGCCCCGCCGCCAAGCCCGTCGCCGGCGGGCCTTGCTCCGGCCGTCGCCGACCCCGTCGTCCGGCAGCCCTTGCCGGCACCGACTCCCTCCTCGCCGGAGCCCTGCTTCCTCGCCGGAGAGCTTCGGTGAACAGTGCCGGCCGCGCCTCGGTTTCCGTGCGAAACCCTAGATCTAATCCGAGAGGTTGATTTTTTTTGCCAAGTCCCAGGAATTTTTCACTTCATATGCTCATGTTCGAGGACCCGTAACTTTGCATCCGTAGCTCCGATTTGGGCATATAGTATATCAAAATGTTCGTCTCGACGAGTACATCATTTCGTTCCATTGAATCATTTTCATTTGAGCTCATCTTGATGCCCGAAATGCTGTTATAAGGAGGCTTCATGAGTTAATTGTCAGATCTGCTAGTTCATCTTAGACTTTTGTCATTTTTGCCATGATTATTGTGTGCATGCTATGCCTGTGAGTCCTTCATATGTTTTCTTAAGCATTTTGTCTTCTTTCCAGAGGTGCAACCCATGAATTTTTAGGATGTGTGTGGTGACTTGTGCAAGCTTGCAAAGTGAGGCACCCGGGAAATCTGTTTTCAGGGACTTCGTAGTTTTCACTAAGTCTGGAATTATTAAGTTCATGATGCCATATGTTCAGCTTGTTTCCTAGTGATCCGTGCCCCTTTTGAGGATAATCAGTAAAGGAGTTTTGTTAATCATGTTATGATCTATCCATCCATGTCTTTGTTTGCAATTTTGGAGCAACCTAGCTCGAGTCAATCGAGCTCTACTTTTGCTTCGTGGTGAATCTGGGCAGATCGTCAACTCGTTTGCGATTTTGCCGGCGTTGTTGTAGTTGATCCGTGCATGCTATGTCATTGTTCTTGCCATGTCTAGCTAGAATTTTGTGCCTTCTTGATGGATGTATGCCTTCTTTGCCATGACTTGTACCGTAGTGAGTGCATCGAGCTCGTCTACATGCCTTCGTGAGTTATATTTCAGCATGTCTCAGTTTTCACTAAGTCTGAAAACTGATTGTGTTTTAGCTATATCCGTGTGCGCGTTAGTATATTTTGTGAACCCTTTTGGCCTCAGGTCACTTTGGGTCTTTTGTTAAGCTTGTTGAGTAGCTCCATGCCATGTTCTTACTTGTCTTAATCAGGTCATGTATCATGTTGTTTTGCTGCTTCGAAGAGGGCTTCGTGATCTGAAATTTCAGACAAGTGTTAATTTCACCAAGTCTGGAATCTGTTTTGCATTTGCGTTTTTGCCATGCTTGTTTGAACCTCATAATGGATGAATTAGCCGTGGCTCAGTGCTAGTCTTTTGTTAAGAATCTTGTGTGCATCCCTGCCATGTATTTTGTTGTCATGTTTGGTGACTGTAGCATGTTCATCTCATTGCATTTAGATGCCTACTTGCTGTAAATCGCAGACCGGTGTCAATTTTGAAACGCTTGCCATTTCCAAACCGTAACTCCGATTCCGGCGTTCTTTATATCGTTTTCAAGCGATTTCATCTAATCTTTCCAGTGGCACCGTTGGAATTCCAAGTTGAGGCCAGGTTCATGCATTTCCTGTCATATCTTGCATTTTGCATCCTTCATTGCATCCCGCATAGCATATCTTCATTTCATCATATTGCTTGGTCTTGCACGTGGTTGATTGTATCCTTGTTGTTTGTTTGTCTTGTTTGGGTAGAGCCGGGAGATGAGTTCGCTACCGAGGAGCCCGTTGAGTTTTCTTGTGAGGATCCAGTCAACTCTGACAACTGTGCAGGCAAGATGATCATACCCTCGAAATCACTACTATCTTTGCTATGCTAGTTTGCTCGCTCTTTGCTATGCCAATGCTACGATGCCTAACTTTTGCTTGTCAGCCTCCCAATTTCCATGTCAAACCTCTAACCCACCTTGTCCTAGAAAACCGTTGATTGGCTATGTTACCGCTTTGCTCAGCCCCTCTTATAGCGTTGCTAGTTGCAGGTGAAGACTGGAGCCGTTCCTTGTTGGAACATTTATTTACTTGTTCGGATATCATTATATTATCTTGCTATCTTAATGCATCTATATACTCGGTAAAGGGTGGAAGGCTCGGCCTCTCGCCTAGTGTTTTGTTCCACTCTTGTCGCCCTAGTTTCCGTCATATCGGTGTTATGTTCCCGGATTTTGCATTCCTTACGCGGTTGGGTTATAATGGGAACCCCTTGATAGTTTGCCTTGATTAAAGCTTTTCTAGCAATGCCCAACATTGGTTTTACCATTCGCCACCTAGCCTCTTTTTCCCTTGGGTTACCGGAGCCCAAGGGTCATCTTATTTTAACCCCCCCCCTCGGGCCAGTGCTCCCTCTGAGTGTTGGTCCGACCGAGTAGACTGCGGGGCCACCTCGGGGCAACTTGAGGGTTGGTTTTACTCGTAGGATGTCTCATCTGAGTGTGCCCTGAGAAAGAGATATGTGCATCTCCTATCGGGATTTGTCGGCACGTTCGGGCGGTGTTGCTGGTCTTGTTTTAACCTATCGAAGTGTCTTGAATTACCGAGATACCGAGTCTGATCGGAACGTCTTGGGAGGAGGTCTATTCCTTCGTTGACCGTGAGAGCTTGTCATGGGCTAAGTTGGGACTCCCCTGCAGGGATTGAACTTTCGAAAGCCGTGCCCGCGGTTATGGGCAGATGGGAATTTGTTAATGTCCGGTTGTAGATAACCTGAACCCTAATTAATTAAAATGAATCAACTGAGTGTGTTACCGTGATGGCCTCTTCTCGGCGGAGTCCGGGAAGTGGACACGGTGTTGGAGTCATGCTTGCGCAGGTTGTTCTTCTAGATTCTCGCTCGCGCTTTACCTCCTCTTCTTGCTCTCTTTTGCGAATCAGTTAGCCACCATATATGCTAGTCGCTTGCTGCAGCTCCACATATATTTGCCTCATCCATTCCTATAAGCTTAAATAGTCTTGATCGCGAGGATGCGAGATTGCTGAGTCCCTGTGGCTCACAGATACTATAACTCCAGATGCAGGTCCAGGTGATTCCGCTCCAGGTGACGAGTACGAGCTCAAGTGGGAGTTCGATGAGGACTCTCAGCGTTACTACGTGTCTTTTCCTCATGATCAGTAGTGGTGCCTAGTTGGGGTTCGATTCAGGGCCTTGTCGCATGTTGGGTTTTGTTCTATTTTGGCGCCATAGTCGGGCCATGAGTGTTTGTATGATGGATGTTATTTATGTACTTTGATGTGACGTGGCGAGTGTAAGCCAACTATGTATCTTCCCCTTTTTATTATATATATATTACATGGGATGTTGTAATGCTTGCCTGACTTGCGACATTGCTTTCAATGCGGTTATGTCTCTAAGTCGTGCCTCGACACGTGGGAGCTATAGCCGCATCAAGGGCGTTACACCGGCTTCCCCTGGCCCCTCTGAAAAAATTACGAACCCGTCCGGCTCTCAAGAATCCAAGACATGGAGCCGCCTTCCCCTTGCTGGCTGCCATCCAGGCCGGCTTTCGGAAGGCGGTCCGACTTTAGACCTCATGAAGAAAGCCATGGGAGGGCCGACTTCGAGAAGCCGGCCGCGAGAAGGCCGACTCCAAGAAGCCGGCTCCCATAAAGCGGTCGAGACCGTACCCTCAAAGTTTGCACCCACCTAACGGCGGTGCGACGGGGCGTGGCTACAGTGAAGGCTGCCACCCTCGTATCCCAGAGCACGCCTGGCACAGTGCGCCGTACGGAGTAGCCATCACCCGTCCGACGCGGCACTGTTGCCATGTTGACCCTGATGTCACCCACGACGGGCCGCCAGCGCGGCCCACAGACGGTGGGCCCCTTCGGGCAGAGAGACGCCCGAAGGCGGCCACGCCTCCAACCAGTCGGCCCAAGACAGAGCCGGCTCCCCGCAGCCGGCTTGCCGCCTCCCTCGAAGGAGACGCCCCATTAAGGAGACAAGACGCGGTGAGGCTACAGCGATCGCCCGACGGGCGGCGGCACTGTAGTCGCGCCTACCACGACGAATCCCACGTCACCAAGATGGAGCCACAGTAACCCGCCGCCGACCAGGCCCTGGACAGTGGGGCCTGCCTGTCGACCAAGGGGCCGGCAGCCAGCGGGACCCACCAGTCGGCGGGCCCCAGCAGCCGGTGCAAGAGCCGGCGAGCGCAGTCACAGACGGCTGGGCCCTGCGCCCAGTCGGATTACCATTGTACCCCCGGGGGGTGGGCCTATATAAACCCCCGGGGCACCCATGCAAAGGGTTCGACCCCCTGCTAGTCCTAGACACCACACAAGGAGAAGAAGCAGGAAAGCCGTGCCCTTCTTCCTCCTCCCACCAAACAGCTCAAGGAGCATTGTGTAGCTACTTGTTCATCTAGTGCTCATGCGGAGACCCCGCAGAGCAGCAGTAGGGGTGTTATCTCCACGGAGAGCCCCGAAGCTGGGTAAGATCCACCGGCGTGCATGTCTTCGCCTTATCTCGTTTCCAGGCACCGGCGATGTCTTACTGGCTCCCACAATGATAAGCCACCCGTTGGCATATGTCGCACCTACCACCCGACAACAGTGTGCCCTTAGTATGCCAAAGGATACTAATGGCGCATCATTAAACAGTGCGCCATTAGTATGCCGAAGTTACTAATGGCGCATCTTGTTGTTGTGTGCCATTAGTATGCCAAAGCACCTGGGTATACATGGCCCCCTGGGAGGCATACTAATGGCGCACTGTTGTATATACTAATGGTGCATCTGAGGTGCGCCATTAGTATACCAGATACTAATGGCGCACCTGTGGTGCGCCATTAGTAAAATATACTAATGGCGTGGCACTAATGGCGCACCACTAATGTGCCATTAATGGCCAAATTAGGTGTGCCATTAGTAGGCCTTTTCCTAGTAGTGCATGCTTAATTAGCTAGGACTTTATAATGGTTTACCTTGCGTGCCAACATTCTATTAAAATAGTTGTGATGTGGTATAATAGGGTGGTATCCTCCTTTGAACGATTTGAGTGGCTTGACTTGGCACATGTTCACGCATGTAGTTGAAACAAAATCAACATAGCCTCCATGATATTTATGTTCATGGTGAATTATATCATATTCATGCTTGCACTCAGTGTTGATTAATTTTAATGCATGTCCATGACTGTTGTCGCTCTCTAGTTGGTCGCTACCCAGTCTCTTTCTAGCCTTCACTTGTACTAAGTGGGAATACTGCATGTGCACCCACTTCCATAAACCCCAAAGTTATTCCATTTGAGTCCACTGTACCTTCCTATACGCGATATCTACCTGCCATTCCAAGTAAATTTGTATGTGCCAAACTCTAAATCTTCAAATGAAATTCTGTTTTGTATGCTCGAATAGCTCATGTATCAACTAGGGCTATCTATATCTTCCATGCTAGGTGGGTTATTCTCAAGATGAGTGGACTCCGCTCATCATTCACGAGAAAATGGCTGGTAACCGGGATGCCCAGTCCCATGCTCAAATCAAAATAATTGCAAACAAAACTCCCCCAGGATTGTTGTTAGTTCGAGGCAACCGTTGTTTCGTACAAGCCATGGATTGATGTTTGTTGGTGGTGGAGGAGTATAAACTTTACCATTCCATTTGGGAACCGCCTATAATGTGTGCAGCATGGAAGATATCGAGATCTCTTGGTTGTTATGTTGACAATGAAAGTATACCACTCAAAATATTATTTATCTCTGTTTCAAAACTCGAGCTCTAGCACCTCTGCAAATCCCTGCTTCCCTCTGCGAAGGGCCTATCTATTTACTTTTATGTTGAGTCATCATCCTCTTATTAAAAAGCACCAGTTAGAGAGCACCGCTGTCATTTGCATGCATTGCTATTAATTTACATTGAGTATGACTGGATCTCTTTTACCATGAATTACAATGTCTAGTCAGTCCTTGATCTTCAGGGATGCTCTGCATTTATGTTTTGCGGTCTCACAAAGGGCTAGCGAGATATCATCTTGTTATATCATATTATGATTGTTTTGAGAAAATGTTGTCATCCGAGATTTATTATTATTGCTCGCTAGTTGATTATGCCATTGATATGAGTAAACATGAGGCCTAAATGTTATTGTGAGTATGGTTAGTTCATAATCTTTGCAGAAAACTTGAATGCTGGCTTTACATATTTGCAACAACAAGATCAAACAGAGTTTGTATAAGTTTATCTTTATCACTTTCAGTTTGACAACTGAACTGCTTGAGGGCAAGCAAAGGTTTAAGCTTGGGGGAGTTGATACGTCTCCAACGTATCTACTTTTCCAAACACTTTTGACCTTGTTTTGGAGTCTAACTTGCATGATTTGAATGGAACTAACCCGGACTGACGCCGTTTTCAAAAGAATTGCCATGGTGTTACTTTTGTGCAGAAATAGAAGTTCTCGAAATGACCTAAAAATTTACGAAGACACGTTTTGGAAATAATAAAATATACTAGCAAAAGAATCAGCACCAGGGGGCCCACACCCTGTCCACGCAGGGCGCCCCCGGGGCGTGCCCCCTGCCTCGTGGTCCCCCTGAGGCTCCACCGACGTCAACTCCAACTCTACATAGTCACGTTCGAGGAGAAAAAAAATAAGAGAGAAGGATTCATCGTGTTTTACGATACGGAGCCGCCGCCAAGCCCTTATCTCTCTCAGGAGGGCTGATCTGGAGTCCGTTCGGGGCTCCGGAGAGGGGAATCCGTCGCCACCATCATCATCAACCGTCTTCCATCCCCAATTTCATGATGCTCACCGCCGTGCGTGAGTAATTCCATCATAGGTTTGCTGGACGGTGATGGGTTTAAATGATATTTACCATGTAATTGAGTTAGTTTTGTTAGGGTTTGATCCCTAGTATCCATTATGTTCTAAGATTGATGTTGCTATGACTTTGCTATGCTTAATGCTTGTCACTAGGGCCCGAGTGCCATGATTTCAGATCTGAACCTATTATGTTTTCATGAATATATGTGAGTTCTTGATCCTATCTTGCAAGTCAATAGTCACCTACTATGTGTTATGATCCGGTAACCCCGAAGTGACAATAATTGGGACCACTCCCGGTGATGACCATTGTTTGAGGAGTTCATGTATTCACTAAGTGGTAATGCTTTCTTCCCGTACTTTATTAAAAGGAGGCCTTAACATCCATTAGTTTCCAATAGGACCCCGCTACCACGGGAGGGTAGGACAAAAGATGTCATGCAAGTTCTTTTCCATAAGCACGTATGACTATATTCGGAATATATGCCTACATTACATTGATGAACTGGAGCTAGTTCTGTGTCACCCTATGTTATAACTGTTGCATGAGGAATCGCATCCGACATAATTATCCATCACTGAGTGGAGGTAAAGGTTTGATACATTGCCTACGAGCTTTTCACATATTAATCTTTCCTTAGTTACTTTTCCGTTGCCACTGTTACGATTTCTACAAAAACTAATATGGTTACTTTTGCCACCTTTACCGTTACTTCCATACTACTTTGCTACTAAATACTTTGCTGCAGATATTAAGTCTTTTAGGTGTGGTTGAATTGACAACTCAACTGCTAATACTTGAGAATGTTCTTTGAATCCCCTTGTGTCGAATCAATAAATTTTGGTTGAATAATCTACCCTCGAAAACTGTTGCCATCCCCTATACTTGTGGGTTATCAATGGTGCTCAGGAATCGCACCGATATCCTTCCTTCAGCCCCACCTATCGGTTCGGTGGTAGATATACTTCTATCCGGAATCATACCTTTTATCTTGTCGTGTTGGCAACCCTTAATGATCTTAGTCATAAAAAATGCAATGTCAGCCGACTCAGTTTTCCACCGCTATCCTATTCTTTGGGCGAGTATGGATCCCTTCTGTCTGCTTGATAAAAATGTGGTCGCGACATTCGCGTCCCGCTAGATCCTCAAATGTCCTTTCCCAGTGACAGAAAGGGCAGCAAGGCACGTATTGTATTGTTGCCATCGAGGATAACAAGATGGGGTTTTTATCATATTGCATGAAATTATCCCTCTACATCATGTCATCTTGCTTAAGGCGTTACTCTGTTTTTAACTTAATACTCTAGATGCATGCTGGATAGCGGTCGATGAGTGGAGTAATAGTAGTAGATGCAGAATCATTTTGGTCTACTTGTCTCGGACGTGATGCCTATATACATGATCATACCTAGATATTCTCATAACTATGCTCAATTCTGTGAATTGCTCAACAGTAATTTGTTTACCCACCGTAGAATACTTTTGCTCTTGAGAGAAGCCACTAGTGAAACCTATGGCCCCCGGGTCTCTTTCTCATCATATCAATCTCCATCACTTTATTATTGCTTTGCTTTTACTTTATTTACTTTGCATCTTTATACCAAAAATATTATTTATCATCTCTATCAGATCTCACTTTCGTAAGTGACCATGAAGGGATTAAAAACCCCTAAGCGCATTGGTTGCGTTGAGCTATTGTTTTTGTGTAGGTACGAGGGACTCGAGCGTAGCCTCCTACTGGATTGATACCTTGGTTCTCAAAAACCGAGGGAAATACTTACGCTACTTTGCTGCATCATCCCTTCCTCTTTGGGGAAATCCAACGGAGTGCTCAAGAGGTAGCAAGAAGAATTTTTGGCGCCGTTGCTGGGGAGGTTCGCGCAAGTCAAGATTTGACTCCCGACAACGAGCAATTTTTGGCGCCGTTGCCGGGGAATCTGCGCAAAAGTCAACATACCAAGTATCCATCACAATCCCTATCTCCCGCATTAAATTATTTGCCATTTGCCTCTCGTTTTCCTCTCCCCCCAATTCACCCTTGCCGTTTTATTCGCCCTCTCTCTCTCTCTCTATCCTCCCTCTCTTTCTCTGTTTGCCTTTTTTCCTGTTTGCTCTTTGTTTGCTCGTGTGTTAGTTTGTTTGCTTGTCGTCATGGCTAGTCTCTTATCTTCTCCTTTGTCTCCCGAGAATGAAGTTCTAAATTTTAAACAAAGGGAGGGAGAAAATCTAAAAGATGCTTGGTATAGAATTTGCAATGCTCAAAATAGATCTACCAGGAAGCAATCTACTTCAGTTCTTCTCTGCAATTTTTATGTAGGTGTTAATCCTTGGTATAGATATATCCTTGATACCATTACCGGAGGGAATTTCTTGGGTAGCCATACTTTTGATTCTTATAATGCTATGTTAGATTTATTTGGCTCACCACCACTTTTGGTTAATGGAACTATGTTAACTTTGGAGCCTATTATGCAAAGACTTGAAATTATTGAAAATAAAGTTGCTACTTTTGAATTAATTGAAAATCTAGATAAAAAGAACCACAATCAAATTACTCAATATGGATCTAAGGTAGGGATGACATTGAAAAATATTAAGGAAAAGGAACCCATAGTTAATGAGAAGATAAACATAGATTCTACTAGAATTGATAAACTTGAGGGTATCATTACAAACTTGGGAACCGCTTTTTCTTCCGTAAAGAATACTCCAAGTCCTCCTACTAAAATTTCCAAGCTTATTTATGTTCCTAAAAATAAGGGTGAATCTTCTAGTAAGGAAACTCCGGATCTTAAATCTATAAGTATTCATCCCAATCTTTTTGCTATCATTAAGGAACCAATTGCTACAAATGAATTTTTCGATCTTGTGCCTAAGAGTATGATAATCACTAGAAATAAAGAAATTCCTAAGGGAAATACATGCCTCATTGAAGAATTGCCTACCAAAGATGGCAATACCTAGATCTATTCTTGCTTGCTATGCCTAGCTAGGGGCGTTAAACGATAGCGCTTGTTGGGAGGCAACCCAATTTTATTTTTATTCCTTGCCTTTTGATCCTGTTTAGTAATAAATAAATCATTTAGCCTCTGTTTTTGTTGTGTTTTTGTGTTTAATTAGTGTTTGTGCCAAGTAGAACCGTTGGGAAGACTTGGTGAAAGTCTTGTTGAACTTGCTGTAAAAATCAGAAACTTTAGCGCTCACAAGAACTGCTGTAATTTTTATTTGGAAAGTTCTATTTATTTAAATTTTTTTTAAGATGATTAATAGATAAATTCCTCACGTCCAGAAATTTATTTTAGAATTTTTGGGGTTCCATATATCGCTCTAGCTACATATTACTACAGACTGTTCTATTATTGAAAGATTCTGTTTTTCGTGTGTTGTTTGCTTATTTTGATGAATCTATGGCCAGTAAAATAGTTTATAATGCATAGAGAAGTTGGAATAAAGTAGGTATAACACCAATATAAATAAATAATGAATTCATTACAGTACCTTGAAGTGGTCTTTTGTTTTCTTTCTCTAACGGAGCTCACGAGATTTTCTACTTTAAGTTTTGTGTTGTGAAGTTTTCAAGTTTGGGTAAAGATTTGATGGATTATGGAACAAGAAGTGGCAAGAACCTAAGCTTGGGGATTCCCATGGCACCCCCAAGATAATCTAAGGACACCTAAAAGCCAAATCTTGGGGATGCCCCGGAAGGCATCCCCTCTTTCGTCTAATTCTATCGGTAACTTTACTTGGAGCTATATTTTTATTCACCACATGATATGTGTTTTTCTTGGAGCGTCTTTTATGATTTGAGTATTTTCTTGTTAGTCTACCACAAACATCCTTGCTGTACGCACCTTTTGAGAGAGCCATACATGATTTGGAATTTGATAGAATACTCTATGTGCTTCACTTATGTCTTTTTAGCTTTATAGTTTTGCTCTAGTGCTTCACTTATATCTTTTAGTGCACGGTGGTGGATTTGTTTTATAGAAACTATTGATCTCTCATGCTTCACTTAGACTATTTTGAGAGTCTTAATAGCATGGTAATTTGCTTAAAATCCTAATATGCTTGGTATGCAAGATTAATAACAAAACTTTCTTATGAGTGTGTTGAATACTAAGAAAAGTTTGATGCTTGATGATTGTTTTGAGATATGGAGGTAATAATATCATAGTCGTGCTAGTTGAGTAGTTGTGAAATTGAGAAAATACTTGTGTTGAGGTTTGCAAGTCCCGTAGCATGCACGTATGGTAAACGTTATGCAACAAATTTGAAACATTAGGTGTTATCGGATTGTCTTCCTTATGAGTGGCGATCGGGGACGAGCGATGGTCTTTTCATACCAATCTATCCCCCTAGGAGCATGCACGTAGTGCCGAGGTTTTTGATGACTTGTAGATTTTTGCAATAAGTATGTGAGTTCTTTAGGACTAATGTTGAGTCCATGGATTATACGCACTCTCACCCTTCCATCCTTGCTAGCCTCTTTGGTACCGTGCATTCCCCTTTCTCACATTGAGAGTTGGCGCAAACTTCGCCGGTGCATCCAAACCCCGTGATATGATACGCTCTTTCACACATAAACCTCCTTATATCTTCCTCGAAACAGCCACCATACCTACATATTATGGCATTTCCATAGCCATTCCGAGATATATTGCCGTGCAACTTTCCATCATTCCGTTCATCATGACACATTCATCATTGTCATATTGCTTAGCATGATCATGTAGTTGACATAGTATTTGTGGCAAAGCCACCATTCATAATTCTTTCATACATGTCACTCTTGGTTCATTGCATATCCCGGTACACCGCCGGAGGCATTCACATAGAGTCATCTTTGTTCTAGTATTGAGTTGTAATCATTGAGTTGTAAATAAATAGAAGTGTGATGATCATCATTATTAGAGCATTGTCCCATGTGAGGAATAAAAAAAGAAAGGCCATAAAAAAAGAGAAGGCCCAAAAAAAGAGAAAGGCCATAAAAAAAGAAAAGGCCCAAAAAATGAGAGAAAAAGAGAGAAGGGACAATGTTACTATCCTTTTACCACACTTGTGCTTCAAAGTAGCACCGTGATCTTCATAGTAGAGAGTCTCTCATGTTATAGAACTTGGCTTGTATATTCCAACAATGGGCCTCCTCAAGTGCCCTAGGTCTTCGTGAGCAAGCAAGTTGGATGCACACCCACTAGTTTCTTTTGTTGAGCTTTCATACATTTATAGCTCTAGTGCATCCGTTGCATGGCAATCCCTACTCCTTGCATTAACATCAATCGGTGGGCATCTCCTTAGACCATTGATTAGGCTCGTTGATGTGAGACTTTCTCCTTTTTTGTATTCTCCACATAACCCCCCTCATTATATTCTAATCCACCCATAGTGCTATGTCCATGGCTTGCGCTCATATATTGCATGAAAGTTTATAGGTTTGAGATTACTAAAGTATGAAACAATTGCTTGGCTTCTCATCGGGGTTGTTCATGATGATAGCATTCTTGTGTGATGAAAATGAAACATAACTAAACTATATGATTTTGTAGGGATAAACTTTCTTTGGCCATATTATTTTGAGAAGACATAATTCCTTAGTTAGTATGCTGAAGTATTATCATTTTTATGTCAATATGAACTTTTGTCTTGAATCTTTCGGATCTGAATATTCATACCACAATTAAGAAGAATTACATTAAAATTATGCCAAGTAGCACTCCGCATCAAAAATTCTCTTTTTATCATTTACCTATTCGAGGACGAGCAAGAATTAAGCTTGGGGATGCTTGATACGTCTCCAACGTATCTATAATTTTTTTATTGCTCCATGCTATATTATCTACTGTTTTGGACTATATTGGGCTTTATTTTCCACTTTTATATTATTTTTGGGACTAACCTATTAACCGGAGGCCCAGCCCAGAATTGCTGTTTTTGCCTATTTCAGTGTTTTGGAGAAACATAATATCAAACGGAGTCCAAACGGAATGAAACCTTCGGAAACATGATTTTCTCATCAGATAAGATCTAGGAGACTTGGACCCTTCGTCAAGAAAGCCACGAGGCGGTCACGATGGTGGAGGGCGCCCCCCCAAGGGCGCGCCCCCTGCCTCGTGGGCCCCTCGAAGCTCCACCGACGTACTTCTTCCTCCTATATATACCTACGTACCCCCAAACTTTCGGGGACGAAGCCAAAAACCTAATTCCACCGCCGCAACTTTCTGTATCCATGAGATCCCATCTTGGGGCCTGTTCCGGAGCTCCCCCGGAGGGGGCATCGATCACGGAGGGCTTCTACATCATCATCCAAGGCCCTCCGATGAAGTGTGAGTAGTTTATTTCAGAGCTACGGGTCCATAGTTAGTAGCTAGATGGCTTCTTCTCTCTTTTTTGATCTCAATACAATGTTCTCCCCCACTCTTGTGGAGATCTATTCGATGTAATCTTCTTTTTGCGGTGTGTTTGTTGAGACCGATGAATTGTGGGTTTATGATCAAGTCCGTCTATGAATAATATTTGAATCTTTTCTGAATTCTTTTATGTATGATTGGTTATCTTTGCAAGTCTCTTTGAATTATCAGTTTGGTTTGGCATACTAGATTGGTTGTTCTTGCCATGGGAGAAGTGCTTAGCTTTGGGTTCGATCTTGTGGTGTCCTTTCCCAGTGACAGAAGGGGCAGCAAGGCACGTATTGTATTTTTGCCATCGAGGATAACAAGATGGGGTTTTTATCATATTGCATGAAACTATCCCTCTACATCATGTCATCTTGCTTAAGGCGTTACTCCGTTTTTAACTTAATACTCTAGATGCATGCTGGATAGCGGTCGATGAGTGGAGTAATAGTAGTATATGCATGCAGGACTCGGTCTACTTGTCTCAGACATGATGCCTATATACATGAACATACCTAGATATTCTCATAATTATGCTCAATTCTGTCAATTGCTCAACAGTAATTTGTTCACCTACCGTAGAATACTTATGCTCTTGAGAGAAGCCACTAGTGAAACCTATGGCCCACGGGTCTCTTTCTCATCATATCAATCTCCATCACTTTATTATTGCTTTGCTTTTACTTTTTACTTTGCATCTCTATACCAAAAATATTATTTATCATCTCTATCAGATCTCACTTTCGTAAGTGACCGTGAAGGGATTGACAACCCGTAAGCACGTTGGTTGCATTGAGCTATTGTTTTTGTGTAGGTACGAGGGACTCGCGCATAGCCTCCTACTGGATTGATACCTTGGTTCTCAAAAACTGAGGAAAATACTTACGCTACTTTGCTGCATCATCCTCTCCTCTTCGGGGAAATCCAACGCTGTGCTCAAGAGGTAGCAGTGCACACCGTCACAGCATGTTAGATCGTAGTACCGGTGATTCCATGAGATTTGTGTGCTTAAGTAGGCATGCAAATTGTGTGACTACCAGTAATATGTGACTTTGTTTGTATGTGATTTTGTAGTTGAGTTGTTTCTTTTGCTTCTTTCTTTTGGGCTCTCGGTGTTACCTTATTTCCCCTTATGAAAGTTTCTCATCAACCGACCCTGGACTCGAAGAAGCAATAAGGATTTTAAATATTTGGAAGAAGCTCAGCTAAGTACATCAAGTCTACATCAGTATTTAATCCTCACACAGTAATGGTCAAGTCAGCAGGAAGACAAGTCACGTGCAAGATCAACGGTATATTTTTAGTCAAAGGTATGGGTCGTATACAAAGTTTTGGCTCAGCAATGAATGATGCTTGAAATATGTTATACTCTGAAAGAAAGCCAGAATGTGTTATGGTCAAGGAAGATAGTCAAACAAATTTTTCTCATGCAAACAATCAGCCGCGGAATATTATGGGTGTGTGTGTGTGGCTTTTAGTTTGCATACTAATACGTCCATTTTGCATCATGTTTTCTTACTATTATTTATGATGTTTTTATCCATAATAATGCTTTTTGGAGTAATTCTAATTCCTTTTCTCTCATAATATGCAAGGTATACACAAAGAGGGAGAATTCCGGTAGGTGGAAATCTGGACCTGGAAAAGCTACAACAAGCTACCTATTCTGCACAACTCCAAACAAGCTGAAACTTCACGAAGAATTTTTATGGAATATATGAAGAATATTGGACCAAATAAGTACTAGAGGAGGGACACCAGGTTGGCACAACCCACCTGGGCGCGCCAGGGTGCCCAGGCACGCCCTGGTGGGTTGTTCTCACCCAGGCCCACCCCCGGTGCCCATCTTCTTGTATATAAGTCATTTTGACCTAGAAAAAATGAGGACAGGACTTTCGGGACGGAGCGCTGCCATCTTGAGACAGAACTTGGGTAGGAGCACTTTTTCCCTCGGGCGGAGCGATTCCGCCGAGGGAAATCATTGTCATCATCATCACATGATGCCGGGAGGGAGGAGAAGAGTGGGAAGACAAGGCGGAAGGTCGCCGGTCGGAGGCGAAGGCATCCACGCCATCGTACTCCAACCTGACCCCCTGTCACCCGTCTTCTCCGTCTTCCCTCGCTTTCTCCTCAACACCACTGCTCCCGAGAAGCGCCAAGACTCCAGTCCGGTGCCTTCCCCGGGAAGACGGCGGGCGGCCAAGACAGCCAGGGGGCTTGAGGCGCACCGCTCCCCACCTTGGCGGGCAGGAAAGTGCGCCTCTTGTCGACATCATCCCCAACATTTCTGGGAGGGGCGGTGCTGGGATTACCAACAATCTCTAGCCTCGCCTCCCAGCCGAGCCTCGAAGGAACCAAGAAGGTCACCACAGCAAGGACCAAGCTCACTCCCTGACCATCAACACTAGCGTGTGGCGACATTAACCCCAACCAAGAGCCCGGGGGCTGGCCCCAGGCCCTTCCCTTCGACATAAACCGATAGAAGTAGAAGATAAGCAGAGGAAAAATGCGAAGATAAGTGACTCCGCCCTCCTCCGCCCCTCCCTTTTATAGGCAGGGAGAGGGGGAGCTGCTCCATCAACGGGACGCCACCGTCCTCCTCCACCAATTCAAGACGACCGGGCCCTCTCCTTGATGCTCTCCCGCGCCACGTGCCTCCATTACCTACCCCGCGTGATGCATGCAGCATACGTGGCCAAGGATAAGGGCACGGTGGGAAGAGTGAATTGGCCGTTTCTACCCAGTGCGTTAAAGTCATTCACGGGCCATTACTGGAGCAACCCCACCACTATTGGCTTTATGCGATGTGTGGGGAAACCGAGAACTGGCCCAGGTCAAGGCTAATCAAGAAGCAAAGAAGACCTCAAGAGAACAGCCTCTTCGGCAACCCTTGCCTATGAACTTATTAGGCCCTATCCCGACGAAGCTCGACAGCACGTTCGGGGCAGGCCTAGGGGCTTCTATCTGTGCAACAAACCCTGGGTCTGTTTCCCAGACTGTGCAGAAGCACGGGAACAAGATTGAAGCACCAGCCCAGATCAGAGTGCAAGAACTTGAGAGATTCGAAGGACCAACATGCAGATCAGAGGGAGCAAGATCAAAACAGAGAAGTGGGATGTCGTCAATAGAGAATCCACCCTTGCCAGCCCGGCAAGGGGCGAGGCCCCCCAGAAACAGACGAACAAAGCGCCCCGGCAGGGCCTGCCGGGACTCATGTAAGCAAAACCACCTCACCAGCCACACTACCACGACCCACGTCGTCGATCAGTGTGGTGTCAAGCCGCAAAGTGATTAAGTGGTTGCCATTCGCCACATGGCAACCATTTTCTACAGGAGAAACCCTCAGATGACACCCGTCCCGCGAAGTGTCAAGCGAGTAGGCGCGGAGCTGGCAAGATAGCCCAGCAAGCCTTGTCAGGAAACCAACGATGTGATATTGAGTGGCGCATTTAATGTGCCCTGTCATTCCACAGAGTTAGGTATGATAGCACTGTTTGCTATCTTATTAGGGCATCATGACTACTTTGCCACTTGGTAACCCCTTTGCACTATAAAAGGAGGCACACGGCAACCATAGAAAAGGTTAGAAGGTTGGATAACTCTGAAGGAAATATGCCCTAGAGGCAATAATAAAGTTATTATTTATTTCCTTATTTCATGATAAATGTTTCTTATTCATGCTAGAATTGTATTAACCGAAAGCATAATAAATGTGTGAATACATAGACAACCATGGTGTCACTAGTATGCCTCTACTTGACTAGCTCATTGATCAAAGATGGTTAAGTTTCCTAACCATAGACATGATTTGTTATTTGATCAATGGGATCACATCATTAGGAGAATGATGTGATTGACTTGACCCATTCGGTTAGCTTAGCACTTGATCGTTTGTTTAATGTTATTGCTTTCTTCATGACTTATACATGTTCTTATGACTATGAGATTATGCAACTCCCGAATACCGAAGGAACACTTTGTGTGCTACCAAATGTCACAACGTAATTGGGTGATTATAAAGGTGCTCTACAGGTGTCTCCGATGGTACTTTTTGAGTTGGCATAGATCAAGATTAGGATTTGTCACTCCAATTGTCGGAGAGGTATCTCTGGGCCCTCTCGGTAATACACATCACTATAACCCTTGCAAGCATGATAACTAATGAGTTAGTTACAGGATGATGTATTACGGAACGAGTAAAGAGACTTGCCGGTAACGAGATTGAACTAGGTATTGGATATCGACGATCGAATCTCGGGCAAGTAACATACCGATGACAAAGAGAACAATGTATAGTGTTGTGCGGTTTGACCGATAAAGATCTTCGTAGAATATGTAGGAACCAATATGAGCATCCAGGTTCCACTATTGGTTATTGACTGGAGACGAGTCTTAGTCATGTCTGCATAGTTCTCGAACCCGTAGGGTCCGCACGCTTAAAGTTCTGTGACGATCGGTTTTATGAGTTTATATGTTTTGATGTACCGAAGGTAGTTCGGAGTCCCGGATGTGATCACGGACATGACGAGGAGTCTCGAAATGGTTGAGACATAAATATTGATATATTGGAAGCCTACATTTGGACATCGGAATAGTTCCAGGTGAAATTGGGATTTTACCGGAGTACCGGAGGGGTTACCGGAACCCCCCGGGGAATAATGGGCCTTGTTGGGCCATAAGGGAAAGAGAGAGTGGCTGGCCTAGGGCAGGCAGCGCCCCCCCTTCCCCCTGTCCGAATTGGACTAGGAGAAGGGGGGCAGCGCCCCCCTTTCCTTCTCTTTTTCTCCCTGCCTTTCCCCCTCCTAGTAGGAGTAGGAAAGGGAGGAATCCTACTCCTACTAGGAGGAGGATTCCTCCTCCTAGGCGTGCCAACAAGGGCCGGCCGGCCTCCCCCTTGCTCCTTTATATACAGGGGCAGGGGGCACCTCTAGACACACAAGTTTCCCCCAGCCGTGTGTGGTGCCCCCCTCCACCATAATCCACCTCGGTCATACTATAGCGGTGTTTAGGCGAAGCCCTGCTGCGGTAGCTTCATCAACATCGTCACAATGCCGTCGTGCTGAAGAAACTCTTCCCCGACCTCTACTGGATCGTGAGTTCACGGGACATCACCGAGCTGAATGTGTGCTGAACGCGGAGGTGCCGTACGTTCGGTACTAAGGATCAGTCGATCGTGAAGACGTATGACTACATCAAACGCGTTCTCATAACGCTTCCGCTAAACGGTCTATGAGGGTATGTGGATGACACTCTCCCCTCTCATTGCTATGCATCACCATGATCCTGCGTGTGCATAGGATTTTTTTTGAAATTACTACGTTTCCCAACAGTGGCATCCGAGCCTGGTTTTATGCGTAGATGTTATATGCACGAGTAGAACACAAGTGAGTTGTGGGCGATACAAGTCATAGTGCTTACCAGCATGTCATACTTTGGTTCGGCGGTATTGTTTGATGAAGCGGCACGGACCGACATTACGAGTACACTTACGCGAAACTGGTTCTACCGACGTGCTTTGCACACAGGTGGCTGGCGGGTGCCAGTTTCTCCAACTTTAGTTGAACCGAGTATGGCTACGCCCGGTCCTTGAGAAGGTTAAAACAACACCAACTTGATGAACTATCGTTGTGGTTTTGATGCGTAGGTAAGAACGGTTCTTACTCAGCCTGTAGCAGCTATGTAAAACTTGCAACAACAAAGTAGAGGACGTCTAACTTGTTTTTGCAGGGCATGTTGTGATGTGATATGGTGAAGACATGATGCTATATTTATTGTATGAGATGATCATGTTTTGTAACGGAGTTATCGGCAACTGGCAGGAGCCATATGGTTGTCGCTTTATTGTATGCAATGCAATCACCCTGTAATTGCTTTTCTTTACCACTAAGCGGTAGCAATAGTCGTAGAAGCAATAGTTGGCGAGACGACAATGATGCTGCGATGGAGATCAAGGTGTCGCGTCGGTGATGATGGTGACTGTCGGTGTCAAAACCGGCGGATCTCGGGTAGGGGGTCCCGAACTGTGCGTCTAAGGCGGATGGTAACAGGAGGCAGGGGACACGATGTTTTACCCAGGTTTGGGCCCTCTTGATGGAGGTAAAACCCTACGTCCTGCTTGATTAATATTGATGATATGGGTAGTACAAGAGTAGATCTACCACGAGATCAGAGAGGCTAAACCCTAGAAGCTAGCCTATGGTATGATTGTATGTTGTCCTACGGACTAAAACCCTCCGGTTTATATAGACACCGGAGAGGGTTAGTGAGGGAGTCCTGGATTAGGGGGTCTCCGGACAGCCGGACTATCTCCATTGGTCGGACTGTTAGACTATGAAGATACAAGATTGAAGACTTCGTCTCGTGTCCGGATGGGACTCTACTTGGCGTGGAAGGCAAGCTAGGCAATACGGATATGGATATCTCCTCCTTTGTAACCGACCTTGTGTAACCCTAACCCTCTCCGGTGTCTATATAAACCGAAGGGTTTTAGTCCGTAGGACAACAACCACAACATACAATCATACCATAGGCTAGCTTCTAAGGTTTAGCATCTCTGATCTCGTGGTAGATCTACTCTTGTACTACCCATATCATCAATATCAAGCAAGCAGGACGTAGGGTTTTACCTCCATCAAGAGGGCCCGAACCTGGGTAAAACATCATGTCCCCTGCCTCCTGTTACCATCCGGCCTAGACGCACAGTTCGGGACCCCCTACCCGAGATCCGCCGGTTTTGACACCGACATTGGTGCTTTCATTGAGAGTTCCTCTGTGTCACTGCTGTTAGGCTTGATGGCTCCTACTATCATCGATAGCGATGCGGTCTAGAGTGAGACTTTTCTCCCCGGACAAATCTTCGTATTCGGCGGCTTTGCACTGCGGGCTAATTCGCTTGCCCATCTGGAGCAGATTGAAAGCTACGCCCCTGGCCATCAGGTCAGATTTGGAATTTTGAACTACACGGCCGACATCCGCGGAGACTTGATCTTCAACGGATTCGAGCCACAACCGGGTGCGCCGCACTGTCGCGATGGATATGACCTAGCTCTGCCGCCGAATAGTACCCCAGAGGCTGCGCCCGCATCAGCTCCGACCCTTAGCTCGGAGCCAACTGCCCCAGTCGAGGATGGGTGGTTATACACTGCCTCAGGGGCTGCAGTCTCAACGGCGATCGAGCCGAACACCAACCTAACCCTCTGCGCAGCCCATGACTCCAAGGTGCCAGACTCTTTTCCGGACTCTGAACCATCCGCGGCCCTGCCAATCGAATCCGATTGGGCGCCGATCATGGAATTCACCGCCATGGATATCTTTCAGCACTCGCCCTTCGGCGAAATTCTGAATTCACTAAGGTCCCTCTCTTTGTCAGGAGAGCCCTTGCCGGATTATGGCCAACAGGATTGGGATGTGGACGATGAAGAAATTCGACGCCCACCCACCACTCACTTCATAGCCACTGTCGATGATTTAACCGACATGCTCGACTTCGACTCCGAAGACATCGACGGTATGGACGATGATGTAGGAGACGAACATGAACCAGCACCTATAGGGCACTAGAAAGCCACCTCGTCATATGACATATACATGGTGGATACACCCAAAGAAGGCAATGGCGATGGGATAGCGGAGGATGACCCCTCTAAGAAGCAACCCAAATGCCGACGTCAGCGGCGCCGGTCTAAGTCCCGCCAAAGCAAAAGTGGCGATACCGGCACAGGAGATAATAACACTCCGGATAGTGCCGAAGACAACAACAAACCCCTCCAACAAGATTTAGAGCAGGAAGATGGAGGAGCCAGCTCTCCTGAGAGAGCGGCAGACGGAGAGGAGGAGGATGACAATCACATGCCCCCCTCCAAAGACGAGGCAAGCCTCGGCGACGATGAATTCGCCATACTAGAGGATCCTGTCGAACAAGAGCGCTTCAAGCATCGGCTTATGGCCACGCAAATAGCCTGAAGAAAAAGCAGCAGGAGCTTCAAGCTGATCAAGATCTGCTAGCTGACAAATGGACTGAAGTCCTCGCGGCCGAGGAATATAAACTCGAGCGCCCCTCCAAGAGTTACCCAAGGCGCAGGTTACTACCCCGACTGGAGGAAGAAGCGTATGATACGGCTGATCGGCCACCTCGTGGCCGCGATAGAGAGGCATTCCAGCCAAAAGCTCAGCCTCCACCCCAACGCCATTCAAATAAAAAGGCATGGGGAGATACGCCAGACCTGCGAGACATATTGGAGGACAAGGCAAAGCATTCAAGATCGATCTACGGATCTCGAGGGCGCACCACTCTGCGAGACGACAAACTTCACGCCGGATACAGTAAAAGCAAATCCGGCCAGGCCGAACACAGCGGGCAAGACCCATTCGAGCTGCGTCGCGATATAGCCCAATACAGAGGCACCACACACACCTTATGCTTCACAGACGAAGTAATGGACCATCATTTCCCAGAAGGTTTCAAACCTGTAAATATTGAATCATACGACGGCACAACAGATCCCGCGGTATGGATTGAGGACTTCCTCCTCCACATCCACATGGCCCGCGGCGATGACTTACACGCCATCAAATACCTCCCACTAAAGCTCAAAGGACCAGCGCGGCATTGGCTTAACAGCTTGCCAGCGGACTCCATTAGCTGTTGGGAAGATCTGGAAGCCGCATTCCTCGACAACTTTCAGGGCACTTATGTGCGACCACCAGACGCCGATGATTTGAGCCAGATAATTCAGCAGCCAGAAGAGTCGGCCAGGCAATTCTGGACTCGGTTCCTTACAAAGAAAAATCAAATCATCGACAGTCCGGATGCGAAGGCCTTAGCAGCTTTCAAGCACAACATCCGAGACGAGTGGCTAGCCCGGCACCTTGGTCAGGAAAAGCCGAAATCTATGGCAGCTCTCATGATGCTCATGACCCGCTTTTGTGCGGGAGAAGACAGCTGACTGGCTCGCAGTAATAACATATCAAAGAACCATGGTACCTCAGATACCAAGGACGGCAATAGCAGGTCACGTCGCAACAAGCATAAGCACCGCATTAACTGCGAAAATACTAAGGATACGGCAGTCAATGCCGGATTCAAAGGCTCTAAACCCGGTCAGCGGAAAAAGGCATTCAAACAAAGTATGCCGGGTCTGTCCAGCTTGGACCGTATACTCGATCGCTCGTGTCAAATACAAGGCACCCCAGACAAGCCAGCCAATCACACCAACAGGGATTGTTGGGTGTTCAAGCAGGCTGGCAAGTTAATTGCCGACAACAAGGACAAGGGGCCGCATAGCGATGACGAGGAGGAGCCCCGGCAGCCGCACACTGGAGGACAGAAGAGGTTTCCTCCGCAAGTGCGGACGGTGAACATGATATACGCAACCCACATCCCCAAGAGGGAGCGGAAGCATGTGCTCAGGGACGTATATGCGTTGGAGCTAGTCGCCCCAAAGTTCAACCCTTGGTCCTCCTGTCTGATCACCTTCGATCGCAGGGACCACCCCACTAGTATCCGTCATGGCGGATTCGCCGCACTGGTCCTAGACCCAATCATCGACGGATTTCACCTCACTCGAGTCCTTATGGACGGCGGCAGCAGCCTGAACCTGCTTTATCAGGACACAGTGCGCAAAATGGGTATAGACCCCTCAAGGATCAAACCCACAAAACGACCTTTAAGGGCGTCATTCCAGGTGTAGAGGCCCATTGCACAAGCTCAATTACACTGGAAGTGGTCTTTGGATCCCCGGATAACTTCCGAAGCGAAGAGTTAATCTTCGATATAGTCCTGTTCCGCAGTGGTTATCACACGCTGCTCGGGCGAACCGCATTTGCTAGATTCAATGCGGTACTGCATTATGCATACCTCAAGCTCAAGATGCCAGGACCTCACGGAGTACTCTCTCTGAAAAGAGGAGCACACCGCAGCCCTCGCAGCAGAAAGGCAAAGCAGCCTCTCAAGGCAATCAACCAGTTTGGCACTTCACAGCCCGGACACCTTCAAGCGCACTCGGGGTAATCGGCAAATAGACCGCCTGGCGTGATCTGAGCTCGCATAGCAATACGGCGGCCACCCCAATCCCAGCCCAGCTGCGAAACTCGTGCCGCGCGTACATAATTACGCATTAAGAATACCATGGGCACAGGTGGGGAGGGGGGCACAACTGCGGCATGCCCCAAGACGCGGCCTAAACCGCACTAGGGGCTTCCCGTTCGGTTATTTTTCTTTTCCTTTCAGGACCTTAATCTCTGGAAACACTGTCCGGCAGCACTATTGCCGAACACATGATGCAGCAACCAAGGAGGCAGACAGCTAAGTTATACCACGGAATTCCCAGGTTGATTACAGTAACGAGTGAAATATTCAATTTAATATCATTCCTCGGCTTACCCTTGGAAGGGACATAGTCCTACTCTTTGCTTATCGCACTATCTGTATCACTCTGCTTTAACGCAATTTTTTAATAAACAATGCATGACATTACGACTATTATTGCATTCTTGTTATATATATATATATGTGTGTGTGTGTGTGTGTGTGTTCATGAATGACGCCTTGCAACCATACACTATGGTACGGCCAATACACCAGGGGCTTACGTACCCCAAAATGCGGTGTGAAAAGTCCGAACACTTTCACAAGTGCGGCACCCCGAACTTATAGCATTATATGCATCAGCTCTTAATCATGTCTTTGGTCAAATGTTGGGTTTGCCCGGCTCCTCTGTTTTGGTACCTTACGTTCCGCTCTATCGGCTAAGGTAGCGCTAGGAGAACTACTGCGGTTGTGCCCCGGTTCTGCTAGGTTCAGCACCTCAGTAGAGAAAGCTAAAACTGACTGTCATGATAAGGCGAGAGACTGGTCGTTGTTCGGCGAGGTTTTCAAGTCCCTAAAGACTTAGCCGCTTAGAGCGAGGGGCCGGCCCTATCCGGCTTAAAGGCATGTACCGCGCCCCGAATTTGGCCTTCCGAATTCCAGGGGCTTCGCCGAAATTTAAAATTATAGAATTCTATGGCTAAGTGAGAGTGATAAAGCATCATTAGTCCGGTTGTCTTGTTCGTTGTGCTGAGCACCTCCCTCGAAGGACCCAAACATGGGAACAAGAGTGCTCAGGTTTATCCCGAACACCCCAGCACTCGTGGCATGGGGCAGAAGCCGAGGACTAGCCATCTCTTAGATTGGATCAACAGCCAAACAGAAGGTAATATTTTAAATTCCAACAAGCGTTGCATAGCGCATATGAAACAAGTTTTCATACATACAGGATAAAACGAGCAAGTCTCATTCCAATATTACATCTTTTGAACACTCGTCCGCGATGAGACGGGCACCCGGCAGAACACCCTCGTAGTACATCTCGGGGTGGCGGTGCTCCTTGCCCTCTGGCGGCCCCTCCTTGATCAGCTTCATGGCGTCTAGCTTAACCCACTGCAATTTCACACGGGCGAAAGCCCGGCGTGCACCTTCAATGCAGACAGATCGCTTGACGACCTCCAGCCACGGGCAGGCATCCACAAGCCGCCTCACCAGGCCAAAGAAGCTGTTCGGAAGGGCGTTGCCAGGCCACAGCCAGACTATAAAGCTCTTCATGGCCTGATCGGCCGCCTTATGTAGCTCGACCATCTGCTTCAGCTGGTCGCTCATTGGCACCGGATGTTCGGTCTCAGCATACTGAGACCAGAACAGCTTCTCCGTCGAGCTTCCGTCCTCGGCCTGGTAAAATTGTGCGGCATCGGACACACTGCGGGGCAAATCTGCGAATGCTCCTGAAGAGCTCCGGATCCGGGTAAGTAATCGGTAATTTACTTTTACATGCTTGCTTTGTATATAGAAAGCCTTACCCGCCGCTATCTTCTTCATCGCGTCGATCTCTTGGAGAGCCTTTTGGGCTTCGGCCTTGGCACTTTTTACACTCTCGAGGGCCGCGGCAAGCTCAGACTCCCGCGTCGTGGAGTCAAGCTCCAATGCCTCGTGCTTCGCCACAAGAGCCTGGAGGTCTTGCTGCACCTCGCCCACCCGAGCCTCGTGCTTCTCCCGCTCGGTGCGCTCCTTGGCCGCTGTATCTTCAGCCTTGGTTAGCGCTTGCTTCAGGGTCACCACCTCGATCGTGGCCCCTGGCAAACATACGATGATCCTATCATTTTGCAATCGCGTCCTCTTTTATATATATACATAAGACAGGGTATTACTTACCCTTGTTCTCCTCGAGCTGCCTCTTGGCAAGGCCGAGCTCTTTCCTGGACCCCTCATGGTCCTGATTCAGTACGGCGACCTCCGCAGTTAGTGCGGCGGACGCCAGCAGTGAAGCCTGCATATGCATATTGACATACTTATATTAGACTCCTGCGATATTATTTGATCCTCTGTTCGGCTTTTCTTTGTGAACACCGAACAAAGCATCAGGGACTACTGTCTATGCGGTAATATTTCTACTACATTTTAACACTTACCTCGAAGCCTGTTAGAAGGCTGGCACATGCTTCAGTCAATCCGCTCTTGGCGGACTGAACCTTCTGGATCACCGCACTCATGATAGTGCGGTGCTCCTCGTTGATGGAAGCACTGCGAAGCGCTTTCAGTAGATTGTCCGGCGCCTCTGGATGGACAGAGGTCACCGGCACAGGCGTCTTGCCCCTCTTAGAAGGAGGCCGCCTGCCCAAGCCTGGAACCGCTGGAGGTTCTGGCGCGGTGTTCGACTGACGGACGAACTCGGAGCTCTGAGGGGCCCCGTCCCCTCGGCTCCTGGAGTCCGGAAGGTCGCCTTGAGGCGCCTCCGGGACTGTCTCCCCTCGATCCGGTGCCTCTTGAGACAACACCTCGGCGTTGTCGGCAGGATGAGGGGAGGTGGTGGTCGAGACTGGATCGCTATCCATGTCCGACAAGCCCAAGGAGCCGTCCGATGATACATCGATACTGGCTCGTGGCGTCCTGCATAATTGCGTTCGGCGTTAGGGAAAGCAATGCGACAAAGGAATCCTATGAGTTACTCTGGTATCCGAGTACTTACGATCTCCCCGGGGGCTTGACCCTGGGCAACCACTCGTCTTCGCCTTCGTCGGTGACGGTGGAACCGTCCGGAAGGAGAGTCCTTCCC
Source organism: Triticum urartu (assembly GCF_003073215.2). NCBI lineage: Eukaryota > Viridiplantae > Streptophyta > Magnoliopsida > Poales > Poaceae > Triticum > Triticum urartu. Next base: position 663,401,620 of record NC_053023.1, on the reverse strand, counting down.
TTCTTGGACCCTCCGGCCTCCCCGGTTGGGGCGGCCTTCCTTTTCTTGTCTCCCCCAGTCTGTGCGGGAGCATCTTCTTCTTCTTCCTCGTCTTCGGGGGAAGAGTGCACCGTAGAGTCATCGGACGGTGAGTCCGATGACGCCTGGCGTCGGGAACTCTTTCGGGTTCCCTTGGCCTTCTTGGTCTTCTCCGGCACCGTATAAGGGGCCGGAGTCACCATCTTCGCCAGAAGAGCGTCTGCGGGGCCTTCGGGCAAAGGAGCCGGACAGTCGATCAGTCCGGCCATCTTCTGCCAGTCCTGTCAAAGGTACGGGAGTTTAGATCCCGCATAGAGTCAATCTATATAAAAAATAAATATCCTGTGAAAGGTAAAGTAGCTTACCGCACTGGCTTCGCGCTTCGCGCTGAATCCGCGATCCTCAGTAATAGGGGGGGGGGGACCTCGGCACTTTTGAACAGCACCCTGCAGGCGTCTTCATGAGTCATGTCGAAGAGCCTGTTCAGAGTTCGGTGCTGCGCCGGATTGAACTCCCACAAGTTGAACTCCCGTTGTTGGCACGGGAGTATCCGGCAGATGAGCATAACTTGGACTATGTTGACAAGCTTGAGCTTCTTTTTCACCATGTTTTGAATACATGTTTGGAGTCCGGTCAGCTCTTTCGAACTACCCCAGGACAGGCCCTACTCTTTCCAGGAGGCGAGCCGCGTGGGGATGCCAGATCGAAACTCGGGGGCCGCTGCCCATGCAGGGTTGCGCGGCTCGGTGATATAGAACCACCCCGATTGCCACCCCTTTATGGTTTCCACAAAGGAGCCCTCGAGCCATGTTACGTTGGGCATCTTGCCCACCATGGCGCCTCCACACTCCGCCTGGCGGACGGCCACCACCTTCGGCTTGACATTGAAGGTCTTCAGCCATAAGCCGAAGTGGGGCTTGACGCGGAGGAAGGCCTCGCACACGACGATAAACGTCGAGATGTTGAGGATGAAGTTCGGGGCCAGATCGTGGAAATCCAGGCCGTAATAAAACATGAGCCCCCAGACGAAGGGATGGAGAGGGAATCCCAGTCCGCGGAGGAAATGGGTGAGGAATACTACCCTCTCATGGGGCCTGGGTGTGGGGATGAGCTGCCCCTCATCTGGGAGCCGGTGCGCGATGTCGTCGGGTAGGTATCCGGCTCTCCTCAGTTTCTTGATGTCTCCCTCCGTGACGGAGGAGACCATCCACCTGCCTCCCGCTCCGGACATGATTGGAGAAGGTCGAGGTGGGAAGTGCGGACTTGGGCGCTAGAGCTCGAGTGTGCGAAAACGGATGGGTAAGGGAGGAAGAAGGCGTGGGTAGAAAGGTGAATCCTTATCCCTTTATATGGGCGGACGAAACTAAGTGTCCCCACTTGCCTGGTAAAACTCGCTTATCCCCCAAGCGCCTCAATTGATGGCGCGGTTGGGTTACCCATGCCCGTATTGATGAGAATCCCGTAATAAGGGGAGACGATCTCTGCTTTGACAAGACATGTCGAAAACCTGCCTCGCGTTATGTGCGGGCCTGGTTAAAATAAACGGTTCGAATAATCACCGGGCCATGACGTAACGTCATGCTGCCAAAACAACCCATCAAATTAGATCTGCAAAAATATTATTCACTCTACGGTGGAATGTGGAACTTATTTTGCAGGGTCGGACACTATCCACGTATTCAAATTCTTCTGTGATGTATTCGGAGAAGGAACCTGCCTTGCAATGCTGAAGACAATACTGCGCGCCGGACTCATCGTCATTGAAGCCTGGTTCAGGGGCTACTGAGGGAGTCCGGGATTAGGGGGTCTCCGGACAGCCGGACTATCTCCATTGGCCGGACTGTTAGACTATGAAGATACAAGATTGAAGACTTCGTCTCGTGTCCGATGGGACTCTACTTGGCGTGGAAGGCAAGCTAGGCAATACGGATATGGATATCTCCTCCTTTGTAACCGACCTTGTGTAACCCTAACCCTCTCCGGTGTCTATATAAACCGAAGGGTTTTAGTCTGTAGGACAACAACCACAACATACAATCATACCATATGCTAGCTTCTAGGGTTTAGCCTCTCTGATCTCGTGGTAGATCTACTCTTGTACTACCCATATCATCAATATCAATCAAGCAGGACGTAGGGTTTTACCTCCATCAGGAGGGCCCGAACCTGGGTAAAACATTATGTCCCCTGCCTCCTGTTACCATCCGGCCTAGACGCACAGTTCGGGACCCCCTACCCGAGATCTGCCGGTTTTGAGACCGACGGTTAGGGTTACACAAGGTGGTTGCAAAGGAGGAGATATACATATCCGTATTGCCTAGCTTGCCTTCCACGCCAAGTAGAGTCCCATCCGGACACGAGACGAAGTCTCAATCTTGTATCTTCATAGTCCAACAGTCCAGCCAAAGGATATAGTTCGGCTGTCCGGAGACCCCCTAATCCAAGACTCTGAACCAGGCTTCAATGATGATGAGTCCAGCACGCAGTATTGTCTTCGTCATTGCAAGGCGGGTTCCTCCTCCGAATACACCACGGAAGAATTTGAATACAAGGATAGTGTCCGACCCTGCAAAATAAGTTCCACATACCACCGTAGAGAGAATAATATTTCCACAAATCTAATTTGCTGACTTGTTTTGGCAACACGACATTATATCATGGCCCGGTGATTATTCGCACCGTTTTCTTTAACTAGCCCCGCACATAACGCGAGGCAGTTTTTTGACACGTCTTGTCAAAGCAGAGATCGTGTCCCCTTATCGCGGGATTCTCATCAATACGGGTGTGGGGAACCCAACCGCGGCATCGATTACGGTGCTTGGGGGATAAGCGAGTTTTACCAGGTTAGTGGGGACGCATAGTTTCGTCCGCCCATATAAAGGGATAAGGATTCACCTTTTCATCCACACCTTCTTCCTCCTTTGCTCATCCATTTTCGCACACTCAAGCTCCAGCGCCCAAGTCCGCACTTCCCACCTCAACCTTCTCCAACCATGTCCGGAGCAGGAGGCAGGTGGATGGTCTCCCCTGTCACGGAGGGACACATCAAGAAGCTGAGGAGAGCCGGATACCTGCCCGACGACATCGCACACCGGCTCCCAGATGAGGGGCAGCTCATCCCCACCCCCAGGCCCCATGAGACGGTAGTGTTCCTTACCCATTTCCTCCGTGGACTAGGATTCCCTCTCCACCCATTCGTTCGGGGGCTCATGTTCTACTACGGCCTGGATTTCCACGATCTGGCCCTGAACTTCATCCTCAATATCTCGGCGTTTATTGTCATGTGCGAGGCCTTCCTCCGCATCCAGCCCCACTTCGGCTTATGGCTGAATACTTTTAATGTCAAGCCGAAGGTAGTGAGCGGCCGCCAGGCGGAGTGCGGAGGCGCCATGTTGGGCAAGATGCCCAATGTCACCTGGCTCGAGGGCTCCTTCGTGGAGACCATAAAGGGGTGGCAATCGGGGTGGTTCTATCTCACTGAGCCGCGTGACCCCGAATGGGCAGCGGCCCCCGAGTTCCGATCTGGCATCCCCACGCGGCTCACCTCCTCGCAAGAGATGGGCCTGTCCTGGGGTAGTTCGGTAGAGCTGACCTATAACGCCCCGGGACCGTTGCGCCAGGTGTCTTCCAGTTATTCGTTGTTGTTGCCTTGCCTTTCGCTTGTGTGTTGCATCTTGCCATGTCATCATCCGCATTGCATCATCATGTTTTCGAAACTTGCATTAGTCCAGGTCTCCTAGTTCCGTCCGTTGTCCGTTCTGAGCCCAGACACACTTGCATGCGCCCGCGGCATGTCCGAAATAGTATTTTATAAGTGGCCGGAAAATGTTCTCGGATTGGGTTGAAAGTTGGCGTGTGGTCTTATTATAGTGTAGATAGACCGCCTGTCAAGTTTCATCGCATTCGGAGTTCGTTTGATAGCCCAACCGTTAAACTATAGCGACAGTATAGCCGGTCTATCGTCGGACGTTTTCGGTCTCCGGAAACTGCTGTCGGGCCCTCTCTTCTCTTCTCTCCTCTCAGCCTCGCCACAGTCCACCTAGGACCATGCCTACCCTCTCTGCACCGTGCATCGAACCCCTCGTGTGACACCGGAAGTTGTCCCGAACCCGACCCAGGGAGTGGTCACCGTTGGGTCCGGATCATCCCCAAACATCCACAAAACATCTCCGTTTTGTTAATTGGGCTCCCTAGCTATTTTATCCACAATCGTCTGATTGCGATCGTACGGATGAGATAGCCCCTAACCTAGTCTGTGAGGTATATATATACTCCACTCCTAGTCTATTTGGACAAACCCTAAAAAATATGAGGTTTGTCCCATTAGTCCAATTCAGCCGCCGCCACATTCCAAATCCCCCTCAAAACCTCCCTCTTCCCGATCCAACCAACCAGTGATCCTCCTTCGATCCCGAGCGCAGCCACCTGCCCAAACTCCGAGAATCCCCACGATCCTACACGCGGCTCCCTTGGATCCCCTTGTCCAGCCATCGCCCTGTGCCCCACGCTCATGCTCGTCTTCCACACACTGACGGGAGAGGAGCTCCCAATCCGTGTGTCCAAGGCATCCTCGTCGCCGTTGCTCGAGCCTCCTCTGGCAGCCGTCGCCGGCGACCACCTGCAGGACCCCATCGTGCCCATCACTTTCCTCCTCCTTTCTTGTTTCCTCCTTCCCGCCTCACTTCTCTCCCCTGTTTCTCTTGACAGGCATCGAGCCACCATCTCCACCGTCAAGGTCTTGCCGGGAGCAACGCCGCCCGGATCCGACTGTCTCTGCATCGTCCGTGCCCCTGCCTCACCATGGACGCGCCTCCCCAGCTTGCCGGAGTCCCAGCGGCCCGCCTGCTCCCCTGATGCTGCCGCTGTTAGGCTCTGTCAAAAACACCAAGCCCCGCCTCATCTGCGCCCCGATCTGCCATGGGCTGCCCTCAGAACGGAGTTCCACCGCCACCTAGCCTCAGATCCGGCCGGTTCCTGTACGCCCCCGCCGGAGCAAGTCCCATCGCCGCCCGCACCAGCGCTGCCCTGCTTCCCCTGCATCTCCCCCGCTTCAGGTCGAACAACAAGGAGCTCGCCCGATCCAGCCCCGCGCCTGACCGTGCTGGCCAGCTGCGTGGGCCAGCCTCCTCTTCAGCCGCGGCCCAACACCGCTTCCAGCCAAGCCCAGCCACGCGCCCCTGCCGGCCTCACCTCTTCCACCGACTTGGGCTTGGCCCATGGTGAGGCCCCACTGTAGCGCCTCTTTTGTTTTTTCTTTCTTTCTTTTCTGCTAGCCCAACATGCTTAGATTTAGCATGTTGAGGTTTTTCCCCAGATCTGTGAATTTAGTTATTTTTCCAGGATATGCGGTTTGCAAAAAAACCCTTGTACATCATGCATATAATAACTTTTCACCCGTGCATCGGAACCAAATAAACTTTATATGTAAAATGCTTAGAATTTTGTGTAGATCATTAATATGCAATTTTCAACCATGTTTAAAAAGTTTAAAGTGTTGTTTGTTTAAAATTGCCCAAATGCCATGCTAAAATGATTTAATTCATAACTAAATAACTGTAACTCAGTTTTTAACAAACTTTATATGTAAATGGGGTAGATTTTTGCCTAGTTTAACATGGTGGCATCATCTTGCATGTTTAATAACTATAAAATATGGTTTAGGGCAGAACAGTACCAAATCTTAAAATATGCATATGGGGCTTTACCGGAATTGTTGTTTGTTATTTCCGGCTTCATTTAAACTTGCCTAGATAGATAGTTTCTTTATGCTTCACCTCTTGCCGTGCTAACAACATTTAATCTTGTTGGGTACATAAATGAGATCGAACTAAATAACTTGAATGTGGTGTTTCGTCAATATGCAACGGAGTTGCATATTGAGCTCCACTTAATTTGTAGGGTTGTTTGTGCAGTTTGCCATGCCATGCCTCATTAAACCGTACATGCATCATACTTGATTGTGCATGATGCCATGATTATGTGGTAGTTGTTTACTATGTTTGTTTGCTTCTTTCCGGGTTACTTCTCGCGTTAGCTTCGGTTTCGTTCCGGAGTTGTGAGGATCCGTTCATCTACGTCCGTTTGTCTTCTTCATGGACTCATTCTTCTTCCTTGCGGGATCTCAGGCAAGATGACCATACCGTCGAAATCACTTCTATCTTTGCTTGCTAGTTGCTCGCTATTTTGCTATGCCTATGCTACGATACCTACCACTTGCTTATCATGCCTCCCATATTGTTGAACCAAGCATCTAACCCACCTTGTCCTAGCAAACTGTTGTTTGGCTATGTTACCGCTTTGCTCAGCCCCTCTTATAGCGTTGTTAGTTCCAGGTGAAGATTGGAGCTTGTTCCATGTTGGAACATGGATATTTTGTTGGGATATCACAATATCTCTTATTTAATTAATGCATCTATATACTTGGTAAAGGGTGGAAGGCTCGGCCTTATGCCTGGTGTTTTGTTCCACCCTTGCCGCCCTAGTTTCCGTCATATCGGTGTTATGTTCCCGGATTTTGCGTTCCTTACGCGGTTGGGTTATAATGGGAACCCCTTGACAGTTCGCCTTGAATAAAACTCCTCCAGCAATGCCCAACATTGGTTTTACCATTCGCCACCTAGCCTCTTTTTCCCTTGGGTTACCGGAGCCCAAGGGTCATCTTATTTTAACCCCCCCCCTCGGGCCAGTGCTCCCTCTGAGTGTTGGTCCGACCGAGTAGACTGCGGGGCCACCTCGGGGCAACTTGAGGGTTGGTTTTACTCGTAGCTTGACCTATCTGAGTGTGCCCTGAGAACGAGATATGTGCAGCTCCTATCGGGATTTGTCGGCACATTCGGGCGGTGTTGCTGGACTTGTTTTACCATTGTCGAGGATGTCTTGTAACCGGGATTCCGAGGCTGATCGGGTCTTCCCGTTAGAATGAATATCCTTCGTTGACCGTGAGAGCTTGTGATGGGCTAAGTTGGGACTCCCCTGCAGGGATTGAACTTTCGAAAGCCGTGCCCGCTGTTATTGGCAGATGGGAATTTGTTAATGTCCGGTTGTAGAAAACCTGAAATTGATCTAAATTAAAATGCATCAATCGCGTGTGTAACCGTGATGGTCTCTTCTCGGCGGAGTCCGGGAAGTGAACACGGTGTTGGAGTTATGCTTGACGTAGGTTGTTCTAGGATCACTTCTTGATCATAGTTGTTCAAACGTGCTTTGCCTTCTCGTCTCGCTCTCTTTTGCGTATGTTAGCCACCATATATGCTAGTCGCTTGCTGCAGCTCCACCTCATACCTTTTACCCTACCTATAAGCTTAAATAGTCTTGATCGCGAGGGTGTGAGATTGCTGAGTCCCCGTGACTCACAGATACTTCCAAAACCAGTTTGCAGGTGCCGATGATATCGTGCAGGTGACTCAACCAAGCTCAAGGAGGAGCTCGATGAAGATCTTGTCCTTTATGTTGTTTCGTTCTAGTCGATCAGTAGTGGAGCCCAGTTGGGGTCGATCAGGGATCTGTGTAGCATTTGGGGTAGTCTTCTTTTATTTTGGTTCCGTAGTCGGACCTTGTTTGTATCTGGTTGATGTAATGCTTTATTCATGTATTGTGTGAAGTGGCGATTGTAAGCCAACTATGTATCTCTTTCCCTTATGTATTACATGGGTTGTGTGAAGATTACCTCACTTGCGACATTGCTTTCAATGCGGTTATGCCTCTAAGTCATGCTTCGACACGTGGGAGATATAGCCGCATCGAGGGCGTTTCATGACCGGACTCCAAACATGTATCCAAAACATGGTGAGCAAGAAGCTCAAACTCGTCAACGTAGTCCTGGTCATGCTCATCCGCCGGATCCTCCCGTGTCAACAACGGGCTTTCAGCTTGTGGGAGTTCGACCCGGCCCAGCACCAAACTCGGAACAGGCTCTTCGACACAACACACGAGGATGCCTGGAAGGTGCTATTCAAGGGCGCCGAGGTCCCTCCGCCCCTCACCGAGGAATGCGGGCTAAGCGTGAAGCGCCGAGCGCATTCAGTGAGTTCTATACATCCAGTAGGATATTTTATTTCCCCTAGCTTAAATATGCGCGGGGTCTGATCTCCATGCCTTTGACAGGACTGGGTGGAGACGTCGGGGCAGATTAACTGTCCGGCCCCTCTGCCCGATGACACTGCAGACGCTCTCCTTACGGAGATGCTGACTCCGACCCCTTATAAGGTTCCGGAGAAGACCAAGAAGGCCAAGGGAACCCGAAAGAGTTCCCGTCGCCAGGCGTCATCGGACTCATCGTCCGATCACTCTACGACACACTCCTCCCCCGAAGACGAGGAGGAAGAAGAAGATGCTCCCCCTTCAATTGGGGGAGACAAGAAAAGGAAGGCTGCCCCAACTGGGGAGGCCGAAGGGTCCAAGAAGGGAAGGACTCTCCTTCCGGACAGTTCCACCACCGCTGCCGAAGGCAAAGACGAGTGGCTGCTTAGGGCCAAGCCCCTGGTGAAGTCGTAAGTATTCGGATACCAGAGTAAGTCATAGCACTCCTTTGTCGCACTGCTTCCCCTAACGCTGAATATGGTTATGCAGGCCGCCATGAGCCTGTATCGATGTATCGTCGGACGGCTCCCTGGGCTCGTCGGATATGGATAGCGATCCACTTCCGACCGCCACCTCCCCTTTCCCTGCGGATGACGCCAAGGTATTGTCTCAAGAGGCACCGAGTTAAGGGGCGACAGTCCCGGAGGTGCCTCAAGGCGACCTTCCAGACTCCGGGAGCAGAGGGAACAAGGCCCCTGAGGGCTGCGAGTTCGGCCCTCAGCCGAACACCACGCCGGAACCTCCAGTGGTTCCGGACTCGGGCAGGCGGCCTCCTTCCAAGAGGGGCAAGACGCCTGTGCCGGTGACCTCTATCCATATAGAGGCACCGGACAATCTGCTGGGAGCACTTCGCAGCACTTATGAGTGTGGTGGTCCAGAAGGTTCAGTCCACCAAGAGCGGATTGACTGAAGCCTGTGCCAGCCTTCTAACAGGCTTTGAGGTGAGTGTTTAAAATATAGGAAAAATATTACCGCATAGACAGTAGCCCCTGATGCTCTGTTCGGTGTTCACAAAGAAAAGCTGAACAGAGGATCAAACAATATCGCAGGAGTCTAATATAAGTATGTCAATATGCGGATGTAGGCTTCGCTGCTGGCATCTGCCGCACTGACCTGGAGATCGCCGCACTGAAGCAAGACCTCGAGGGGTCCAAGAAAGAGCTTGGCCTTGCCAAGAGGCAGCTCGAGGAGAACAAGGGTAAGTAATACCCTATCTATAGATATGTATATATAAAAGAAGACGCGGTTGCAAAATGACAGGATCATCTTATATTTGCCAGGGGCCACGACCGAGGTGGCGACCCTGAAGCAAGCGCTATCCAAGGCCGAAGAAAAAGCGGCCAAGGAGCGCACCGAGTGGGGAAGGCAAGAGGCTCGGGTGGGCGAGGTGCAGCAAGACCTCCAGGCTCTTGTGACGAAGCACGAGGCGTTGGAGCTTGATTCAAAGACGCGAGAGTCTAAGCTTGCCACGGCCCTCGAGAGTGCGAAGAGTGACAAGGCCGAGGCCCAAAAGGCCCTCCAGGAGATTGACGCGATGAATAAAATGGCGGCGGGTAAGGCATTCTATATGCAAAGCAAGCATGTGAAAGCAAATTACCTATTACTTACCCGGATCCGGAGCTCGCCAGGAGCATTCGTAGATTTGCCCCGCAGCGTGTCGGATGCCGCACAGTTTTACCAGGCCGAGGAGGGAAGCTCAACGGACAAGCTGTTCTGGTCTCAGTATACTAGGACCGAACACCCGGTGCCTATGAGCGACCAGCTGAAGCAGCTGGTCGAGCTACATAAGGCGGCCGAACAGGCCATGAAGGGCTTTATAGTCCGGCTGTGGCCTGGCGACGCCCTTCCGAACATCTACTTTGGCCTGGTGAGGCGGCTTGTGGATGCCTGCCCATGGCTGGAAGTCGTCAAGCGGTCCGTCTGCATCGAAGGTGCACGCCAGGCTTTTGCCCGTGTGAAGGTGCAATGGGCCAAGCTAGACACCGTGAAGCTGATCAAGGAAGGACCGCTGCAGGGCAAGGAGCATCGCACCCCCGAAATTTATTATGAGGGTGTCCTGAAGGGTGCCCGTCTTGTAGAGGACAGATGTTCAAAGGATGTAATATTTGAGTAAATTTGCTCGTGTGATCCTGTATGATGAAAACTTGTTTCATATGCCCTATGCAACGCTTGTTTGAATTTAAAATATTACCTTCTGTTTGGCTGTTTATCCAATCTGAGAGATGGCTAGTCCTCGGCTTCTGCCCCCATGCCGCGAGTGCTGGGGTGTTCGGGATAAACCTGAGCACTCTTGTTCCCATTTTTGGGTCCTTCGAGGGAGGTGCTCAGCACAGCGAACAAGGCAACCGGACTAATAATGCTTTATCACTCTCACTTAACCATAGAATTCTATAGTTTTAAATTTCGGCGAAGCCCCTGGTATTCGGAAGTCCGAATTCAGGGCGCGATACACGCCTTTAAGCCGGACAGGACCGGCTCCTCGCTCTAAGCGGCATAAGTCTTTAGGGACTCGAAACCTCGCCGAACAGCGACCAGTCTCTCACATTATCATGATAGTCAGTTTTAGCTTTCTCTACTGAGGTGCTTAGCCTAGAAAAACCGGGGCACAATCGCAGTAGTTCTCCTAGTGCTACCTTAGCCGATAGAGTGGAATGTAAGGTACCAAATCATAGGAGCCGGGCAAACCCAACATTTGACCAAAGACATGATTCGGAGCTGATGCATATAATGCTATAAGTTCGGGGTGCCGCACTTGTGAGAGTGTTCAGACTTCTCACACCATATTATGGGGTAATTAGGCCCCTGGTGTATTGGCCGTACCAAAGTGTACGGTTGCAAGGCGTCATTAATGAACACACATATATATATATATATAAAGAATGCAATAATAGTCTTAATGCTATACGTCGTTTATTCAAAAAGGTGCGTTAAAGCAGAATGATACAGATAGTGCAATAAGCAAAAAGTAGGACTATGTCCCTTCCAAGGGCAAGCTGAGGAATAGTATTAAGTCAAATATTTCACTCGTTATCGTAATCCACCTGGGAGTTCCATGGTGGGACGTAGCTTTCTGCCTCCTTGGTTGCTGCATCATGTGTTCGGCAATCATGCTGCCGGACAGGGTTTCTAGAGATTAAAGTCCTGAAAGAGAAAAATAACAAAGTGGGAAGCCCCTAGTGCGGTTTAAGCCGCGTATTGGGGCGTGTCGTAGTTGTGCCCCCCTCCCCGCCTATGCCCATGGTATTTTTAATGCGTAATTATAGACCGTGGCACGGATTTTGCCGTTTGGCTGGGACTGGGGTGGGGGCCGCATTGCTATGCGAGCTCAGATCGTGCCAGGCGGTCTAGTTGACGATTACTCCGAGCGCGCTTGAAGGTGTCCGGGTCTTGAAACGCCGAACTGGTGGATTCCCTTGAGAGGCTGCTTTGCGCTTCTACTGCGAGGGCCGCAGTGTGCTCCTCCGTGCGGAGAGAGCGCTCTGTGTTTCCATTAACTGTGATGACCCCCCGAGGTCCTGGCATCTTGAGCTTGAGGTATGCATAATGTGGTACCGCATTGAATCTTGCAAATGCGGTTCGCCCGAGCAGTGCATGATAGCCACTGCGGAACGAAACTATATCGAAGATTAATTCTTCGCTTCGGAAGTTATCCGGGGATCCGAAGACCACTTCCAGTATAATTGAGCCTGTGCAATGGGCCTCTACACCTGGAATGACGCCTTTAAAGGTCGTTTTTGTGGGTTTGATCCTTGAGGGGTCTATACCCATTTTGCGCACTGTGTCCTGATAAAGCAGGTTCAGGCTGCTGTCGCCGTCCATAAGGACTCGAGTGAGGTGAAATCCGTCGATGATTGGGTCTAGGACCAGTGCGGCGAATCCGCCATGACGGATACTAGTGGGGTGGTCCCTGCGATCGAAGGTGATCAGACAGGAGGACCAAGGGTTGAACTTTGGGGCGACTAGCTCCAACACATATACGTCCCTGAGCACATGCTTCCGCTCCCTCTTGGGGATGTGGGTTGCGTATATCATGTTCACCGTCCGCACTTGCGGGGGAAACCTCTTTTGTCCTCCAGTGTGTGGCTGCCGGTGCTCCTCCTCGTCATCGCTATGCGGCCCCTTGTCCTTGTTGTCGGCAATTAACTTGCCGGCCTGCTTGAACACCCAACAATCCCTGTTGGTGTGGTTGGCTGGCTTGTGGGGGGTGCCATGTATTTGGCACGAGCGATTGAGTATACGGTCCAAACTGGATGGGCCCGGAGTGCTTCTTTTGAATGGATTTTTCCGCTGACCGGGTTTAGAGCCTTTGAATCTGGCATTGATTGTCGTATCCTCGGTATTATCGCTGTTAATGCGGCGCTTATGTTTGTTGCGACGTGACCTGCCATTGCCATCCTTGGTATCCGTAGTACCATGGTTCTTTGATATGTTATTCCTGCGAGCCAGCCAGCTGTCTTCTCCCGCACAAAAGAGGGTCATGAGTATCATGAGGGCTCCCATAGATTTTGGCTTTTCCTGACCAAGGTGCCGGGCGAGCCACTCATCGCGGATGTTGTGCTTAAAAGCTGCTAGGGCCTCTGCATTCGGACAGTCGATGATTTGATTTTTCTTTGTTAGGAACCGTGTCCAGAATTGCTTGGCCGATTCCTTTGGCTGCTGAATTATGTGGCTCAAGTCATCGGCATCTGGTGGTCGCACATAAGTGCCCTGAAAGTTTTCGTGGAATGCGGCTTCCGGATCTTCCCAACAGCCAATGGACTCTACTGGCAAGCTATTGAGCCAATGCCAAGCTGGTCCTTTGAGTTTGAGTGGGAGGTATTTGATGGCGTGTATGTCATCACCGCAGGCCATGTGGATGTGCAAGAGGAAATCCTCGATCCATACCGAAGGATCTGTTGTGCCGTCGTATGATTCTATATTTACGGGTTTGAAACCCTCTGGGATTTTAAGATCCATTACTTCGTCTGTGAAGCATAAGGGGTGGGCAGCGCCTCTGTACTGGGCTATATCGCGACGCAGCTCAAATGAGTCTTGCCCGCTGAGTTCGGCCCGACCGGACTTACTTTTACTGTCTCCGGCGTGACGATTATCGTCTCGCATAGTGGCGCGCCCTCGTGATCTGTAGATCGATCTTGCATGTTTTGCTTTGTCCTCCAATACATCTCGCAGGTCTGGCGTATTTCCCCATACCTTTTTATTTGAATGGCGTCGAGGTGCGGGCTGAGTTTTTGGCTGGAATGCCTCTCTGTAGCGGCCACGAGGTGGCCGATCAGCCGCGTCATACACTTCTTCCTCCAGTCGGGCTAGCAACCTGCGTTGTGGGTAACTCTTGGAGGGGCGCTCGAGTATATATTCCTCGGCCGTGAGGACCTCAGTCCATCTGTCAGCTAGCAGATCTTGATCAGCTTGAAGCTGCTGCTGCTTTTTCTTAATGCTATTTGTCGTGGCTATAAGCCGGCGCTTGAAGCGCTCTTGGTCGACGGGATCCTCTGGCACGACGAATTCATCATCGTCGAGGCTTGCCTCATCTTCGGAGGGGGCGTGTAATTATCATCCTCCGCCTCTCCATCTGCCGCTCTCTTTGGAGGGCTGGCTCCTCCATCCTCCTGCTCTAAATCTTGCTGGAGGGGATTGTTGCCATCTTCGGCACTATCCGGAGTGTTATTATCTCCTGTGCCGGTATCAACACTTTTGCTTTGGCGGGACTTAGAGCGGCGTCGCTGGCATCGGCACTTGGCTTGCTTCTTGGAGGGGTCATCCTCCGCTGTCTCGTCGCCATTACCTTCTTTGGGTGTATCCACCATGTATATATTGTATGATGAGCTGGATGTCCAATGCCCTGTGGGCAGTGGTTCCTCTTTGTCTCCCGCATCGTCGTCCATACCGTCGATGTCTTCGGAGTCGAAGTCGAGCATGTCGGTTAAGTCGTCGACAGTGGCTACTAAGTGGGTGGTGGGTGGGCAGCGAATTTCTTCGTCATCCGCATCCCAATCCTGCCGGACATAGTTCGGCCAGGATCCTCCTAACAAGGAGAGAGACCTTAATGAGTTCAGTATGTCGCCAAAGGGCGAGTGCTGAAAAATATCCGCGGAGGTAAACTCCATGATCGGCGCCCAATTGGATTCGCTAGGAACGGGCGCAGGCGGTTCGGAGTCCGTGGCCGGAGAAGGATCTGGCAGTCTGACAACACGGCTCTCGTGCAGGGTAAGGTCGATGTTCGGCTCGATCACCGCTGAAGGTAAGGCCTCCGTGGCGGGGTCTATCCACCAGTCCATGGACGGCGCAACTGCCTCCGAATTGATGGTCGGAGCGGCTGCCGGTGCGATCTCCCGGGCACTGTCTGATGGTAGAGCTAAATCATACTCATCATGACCACGTGACGCACAAGGCAGAGGCTCGAATCCGTCGAAGATCAAGTCTCCGCGGATATCGGCCATGTAGTTTAAGCTTCCAACCTGACCTGGTGGCCAGGGGCGTAACTTTCAATCTGCTCCAGATGGCCAAGCGAGTTGGCCCACAGTGCGAAGCCGCCGAATATAAAAATCTGTCCGGGGAGAAAAGTCTCACCCTGGATCGCATCGCTAACGATGACCGAAGGAGCCATCAAGCCTAACGGCGACGACACAGAGGAACTCCCAATGAAAGCACCAATGTCGGTATCAAAACCGGCGGATCTCGGGTAGGGGGTCCCGAACTGTGCGTCTAAGGCGGATGGTAACAGGAGGCAGGGGACACGATGTTTTACCCAGGTTTGGGCCCTCTTGATGGAGGTAAAACCCTACGTCCTGCTTGATTAATATTGATGATATGGGTAGTACAAGAGTAGATCTACCACGAGATCAGAGAGGCTAAACCCTAGAAGCTAGCCTATGGTATGATTGTATGTTGTCCTACGGACTAAAACCCTCCGGTTTATATAGACACCGGAGAGGGTTAGGGTTACACAAGGTCGGTTACAAACGAGGAGATATACATATCCGTATTGCCTAGCTTGCCTTCCACGCCAAGTAGAGTCCCATCCGGACACGAGACGAAGTCTTCAATCTTGTATCTTCATAGTCCAACAGTCCGGCCAAAGGATATAGTCCGGCTGTCCAGAGACCCCCTAATCCAGGACTCCCTCAGTGACCATGACGGTGCTTCGGGGATGGAGATCACAAGCACAAGATGATGATGGCCATATCATATCACTTATATTGATTGCATGTGATGTTTATCCTTTATGCATCTTATTCTGCTTTGTTTGACGGTAGCATTATAAGATGATCTCTCACTAAATTTCAAGATGAAAGTGTTCTCCCTGAGTATGCACCGTTGCCAAAGTTCGTCGTGCCGAGACACCACGTGATGATCGGGTGTTATAAGCTCTGCGTCCATCTACAACGGGTGCAAGCCAGTTTTGCACACACAGAATACTTGGGTTAAACTTGACGAGCCTAGCATATGCAGATATGGCCTCGGAACACTGAGACTGAAAGGTCGAGCGTGAATCATATAGTAGATATGATCAACATAGTGATGTTCACCATTCAAAACTACTCCATCTCACGTGATGATCGGTTATGGTTTAGTTGATATGGATCACGTGATCACTTAGGTGATTAGAGGGATGTCTATCTAAGTGGGGGTTCATAAGTAATATGATTAATTGAACTTAAATTTATCATGAACTTAGTACCTGATAGTATTTTGCTTATCTATGTTGTTGTAGATAGATGGCCCGTGCTGTTGTTCCGTTGAATTTTAGTGTGTTCCTTGATAAAGAAAAGTTGAAAGATGATGGTAGCAATTACACGGACTGGGTCCATAACTTGAGGAATATCCTCATTGTTGCACAGAAGAATTACGTCCTCGAAGCACCACTGGGTGCCAGGCCTACTGCAGATGTTGCTGACAATGTTAAGAACATTTGGCAAAGTAAAGCTGATGACTACTCGATAGTTCAGTGTGCCATGCTTTACGGCTTAGAACCAGGACTTCAACGACGTTTTGAACGTCATGGAGCATATGAGATGTTCCAGGAGTTGAAGTTAATATTTCAAGCAAATGCCCGGATTGAGAGATATGAAGTCTCCAATAAGTTCGATAGCTGCAAGATGGAGGAGAATAGTTCTGTCAGTGTGCATATACTCAAAATGTCTGGGTATCATAATCACTTGACTCAACTGGGAGTTAATATTCCTGTTGATAGTGTCATTGACAGAGTTCTTCAATCACTGCCACCAAGCTACAAAAGCTTCATGATGAACTGTAATATGCAAGGGATGAATAAGACTATTCCTGAGCTCTTCGCGATGCTAAAGGCTGCGGAGGTAGAAATCAAGAAGGAGCATCAAGTGTTGATGGTCAATAAGACCACTAGTTCCAAGAAAAATGACAAAGGGAAGAAGAAGGGGAACTTCAAGAAGAACGGCAAACAAGTTGCTGCTCAGGAGAAGAAACCCAAATCTGGACCTAAGCCTGAGACTGAGTGCTTCTACTGCAAACAGACTGGTCATTGGAAGCGGAACTGCCCCAAGTATTTGACAGATAAGAAGGATGGCAAAGTGAACAAAGGTATATGTGATATACATGTTACTGATGTGTACCTTACCAGAGCTCGCAGTAGCACCTGGGTATTTGATACTGGTTCTGTTGCTAATATTTGCAACTCGAAACAGGGACTACGGATTAAGCGAAGACTGGCTAAGGACGAGGTGACGATGCGCGTGGGAAATGGTTCCAAAGTCGATGTGATCGTCGTCGGAATGCTACCTCTACATCTACCTTCGAGATTAGTTTTAGACCTAAATAATTGTTATTTGGTGCCAGCATTAAGCATGAACATTATATCTGCATCTTTTTTGATGCGAGACGGTTATTCATTTAAATATGAGAATAATGGTTGTTCTATTTATATGAGTAATATCTTTTATGGTCATCCACCCTTAAAGAGTGGTCTATTCTTGTTGAATCTCGATAGTAGTGATACACATATTCATAATGTTGAAACCAAAAGATGCAGAGTTGATAATGATAGTGCAACTTATTTGTGGCACTGCCGTTTGGGTCATATTAGTATAAAGTGCATGAAGAAACTACATACTGATGGACTTTTGGAATCACTTGATTATGAATCACTTGGTACTTGCGAACCATGCCTTATGGGCAAGATGACTAAAATGCCATTCTCCGGAACTATGGAGCGAGCAACAAATTTGTTGGAAATCATACATACTGATGTATGTGGTCCGATGAATATTGAGGCTCACGACGGGTATCGTTATTTTCTCACCTTCACAGATGATTTGAGCAGATATGGGTATATCTACTTAATGAAACATAAGTCTGAAACATTTGAAAAGTTCAAAGAATTTCAGAGTGAAGTGGAAAATCATCGTAACAAGAAAATAAAGTTTCTACAATCTGATCATGGAGGAGAATATTTGAGTTACGAGTTTGGCCTACATTTGAAACAATGCAGAATAGTTTCGCAACCCAAACCACCCGGAACACCACAGCGTAATGGTGTGTCCGAACGTCGTAATCGTACTTTACTAGATATGGTGGGATCTATGGTGTCTCTTACTGATTTACCGCTATCGTTTTGGGGTTATGCTTTAGACACGGCTGCATTCACGTTAAATAGGGCACCATCAAACTCCGTTGAGACGACACCTTATGAACTATGGTTTGGCAAGAAACCAAAGTTGTTGTTACTTAAAGTTTGGGGTTGCGATGCTTATGTGAAAAAGCTTCAACCTAATAAGCTCGAACCCACATTGGAGAAATGTGTGTTCATAGGATACCCAAAGGAAACTATTGGGTACACCTTCTATCACAGATCTGAAGGCAAGATATTCGTTGCTAAGAATGGATCCTTTCTAGAGAAGGAGTTTCTCTCGAAAGAAGTGAGTGGGAGGAAAGTAGAACTTGATGAGGTAACTGTACCTGCTCCCTTATTGGAAAGTAGTTCATCACAGAAACCGATTCCTGTGACATCTACACCAATTAGTGAGGAAGCTAATGATGATGATCATGAAACTTCAGATCAAGTTAATACCGAACCTCGTAGGTCAACTAGAGCAAGATCCGCACCAGAGTGGTATGGTAATCCAGTTCTGGAGGTCATGTTACTTGACAATGACGAACCTACGAACTATGAAGAAGCGATGATGAGCCCAGATTCCGCAAAATGGCTTGAGGCAATGAAGTCTGAGATGGGATCCATGTATGAGAACAAAGTGTGGACTTTGGTTGACTTTTCCGATGATCGACAAGCCATCAAGAACAAATGGATCTTCAAGAAGAAGACATATGCTGACGGTAATGTTACTGTCTACAAAGCTCGACTTGTTGCAAAAGGTTTTCGACAAGTTCAAGGAGTTGACTACGATGAGACCTTCTCACCCGTAGCGATGCTTAAGTCCGTCCGAATCATGTTAGCAATTGCCGCATTTTATGATTATGAAATTTGGCAAATGGATGTAAAGAATGCATTCCTGAATGGATTTCTGGAAGAAGAGTTGTATATGATGCAACCTGAAGGTTTTATCGATCCAAAGGGAGCTAACAAAGTGTGCAAGCTCCAGCGATCCATTTATGGACTGGTGCAAGCATCTCGGAGTTGGAATAAACGTTTTGATAGTGTGATCAAAGCATATGGTTTTATACAGACTTTTGGAGAAGCCTGTATTTACAAGAAAGTGAGTGGGAGCTCAATAGCATTTCTAATATTATATGTGGATGACATATTGTTGATTGGAAATGATATAGAATTTCTGGACAGCATAAAAGGATACTTGAATAAAAGTTTTTTACTAAAAGACCTCGGTGAAGTTGCTTATATATTGGGCATCAAGATCTATAGAGATAGATCAAGACGCTTAATTGGACTTTCACAAAGCACATACCTTGAAAAAGTTTTGAAGAAGTTCAAAATGGGTCAAGCTAAGAAAGGGTTCTTGCCTGTGTTACAAGGTGTGAAGTTGAGTAAGACTCAATGCCCGACCACTGCAGAAGATAGAGAGAAAATGAAAAGTGTTCCCTATGCTTCAGCCATAGGCTCTATCATGTATGCAATGTTGTGTACCAGACCTAATGTGTGCCTTGCTATTAGCCTAGAAGGGAGGTACCAAAGTAATCCAGGGGTGGATCACTGGACAGCGGTCAAGAACATCCTGAAGTACCTGAAAAGGACCAAGGATATGTTTCTCGTTTATGGAAGTGACAAAGAGCTCATCATAAATGGTTACGTTGATGCAAGCATTGACACTGATCCGGGCGATTCTAAATCGCAAACCGGATACGTGTTTATATTAAATGGTGGAGCTGTCAGTTGGAGCAATTCTAAACCAAGCGTCATGGCGGAATCTACATGTGAAGCAGAGTACATTGCTGCTTCGGAAGCAGCGAATGAAGGAGTCTGGATGAAGGAGTTCATATCCGATCTAGGTGTCATACCTAGTGCATCGGGTTCAATGAAAATCTTTTGTGACAATACTGGTGCAATTGCCTTGGCAAAGGAATCCAGATTTCACAAGAGAACCAAGCACATCAAGAGATGCTTCAACTCCATTCGGGATCAAGTCCAGGTGGGAGACATAGAGATTTGCAAGATACATACGGATCTGAATGTTGCAGACCCGTTGACTAAGCCTCTTCCACGAGCAAAACATGATCAGCACCAAGGCTCCATGGGTGTTAAAATCATTACTGTGTAATCTAGATTATTGACTCTAGTGAAAGTGGGAGACTCAAGGAAATATGCCCTAGAGGCAATAATAAAGTTATTATTTATTTCCTTGTTTCATGATAAATGTTTATTATTCATGCTAGAATTGTATTAACCGGAAACATAATACATGTGCGAATACATAGACAAACATAGTGTCACTAGTATGCCTCTACTTGACTAGCTCATTGATCAAAGATGGTTAAGTTTCCTAACCATAGACATGAGTTGTTATTTGATCAATGGGATCACATCATTAGGAGAATGATGTGATTGACTTGACCCATTCCGCTAGCTTAGCACTTGATCGTTCGTTTACTGCTATTGCTTTCTTCATGACTTATACATATTCTTATGACTATGAGATTATGCAACTCCCGAATACCGGAGGAACACTTTGTGTGCTACCAAATGTCACAACATAATTGGGTGATTATAAAGGTGCTCTACAGGTGCCTCCGATGGTACTTGTTGAGTTGGCATAGATCAAGATTAGGATTTGCCACTTGGATTGTCGGAGAGGTATCTATGGGCCAGCTCGGTTATACACATCACTATAAGCCTTGCAAGCATGATAACTAATGAGTTATTTACAGGATGATGTATTATGGAACGAGTAAAGAGACTTGCCGGTAACGAGATTGAACTAGGTATTGGATACCGACGATCGAATCTCGGGCAAGTAACATACCGATGACAAAGAGAACAACGTATAGTGTTGTGCGGTTTGACCGATAAAGATCTTCGTAGAATATGTAGGAACCAATATGAGCATCCAGGTTCCGCTATTGGTTATTGACCGGAGACGAGTCTCGGTCATGTCTACATAGTTCTCGAACCCGTAGGGTCTGCACGCTTAAAGTTCTGTGATGATCGGTTTTATGAGTTTATATGGTTTGCTGTACCGAAGGTAGTTTGGAGTCCCGGATGTGATCACGGACATGACGAGGAGTCTCGAAATGGTCGAGACATAAAGATTGATATATTGAAAGCCTACATTTGGACATCAGAATAGTTCCGGGTGAAATCGGGATTTTATCGGAGTACCGGAGGGGTTACTGGAACCCCCCGGGGACTAATGGGCCTTGTTGGGCTATAATCAAAAGAGAGAGGGGCCGGCCTAGGGAAGGCAGCGCGCCCCCTTCCCCTGTCCGAATTGGACTAGGAGAAGGGGGCGGCGCCCCCCTTTCCTTCTCTTTCTCTCCCTGCCTTTCCCCCTCCTAGTAGGAGTAGGAAAGGGAGGAATCCTACACCTACTAGGAGGAGGATTCCTCCTCCTAGGCGCGCCAACAAGGGCCGGCCGGCCTCCCCCTTTCTCCTTTATATACAGGGGCAGGGGGCACCTCTAGACACACAAGTTGATCACAAAGATCTCTCCTAGCCGTGTGCGGTGCCCCCCTCCACCATAATCCACCTCAGTCATACTGTAGCGGTTTTAGGCGAAGCCCTGCTGTGGTAGCTTCATCAACATCGTCACCACGCCGTTGTGCTGATGAAACTCTTCCCCGAGCTCTACTAGATCATGAGTTCGCGGGATGTCATCGAGCTGAACGTGTGCAGAACGCGGAGGTGCCGTATGTTTGGTACTAAGGATCGATCGATCGTGAGGACGTACGACTACATCAACCGCGTCGTCATAACGCTTCCGCTTAACGGTCTACGAGGGTACGTGGACGACACTCTACCCTCTCGTTGCTATGCATCACCATGATCCTGCGTGTGCGTAGGAATTTTTTTGAAATTACTATGTTTCCCAACAAACTCACACCCCATACGCGCGTAGTCGCTGTTGCTCCATTGCAACCCCTGCTGGACAAGTGTACTATACTCCGCCGCCACCTTTCCACCATCAATGCACCAAAGTAGGAGTAGGGTTTTACGCCTCGCGGCGCCCTGAATCTGGGTAAAATTGCTTGTGTGATCTCTGTCGTGCTGCTCCATGCTCGTCTGCTCTTTGTGCACTGCGTCGCCCCCCTGCCGAACCAGCAAGGGACCTCCTGGTCCCATAGGTGGTCGTGGTTTCCCGGTACAGTGTGTGTTTAAGCTATTGTGTGTTTAAGCTATCGATAGCCGCGTCCTCGGTCATGGGCATAGTTCGTACGAGGTCACACCATTCGATCAACACTCACATGACGGAATGACTTTTAGATGATTTATATGTTGATATTGTGAGCAGTAACTGTTTGGCAGAATGTCGATGATGATGTTGAGATGATCTTGGGGATGATCATGCAGTTTGTGATGTAGTCATGAGGTGATCATGTCGATGTTTTGATCACGAGGTGATCAGGTGGATCACGAGGTGATCGAGGTGATATATTACTTGGCTGGATAGCCAAGTGTGAAATGGTTCATGTGGTTCTTGAGATATTGGATCGGCAGTAATCCTAGTAGTATCATATCATGCTTAATAATTATTTCCGCATCATGGTAGCCGTTAATTAATTAACATGTTTAATAATATGTTGTTGTTTTTCCTTGATGCTTTTGGTTGCAAGTACATTCAATGTACTGACCTAGCGTGTCATGCCAGATTGCAGGTGATGTCGTGATTGATTGATTGTTTGTCGAGGTTCCGGTCGTCCTAGCTAGATCATGTCCCAGCCAGAGTCCCTGTGGAGTGGAGTTCACCACCTTCATCGTTGTTCCGCTACTAGAAGTATTCTGCTGCTACGAGTTGTTCTGCTGCTAGCATAGAGCTTCCTTAGCAGGCGTAGTGTCGTCGTGCTGGTGTGATCCTTTGTAACATCAGATCCTTGTATTATTATCCTTTGTTATAAGAGCTAATTTGTTCTATGTCAAGCAGTGTCGTATTCCAGAGACTTCTCCTCGATCTCTGGGCTGGAATACGGGGCGTTCCGGTCTCTCTGAGCTGGGCTGCCACACTCTCTCCCCCTCTCTCCCGGTGGCGCCAGAGTGCCATCGGGGCAAGGATCGTGATGGCGATCTACATCAACAATCTTGCTACCATCAACACCAACTTTCTCCCCCTCTATGCAGCGGTGTAACACCTCTTCTCCCCACTGTAATCTCTACTTAAACATGGTGCTTAACTCCATATATTATTTCCGAATGATATTTGGCCATCCTATGATGTTTGAGTAGATCTGTTTTTGTCCTATGGGTTAAACGTGATCTTGGTTGGTATGAGTGTATATTTTATTTATGGTGCTATCCTACGGTGCCCTCCGTGTCATGCAAATGGAGGGATCTCCACTGTAGGGTGTTGCAATATGTTCATGATTCTCTTATGGTGGGTGGTGTGAGTGACAGAAGCACATACTCGAGTAAGTGGGTTGTGCGTATGGGAGTAAAGAGGACTTGATACTTAATGCTATGGTTGGATTTTACGAACTTAATGGTCTTTAGTAGTTGCGGATGCTTGCTAGAGTTCCAATCATAAGTGCATATGATCCAAGTAGAGAAAGTATGTTAGCTCATGACTCTCCCTCATATAAAATTGCATGAATGATTACTGGTCTAGTTATCGATTGCCTAGGGACAAATGACTTTCTTGTTGACAAAAGCTACCCACTTTTATTACCTTGCAATTTATTCGTAGTTTTATTCTCACAAAGTACTCGTAGTTTTATTCTTGCAAAATAGTTTTATACTTGTTCTAGGTAAAGCAAACATCAAGTGTGCATAGAGTTGTATCGGTGGTCGATAGAACTTGAGGGAATATTTGTTCTACCTTTAGCTCCTCATTGGGTTCGACACTCTTATTTATCGAAGAAGGCTACAAATGATCCCATATACTTGTGGGTTATTAGTGACCGGCCCAGCCCCTCTTCAACGTCCTCAGGGTGCTTCTCCCCGGGGTCCTGTTGGGCCGAGGTGTCGACCTCGGCCATGACAACCACCTCTTCAGCCCCCGTCATATTGACATCGGGGGCCAGGGTGGATGTCGCCTCCCTGATACGTCCATTTTGCATCATTCTTTTATGTTGATAGTTATTGCATTATGGGTTGTTATTACACATTATGGTACAATACTTATGCCTTTTCTCTCATTTTACAAGGATTACATGAAGAGGGAGAATGCCAGTAGCTGGAATTCTGGACCGAAAAGGAGAAAATCTGAGAGACCTATTCTGCACAACTCCAAAAGTCCTGAAAATTGACGGAGAATTATTTTGGAATATATAAAAAATATTGGGCGAAGAAAATACCGGAGGGGACCCATCAGGTGGCCAGAAGCCTAGGGGCGCGCCATACCCCCTTGGGCGCGCCCCCAGGGCTTGTGGGCCCCCTGGCAAGTCTCCAGTGCCCATCTTCTTATGTATGGAGTGTTTTGACCTGGAAAAAATCATAAGGAAGCTTTCGGGATGAAGCGCCGCCGTCTTGAGGCAGAACCTGGGCAGATGCAATCTAGGGTTCCGGAGGAGCTGTTGTGCCGGGGAAACTTCCCTCTCGGAGGGGGAAATCGAAGCCATTGTCATCACCAACGATCTTCTCATCAAGAGGGGTTCAATATCCATCAACATCTTCACCAGCACCATCTCCTCTAAAACCCTAGTTCATCTCTGTTATCCGATCTTTGCCTCAAAACCTCAGATTGGTACATGTGGGTTGCTAGTAGTGTTGATTACTCCTTGTAGTTTATGCTAGTTGGTTTATTTGGTGGAAGATCATATGTACAGATCCTTAACGATATTCAATACCCCTCTGATTATGAACATGAATATGCTTTGTGAGTAGTTACGTTTGTTCCCGAGGACATGGGAGAAGTCTTGTTATAAGTAATTATGTGAATTTGGTATTCATTCAATATTTTGATGAGATGTATGTTGTCTTTCGTCGGGTGGTGTTATGTGAACATCGACTACATGCCACTTCACCATGATTTGGGCCTAGGGGAAGGCACTGGAAAGTAATAAGTAGATGATGGGTTGCTAGAGTGATAGAAGCTTAAACCCTAGTTTATGTGTTGCTTTGTAAGGGGCTGATTTGCATCCATATGTTTCATGCTATGGTTAGATTTATCTTAATTCTTCTTTCATAGTTGCGGATGCTTGCGAGAGGGGTTAATCATAAGTGGGAGGCTTGTCCAAGTAAGGGCAACACCCAAGCACCGTTCCACCCACATATCAAATTATCAAAGTAAGGAACGTGAATCATATGAGCATGATGAAAACTAACTTGACAATAATTCCCATGTGTCCTCGGGAGTGCTTTGCTTTATATAAGAGTTTGTCCAGGCTTATCCTTTGCTACAAAAAGGATTAGGCCACCTTTCTACACATTAGTTACACTTGTTACTTGTTACCTGTTATGAATTATCTTATCACAAAACTATTTGTTATCGATGATTTCAGTGCTTGTAGAGAATACCTTGCTGAAAACCGCTTGTCATTTCCTTCTGCTCCTCGTTGGGTTCGACACTTACTTATCGAAAGGACTACAATAGATCCCCTATACTTGTGGGTCATCACTCCCCTAGCCCGTTATGCACTTGGGGAGGAGCAGCGGGCTCTAGAGTCCCGCTGGCGGATGGCAATCCACTTGAGGAACCATTGGGGAACACCCTTGGCGGACTGCGTAAGAAAAGGCGCTTTATGAGTTTACCTTTGCTAAAAAGAACATGTCATATAAAAAGAAAGGCTATAAATACGACGGCTTACCCTCGAGGTGCCAGCTTCTTTTTCCCCAGCATGACGAGCTCTTCTTCTGAGTCGCCGGAGAGCTCGACTCTCTCCGGCAACTTGCCGGCGCCCCTAGCCATGGTCCTCCTCGACCTCTTTGAGCCATCAGGCCGCATGACGTCTTTGGCGTCCTCTAACGCCACCCTCTTGCCCTTTGGGGGAGGGTTCTCTTCTTCATCATCATCCTCCGTGTCACCGTTATGAGCGGAGGAGGCGTGGATCTCTTCAAACAGGCTGACCGAGGTCTCCCGGGCTCGAGCACTTACCTTGCCCTTTAGGGACTTCGCCCCTTTGGGGGCCACCACGTGCGGCTCCTTGACTAAGAGCGTCATGAGCATAGGGGTCATTGGCTCCTCTGGTACTGGAGCTGGGCATCGCACTTCTTGCGCCCATGACAGCCACTTCTGCACACATTAAGCATAAGGCAATTCGTAGGAATCTACCCATCTGTATAAAAGACGAGCTTTTGGGTACGAGTGTTACAACACTTTCTGGGGGGCGCCATGGCCGTGCTCGAAGCCGAGGTCCTCCTCCTCCTAGGGAATCTTGTCCACGGCCAGCTTCATGAGTTTCGTCCACATAATGGCCAAGGTGGAGCGGAAGAAGGCTGTGAGGAGGGAGCATGTGCTCGGGCTTCTGCGCCCACATCGGGGTGGCTCGGAGCTGGGGCGGTAGCAAGCGGCATTTGAGCATGACATTGATGACGTCGACGAGCTGGAGGTTCTTGGTGGTGGCTCACCACTTGATCTTCTTGATCATGGTTTCCACCTCGGTTGGGTTCCCCCAAGCGATGCCCTTCTCTTCCAAGACCTGAGCTTCTTCAGGGGTCCTGGCATTAAGCATATGGGGGGAAACAAAATTTGATGATATTCCTGAGAAAACGGGCACGATCTCCACCTTGCCGGGACATGCTAGTAAAAAGGCTGCCTCGGGCCGTGATTTGGGGGAAGCAGTAACTGCTTGACCTATCATCAGGTTAGCCGTCTTGATAAAGTTGACAGAGTAAGTGGTACTATTGACACCGAGATGGTTGGCCTTCGAGGCTAAGTTATCCAATCTCTTCGGGCAGGTGGTACAAGTTCGATTGAGCCTTGGCTGGCATCACTCCTTTGATGGAGTGGTCCAAGGATAATATGATGGAACTTGTCTGTCGAGCCAACAACTATGGATCCGAGATTGTTATTGAAGTCGTCCTCATCATAGAAGACCAGTTCAGGGGCTACTGAACGTGTCCTGGATTAGGGGGTCCTAACCTAGCCGGCCCATTCTCCTCAGGTTGGGCCGATGGGCCGTCATTCATGGTCAACATGGACTCTGGAGGCCGTACGCGAGAGGCATGATCAACATTTCCTCCACCGAAGACTTGACGTATACTCCAGAGATCTTTGTCATCGCCTAGCTCCTAGATACCGACCTTGTAACCCTAGAAACCCTCCCTGGCGTGTATATAAGTCATAGGGTTTAGCCCATAGAGAGTGTTGGGGAACGCGGTATTTCAAAATAATTCCTATGATCACACAAGATCTATCTAGGATATGCATAGCAACAAGAGGGGAGAGTGTTTCTACGTACACTCGTAGACCGAAAGCGGAAGCGTTTAATACCGCGGTTGATGTAGTCGAACGTCTTCGCAATCCAACCGATCCAAGCACCGAACGTGCGGCACCTCCGCGTTCAGCACACATTCATCTCGATGACGTCCCTCTAGCTCTTGACCCAGTTGAGTCCGAGGGAGAGTTCCGTCGGCACGACGGCATGGCGACGGTGATGATGAAGTTACCGGCGCAGGGCTTCGCCTAAGCACTACGACGATATGACCGAGGTGTGTATCTGTGGAGGGGGGCACCGCACACGGCTAAGAGAAACTTTGGTGTCTATGGGGTGCCCCCTCCCACGTATATAAAGGGGGAGGGAGGAGGAGTCCGGCCAAGGTGTGGCGCGCCCAGGGGAGTCCTACTCCAAGTAGGATTCGCCCCCCCCCCCTTTCCTATTCCCACAAGGAGAAGGGGGGAAGGAAGAGGAGAAGAGAAGGAAAGGGGGCCGGCCCCCATACCCCAGTCCAATTCGGTTTGCCACTCCCTGGCATGCCTCCTCTCTTCTACCACTAGGCCCATGAGGCCCAATAACTTCCCGGGGGGGTCCGGCAACCCCCGGTACTCTGAAACTCATCCGAAACAACCAGAACCATTCAGGTGTCCGAATGTAACCTTCCAATATATGAATCTTTATGCCTCAGCCATTCAGAGACTCCTCGTCATGTCTGTGATCTCATCCGGGACTCCGAACACCTTCGGTCACCAAATCACATAACTCATAATATAAATCGTCATCAAACGTTAAGCGTGCGGACCCTACGGGTTCGAGAACTATGTAGACATGACCGAGACACATCTCTGGTCAATAAACAATAGCAGAACCTGGATGCTCATATTGTCTACTACATATTCTACGAAGATCTTTATCGATCAAACCGCACAACAACATACATTGTTCCCTTTGTCATCGGTATGTTACTTGCCCGAGATTCAATCGTCGGTATCAACTTACCTAGTTCAATCTCGTCACCGGAAAGTCTCGTTACTCGTTCCGTAATGCATCATCCCGTGGCTAACTCATTAGACACATTGCTTGCAAGGCTCATAGTGATGTGCATTACCGAGAGGGCCCAGAGTTACCTTTAAGATACATGGAGTGACAAATCCTAACCTCGATCTATGCCAACTCAACAAAAACCGTCGGAGACACCTGTAGAGCTTCTTTATAATCACCCAGTTACGTTGTGACGTTTGATAGCACACAAGGTGTTCCTCCGGTATTCGGGAGTTGCATAATCTTATAGTCAAAGGAATATGTATAAGTCATAGAGAAAACAATAGCAATAAAAGTTAACGATCATTATGCAAAGCTAACGGATGGGTCTTGTCCATCACATCATTCTCTAATGATGTGATCCCGTTCATCAAATGACAACACATGTCTATGGCTAGGAAACTTAACCATCTTTGATCAACGAGCTAGTCAAGTAGAGGCATACTAGGGACACTCTGTTTTGTCTATGTATCCACACATGTATCAAGTTTATGGTTAATACAATTCTAGCATGAATAATAAACATTTATCATGATATAACGAAATATAAATAACAACTTTATTATTGCCTCTAGGGCATATTTCCTTCAGTCTCCCACTTGCACTAGAGTCAATAATCTAGTTGACATCGTCATGTGATTTAACACCAATAGTTCACATCTTTATGTGATTAGTTCACATCACCATGTGACCAACACCCAAATGGTTTACAAGAGTCAATAATCTAGTTCACATCGCCATGTGATTAACACCAAAAGAGTACTAAGGTGTGAACATGTTTTGCTTGTGAGTGAAGTTCAGTCAATGGGTTTGTCATATTCAGAGCCGTATGTATTTTGCAAATTTTCTATGTCTACAGTGCTTTGCATGGAGCTACTCTAGCTAATTGCTCCCACTTTCAATATGTATCCAGATTGACACTCAGAGTCATCCGGATCGGTGTAAAAGCTTGCATCGACGTAACTCTTTACGACAAACTCTCTATCACCTCCATAACCGAGAAATATCTCCTTAGTCTTCTAAGGATAATTTTGACCGTTGTCTAGTGATCCACTTCTGGATCAATATCGTACCCCCTTGACAAACTCATGGCAATGTACACAATAGGTTTGGTACACAGTATAGCATACTTTATAGAACCTATGGCTGAGGCATAGGGAATCACTTTCATTCTCTTTCTATTTTCTGCCGTGGTCGTGTGTTGAGTCTTACTCAACTTTACACCTTGCAATACATGCAAGAAATCCTTCTTTGATTGTTCCATTTTGAACTACTTCAAAATCTTGTCAATGTATGTACTCATTGAAAAATCATATCAAGCATCTTGATCTATCTCTATATATCTTGATGCCCAACATGTAAGTAGCTTCATCAAGTTCTTTCTTTGAAAAACTCCTTTCAAACACTCCTTTATGCTTTTTAGAAAATTCTACATCATTTCCGATCAACAATATGTCATTCACATATACTTATAAGAAAGGTTGTAGTGCTCCCAATCACTTTCTTTTAAATACAGGCTTCACCGCAAGTCTGTATAATACTATATGCTTTGATCAACTCATCAAAGCGTATATTCCAACTCCGAGATGCTTGCACCAGTCCATAGATGGATCGTTGGAGCTTGCACATTTTGTTAGCACCTTTAGGATTGACAAAAACTTCTGGTTGTATCATATACAACTCTTCTTTAATAAATCCATTAAGGAATGCAGTTTTGACATCCATTTGTCAGATTTCATAAAATGTGGCAATTGCTAACATGATTCGGACAGACTTTAAGCATCGATATGAGTGAGAAAATCTCATTATAGTCAACACCTTAACATTGTCAAAAACACTTTTCAACAAGTCGAGATTTGTAGATAGTAACACTACTATCAGCGTCCGTCTTCCTCTTGAAGATCCATTTATTCTCAATGGCTTGCCGATCATCGGGCAAGTCCACCAAAGTCCACACTTTTTCTCATACATGGATTCTATCTCAGATTTCATGGCCTGAAGCTATCTGTCAGAATCTGGGCTCATCATCGCTTCCTCATAGTTCGTAGGTTTGCCATGGTCTATTAACATGACTTCCAGAACAGGACTACTATACCACTCTGGTGCGGATCGTGCTCTGGTTGACCTAGGAGGTTCAATAGTAACTTGATCTGAAGTCTCATGATCATCATCATTAACTTCCACACTAATTGGTGTAGGCATCACTAGAACTGATTTCTATGATGAACCATTTTCCAATACGGGAGAAGGTACAATTACCTCATCAAGTTCTACTTTCCTCCCACTCACTTCTTTCGAGAGAAACTCCTTCTCTAGAAAGGATCCATTCTTATCAATCTATATCTTGCCTTCGGATCTGTGATAGAAGGTGTACCCAACAGTCTCCTTTGGGTATCCTATGAACACACATTTCTCCAATGTGGGTTCGAGCTTATCAGGTTGAAGCTTTTTTACATAAGCATCGCATCCCAAACTTTAAGAAACGACAACTTTGGTTTCTTGCCAAACCATAGTTCATAGGTGTCGTCTCAACGGATTTAGATGGTGCCCTATTTAACGTGAATGCAGCTCTCTCTAATGCATAACCCCAAAACGATAGTGGTAAATCGGTAAGAGACATCATAGATCGCACCATATCTAATAAAGTACGGTTACGACGTTCGGACACACCATTATGTTGTGGTGTTCCAGGTGGCGTGAGTTGCGAAACTATTCCACATTGTTTCAAATGAAGACCAAACTCATAACTCAAATATTCACCTCCACGATCAGATCGTAGAAACTTTATTTTCTTGTTACAATCATTTTCCACTTCACTCTGAATTTCTTTGAACTTTTCAAATGTTTCAGACTTGTGTTTCATCAAGTAGATATACCCATATCTGCTCAAATCATCTATGAAGGTCAGAAAATAACGATACCCGCCGCAAGCCTCAACACTCATCGGACCACATACATCAGTATGTATTATTTCCTATAAGTCAGTTGCTCACACCATTGTTCCGGAAAACGAAGTCTTAGTCATCTTGCCCATGAGGCATGGTTCGCAAGCATCAATTGATTCATAATAAAGTGATTCCAAAAGCCCATCGGCATGGACTTTCTTCAGATTTACATGAATATGACCTAAACGGCAGTGCCACAAATATGTTGCATTATCATTATCAACTTTGCATCTTTTGGCATCAATATTATGAATATGTGTATAACCATGATCGAGATTCAACAAAGCATTCACATTGGGTGTATGACCATTGAAGGTTTTATTCATGTAAACATAACAACAATTATTCTCTGACTTAAATGAATAACTGTATTGCTATAAACATGATACAATCATATTCATGCTCAACGCAAACACCAAATAACATTTATTTAGGGTCAACACTAATCATCGAAGGTAAAGGGAGTATGTGATGGTGATCTTATCATCCTTGGAATCACTTCCAATACACATCGTTGCCTCGCCCTCAAATAGTCTCTATTCATTTTGTAACTCCTATTTCGAGTTATTAATCATAGGAACTGAACCGGTATCAAATACCCTGGGGATACTATGAACACTAGTAAAGTACACATCAATAACATGTATATAAAATATACCTTTCACTTTGCCATCCTTCTTATTCGCCTAGTATTTGGGGTAGTTCCGCTTCCAGTGACCATTCCCTTTACAGTAGAAGCACTTAGTTTCAGGATTAGGTCTAGCATTGGGTTTCTTCACGGGAGTGGCAACTTGCTTGCCATTCCAGTGAAGTTCCCTTTCTTTTCCTTTGCCCCTTTCCTTGAAACTAGTGGTCTTGTTTACCACCAACACATGATGTTCTTTCTTGATTTCTACCTTTTCCGCTTTCAGCATCGTGAAGAGCTCGGGAATTGTCTTCGTCATACCATGCATATTATAGTTCATCACAAAGTTCTAGTAACTTGATGATAGTGACTAGAGAACTCTATCATTCACTATCTTATCTGGAAGATTAACTCCCACTTGATTCAAGCGATTGTAGTACTCAGACATTCTGAGCACATGCTCACTGGTTGAATTATTCTCCTCCATCTTGTAGACAAAGTACTTGTCAGAGGTCTCATACCTCTCAACTTGGACATGAGTTTGAAATACCAATTTCAGCTCTTGGAACATCTTATATGCTCCGTGACATTCAGAACGTTTTTGAAGTCCCGGTTCTAAGCCGTAAAGCATGGCGCACTAAACTATCAAGTAGTCATCATACCGAGCTTGCCAAATGTTCATAACATCTGCATCAGCTCCTACAAAAGGTCTGTCACCTAGCGGTGCATCAAGGACATAATTCTTCTGTGCAGCAATGAGGATAATCCTCAGATCACGGATCCAGTCCGCATCATTGCTACTATGATCTTTCAACTTATTTTTCTCTAGGAACATATCAAAAAAATAAACGGGGAGCTATAACGTGAGCTATTGATCTACAACATAATTTGCAAATACTATCAGGACTAAGTTCATGATAAATTAAAGTTCAATTAATCATATTACTTAAGAACTCCCACTTAGATAGACATCCCTCTAGTCATCTAAATGATCTCATGTGATCCATATGAACTGAACCATGTCTGATCATCACGTGAGATGGAGTAGTTTTCAATGGTGAACATCACTATGTTGATCATCTCTACTATATGATTCACGTTCGGCCTTTCGGTCTCAGTGTTCCGAGGCCATATCTGCATATGCTAGGCTCGTCAAGTTTAACCCGAGTATTCCGCGTGTGCAAAACTGGCTTGCAACCGTTGTATGTGAACGTAGAGCTTATCACACCCAATCATCACGTGGTGTCTCGGCATGACAAACAGTCGCAACGGTGCATAATCAGGGAGAACACTTATACCTTGAAATTTAATGAGGGGTCATCTTATAATGCTACCGCCGTACTAAAAAATAAGATGCATAAAAGAAAAACATCACATGCAATCAAAATATGTGACATGATATGGCCATCATCACATTCTGCCTTTGATATCCATCTCCAAAGTACCGGCATGATCTCTATCGTCACCGACATGACACCATGATCTTCATCATCTTGATCTCTATCAATGTGTCATCACATCGTCGTCTCACCAACTATTGCTTTTGCAACTATTACTATCGCATAGCGATAAAGTAAAACAATTATATGGCGCTTGCATCTTATGCAATAAAGAGACAACCATAAGGCTCCTGCCAGTTGCCCATAACTTTAACAAAACATGATCATCTCATAAACAAATTATATCACATCATGTCTTGACCATATCACATCACAACATGCCCTGCAAAAACAAGTTAGATGTCCTCTACTTTGTTTTTGCAAGTTTTACGTGGCTGCTACGGGCTTCTAGCAACAACTGTTCTTACCTACGCATCAAAACCACAACGATTTTTCATCGAGTGTGTAGTTTTAACCTTCAACAAGGACCGGGCGTAGTCAAACTCGATTCAACTAAAGTTGGAGAAACAGACACCCGCCAGCCACCTGTGTGCAAAGCACGTTGGTAGAACCAGTCTCATGAACACGGTCATGTAATGTCGGTCCGGGCCGCTTCATCCAACAATACCACCGAATCAAAGTAAGACATTTCTAGTAAGCAGTATGACTATTATCGCCCAAACTCATTGTGTTCTACTCGTGCATATAACATCTATGCATAGACCTATCTCGGATGCCACTGTTGGGGAACGCAGTATTTCAAAAAGTTTCCTACGATCATGCAAGATCTATCTAGGAGATGCATAGAAATGAGAGGGGAGAGTCTGTCTACGTACCCTCGTAGACCGAAAGCGGAAGCGTTTAATAACGTGGTTGATGTAGTCGAACGTCTTCGCGATCCAACCGATGCAAGCACCGAACGTATGACACCTCCGCGTTCAGCACACGTTTAGCTCGATAACATCCCTCGAGCTCTTGATCCAGTTGAGGCCGAGAGAATTCCGTCAGCACGACGGCGTGGCGACGGTGATGATGAAGTTACTGGTGCAGGGCTTCGCCTAAGCACTACGACGGTATGACCGAGATGTGTAACTGTGGAGGGGGGCACCGCACATGGCTAAGAGAAACTTTGGTGTCTATGGGGTGCCCCCCTCCCACGTATATAAAGGGGGAGGGAGGAGGAGGCCGGCCAAGGTGTGACGCACCCAAGGGGGGAGTCCTACTCCAAGTAGGATTCACCCCCCCCCCTTTCCTATTCCCACAAGGAGAAGGGGGGAGGAAGAGGAGAAGAGAAGGAAAGTGGGCCGGCCCCCCAACCCTAGTACAATTCGGTTTAGGCTAGGGGGTCGTGCGCCACTCCCTTGTTGGGGAATGTAGTAATTTCAAAAATTTCACTACGCACACGCAAGATCATGGTGATGCATAGCAACGAGAGGGGAGAGTGTTGTCTACGTACCCTCGTAGACCGGCAACGGAAGCATTGACACAACGTAGAGGAAGTAGTCGTACGTCTTCCCGATCCGACCGATCCAAGTACCGAACGTACGGCACCTCCGAGTTCTGCACACATTCAACTCGGTGACGTCCCTCGAGCTTCGATCCAGCCGAGTGTTGAGGGAGAGTTTTGTCAGCACGACGGCATGATGACAGTGATGATGTTCTACCGATGCAGGGCTTCGCCTAAGCACCGCTACGATATGACCGAGGTGGAATATGGTGGAAGGGGGCACCGCACACGGCTAAGGAACGATCACGAAGATCAACTTGTGTGTCATGGGGTGCCCCCTTGCCCCCGTATATAGGAGGGAGAGGGGGAGGTGCGGCCGGCCCTAGGGGTGCGCCTGGAGGAGTCCTACTCCCATCGGGAGTAGGACTCCCCCCTCTTGCCTTGTTGGAGAAGGAAAGGGGAAGGGGGAAAGAGGAAAGGGCCCCCCCTTCCTTGTCCTATTCGGACTAGGGGGGAGGGGCGTGCAGCCTGCCCTGGCCGGCCCTCCTCTTCTCCCTTAGGGCCCATGTAGGCCCCTTAACCCCCGGGGGGGTTCCGGTAACCCCCTGGTGCTCCGATAAAATCCCGATTTCACCCGGAACGTTTCCAATATCCAAATATAGGCTTCCAATATATCAATCTTTATGTCTCGACCATTTCGAGACTCCTTGTTATGTCTGTGATCACATCCGGGATTTCGAACAACCTTCGGTACATCAAAACAAAAAAACCCTAATTACGATCGTCACCGAACTTTAAGCGTCCGGACCCTACGGGTTCGAGAACTATGTAGACATGACCGAGACACGTCTCCGGTCAATAACCAATAGTGGAACCTGGATGCTCATATTGGCTCCTACATATTCTATGAAGATCTTTATCGGTCAGACCGCATAACAACATACGTTGTTCCCTTTGTCATCGTATGTTACTTGCCCGAGATTTGATCGTCGGTATCTCAATACCTAGTTCAATCTCGTTACCGGCAAGTCTCTTTACTCGTTCCGTAATACACTATCCTGCAACTAACTCATTAGTTGCAATGTTTGCAAGGCTTAAGTGATGTGCATTACCGAGAGGGCCCAGAGATACCTCTCCGACAATCGCAGTGACAAATCCTAATCTTGAAATACGCCAACCCAACAAGTACCTTTGGAGACACCTATAGAGCACCTTTACAATCACCCAGTTACATTGTGACGTTTGGTAGCACACAAAGTGTTCCTCCGGTAAACGGGAGTTGCATAATCTCATAGTCATAGGAACATGTATAAGTCATGAAGAAAGCAATAGCAACATAGTAAATGATCAAGTGCTAAGCTAACGGAATGGGTCAAGTCAATAACATCATTCTCCTAATGATGTGACCCCGTTAATCAAATGATAACTCATGTCTATGGTCAGGAAACATAACCATCTTTGATCAACGGGCTAGTCAAGTAGAGGCATACTAGTGACAATCTGTTTGTCTATGTATTCACACATGTATTAGGTTTCTGGTTAATACAATTCTAGCATGAATAATAAACATTTATCATGATATAAGGAAATAAATAATAACTTTATTATTGCCTCTAGGGCATATTTCCTTTAGTCTCCCACTTGCACTAGAGTCAATAATCTAGATTACACAGTAATGATTCTAATAGTTCACATCACCATGTGATTAACACCAATAGTTCACATCGACATGTGACCAACACCCAAAGGGTTTACTAGAGTCAATAATCTAGTTCACATCGCTATGTGATTAACACCCGAAGAGTACTAAGGTGTGATCATGTTTTGCTTGTGAGAGAAGTTTAGTCAACGGGTCTGCCACATTCAGATCTGTAAGTATTTTGCAAATTTCTATGTCAACGATGCTCTGCACGGAGCTACTCTAGATAATTGCTCCCACTTTCAATATGTATCTAGATTGAGATTTAGAGTCATTTGGATCAGTGTCAAAATTTGCATCGACGTAACCCTTTACGACGAACCTTTTTGTCACCTCCATAATCGAGACACATATCCTTATTCCACTAAGGATAATTTTGACCGCTGTCCAGTGATCTACTCCTAGATCACTATTGTACTTCCTTTCCAAAAACAATGTAGGGTATACAATAGATTTGGTACACAGCATGGCATATTTTATAGAACCTATGGCCAAGGCATAGGGAATGACTTTCATTCTCTTTCTATCTTCTGCCGTGGTCGGGCTTTGAGTCTTACTCAGTTTCACACCTTGTAACATAGGCAAGAACTCTTTCTTTGACTGTTCCATTTTAAACTACTTCAAAATCTTGTCAAGGTATGTACTCATTGAAAAACTTATCAAGCGTCTTGATCTATCTCTATAGATCTTGATGCTCAATATGTAAGCAGCTTCACCGAGGTCTTTCTTTGAAAAACTCCTTTCAAACATTCCTTTATGCTTTGCAGAATAATTCTACATTATCTCTGATCAACAATATGTCATTCACATATACTTATCAGAAATGTTGTAGTGCTCCCACTCACTTTCTTGTAAATACAGGCTTCACCGCAAGTCTGTATAAAACTATATGCTTTGATCAACTTATCAAAGCATATATTCCAACTCCGAGATGCTTGCACCAGTCCATAGATGGATTGCTGGAGCTTGCATATTTTGTTAGTACCTTTAGGATTGACAAAACCTTCTGGTTGCATCATATACAACTCTTCTTTAATAAATCCATTAAGGAATGCAGTTTTGTTTATCCATTTGCCAGATTTCATAAAATGCGGCAATTGCTAACATGATTCGGACAGACTTAAGCATAGATACGAGTGAGAAACTCTCATCATAGTCAACACCTTGAACTTGTCGAAAACCTTTGTGCGACAATTCTAGCTTTGTAGATAGTAACACTACTATCAGCGTCCGTCTTCCTCTTTAAGATCCATTTAATCTCAATGGCTCGCCGATCAATGGGCAAGTCAATCAAAGTCCATACTTTGTTCTCATACATGGATCTCATCTCAGATTTCATGGCCTCAAGCCATTTCGCGGAATCTGGGCTCATCATCGCTTCCTCATAGTTCGTAGGCTCGTCATGGTCAAGTAACATGACCTCCAGAACAGGATTACCGTACCACTCTGGTGCGGATCTCACTCCGGTTTACCTACGAGGTTTGGTACCAACTTCATCTGAAGTTACATGATCATCATCATTAGCTTCCTCACTAATTGGTGTAGTAGTCACAGGAACATATTTCTGTGATGAACTACTTTCCAATAAGGGAGCAGGTACTGTTACCTCATCAAGTTCTACTTTCCTCCCACTCACTTCTTTCGAGAGAAACTCCTTCTCTAGAAAGGATCCATTCTCAGCAATGAATATCTTGCCTTCGGATCTGTGATAGAAGGTGTACCCAACATTTTCTTTTGGGTATCCTATGAAGATGCACTTCTCCGATTTGGGTTTGAGCTTATCAGGTTGAAACTTTTTCACATAAGCATTGCAACCTCAAACTTTAAGAAACGACAGCTTAGGTTTCTTGCCAAACCATAATTCATACGGTGTCGTCTCAACGGATTTAGATGGTGCCCTATTTAATGTGAATGTAGTTGTCTCTAATGCATAACCCCAAAACGATAGTGGTAAATCGGTAAGAGACATCATAGATCGCACCATATCTAATAAAGTACGGTTACGACGTTCGGACACACCATTACACTGTGGTGTTCCAGGTGGCGTGAGTAGTGAAACTATTTCACATTGTTTTGACTGAAGGCCAAACTCGTAACTCAAATATTTTACTTCTATGATCATATCATAGAAACTTTTTATTTTTGTTACAATGATTCTCCACTTTACTCTGAAATTCATTGAACTTTTCAAATGTTTCAGACTTGTGTTTCATCAAGTAGATATACTCATATCTGCTCAAATCATCTATGAAGATCGGAAAATAATGATACCTGCCGCGAGCCTCAATATTCATCGGACCACATACATCAGTATGTATGATTTCTAACAAATCTGTTGCTCGTTCCATTGTTCCAGAGAACGGAGTCTTAGTCATCTTGCCCATGAGGCATGGTTCGCAAGCATCAAGTGATTCCAAAAGTCCATCAGCATGGAGTTTCTTCATGCGCTTTACACCAATATGACCTAAACGGCAGTGCCACAAATAAGTTGCACTATCATTATTAACTTTGCATCTTTTGGTTTCAATATTATGAATATGTGTATCACTACGATCGAGATCCAACGAACCATTTTCATTGGGTGTGTAACCATATAAGGTTTTATTCATGTAAACAGAACAACAATTTATTCTCTAACTTAAATGAATAACCGTATTGCAATAAACATGATCAAATCATATTCATGCTCAACGCAAACACCAAATAAAACTTATTTTGGTTCAACACTAATCCTGAAAGTATAGGGAGTGTGCGATCATGATCATATCAATCTTGGAACCACTTCCAACACACATCGTCACTTCACCCTTAACTAGTCTCTGTTCATTCTGTAAGTCCCGTTTCAAGTTACTACTCTTAGCAACTGAACCAGTATCAAATACCGAGGGGTTGCTACGAACACTAGTAAAATACACATCAATAATCTGTATATCAAATATACCATTGTTCACTTTGCCATCCTTCTTATCCGCCAAATACTTGGGGCAGTTCCGCTTCCAGTGACCAGTCCCTTTGCAGTAGAAGCACTTAGTCTCAGGCTTAGGACCAGACTTGGGCTTCTTCACTTGAGCAGCAACTTGCTTGCCATTCTTCTTGAAGTTCCCCTTCTTCCCTTTGCCCTTTTCTTGAAACTAGTGGTCTTGTCTACCATCAACACTTGATATTTTTCTTGATTTCTACCTTCGTTGATTTCAGCATTACGAAGAGCTTGGGAATCGTTTCTGTTATCCCTTACATATCATAGTTCATCACGAAGTTCTACTAACTTGGTGATGGTGACTAGAGAATTCTGTCAATCACTATCTTATCTGGAAGATTAACTCCCACTTGATTCAAGCAATTGTAATACCCAGACAATCTGAGCACATGCTCACTGCTTGAGCTATTCTCCTCCATCTTTTTAGCTATAGAACTTGTTGGAGACTTCATATCTCTCAACTCGGGTATTTGCTTGAAATATTAACTTCAACTCCTGGAACATCTGATATGGTCCATGACATTCAAAACATCTTTGAAGTCCCGATTCTAAGCCATTATGCATGGTGCACGAAACTATCAAGTAGTCATCATATTGAGCTAGCCAAACGTTCATGACGTCTGCATCTGCTCCTGCAATAGGCCTGTCACCTAGCGGTGCATCAAGGACATAATTCTTCTATGCAGCAATGAGGATAATCCTCAGATCACGGATCCAATCCGCATCATTGCTACTAACATTTTTCAACTTAGTTTTCTCTAGGAACATATCAAAAATAAAACAGAGGAGCTAAACGCGAGCTATTGATCTACAACATAGATATGCTAATACTACCAGGACTAAGTTCATGATAAATTATAGTTCAATTAATCATATTACTTAAGAACTCCCACTTAGATAGACATCCCTCTAATCATCTAAGTGATCACGTGATCCATATCAACTAAACCATAACCGATCATCACGTGAAATGGAGTAGTTTTCAATGGTGAACATCATTATGTTGATCATATCTACTATATGATTCACGCTCGACCTTTCGGTCTCCAGTGTTCCGAGGCCATATCTGCATATGCATATGCTAGGCTCGTCAAGTTTAACCCGAGTATTTCTGCGTGTGCGAAACTGGCTTGCACCCGTTGTAGATGGACGTAGAGCTTATCACACCCGATCATCACATGGTGTCTGGGCATGACGAACTTTGGCAACGGTGCATACTCAGGGAGAACACTTTTATCTTGAAATTTAGTGAGAGATCATCTTATAATGCTACCGTCATAACTAAGCAAAGTAAGATGTATAAAAGATAAACATCACATGCAATCAAAATATGTGACATGATATGGCCATCATCATCTTGTGCCTTTGATCTCTATCTCCAAAGCATCGTCATGATCTCCATCGTCACCGGCATGACACTATGATCTCCATCATCTTGATCTATATCAATGTGTCGTCACATGGTTGTCTCGCCAACTATTGCTCTTGCAACTATTGCTATCGCATAGCGATAAAGTAAAGCAATTATTTGGCTCTTGCATCTTATGTAATAAAGAGACAACCATAAGGTTTCTGCCAGTTGCCGATAACTTCAACAAAACATGATCATCTTATACAACAACTTATATCTCATCATGTCTTGACCATATCACATCACAACATGCCCTGCAAAAACAAGTTAGACGTCCTCTACTTTGTTGTTGCAAGTTTTACGTGGCTGGTACGGGCTGAGCAAGAACCATTCTTACCTATGCATCAAAACCACAACGATAGTTTGTCAAGTTGG
Source organism: Triticum urartu (assembly GCF_003073215.2). Lineage (NCBI taxonomy): Eukaryota > Viridiplantae > Streptophyta > Magnoliopsida > Poales > Poaceae > Triticum > Triticum urartu. The sequence continues at coordinate 663,360,718 of NC_053023.1, read as the reverse complement.
TGTTGTTTTAACCTTCGCAAGGACCGGGAGTAGCCACACTCGGTTCAACTAAAGTTGGAGAAACTGACACCCGCCAGCCACCTGTGTGCAAAGCACGTCGGTAGAACCAGTCTCGCGTAAGCGTACGCGTAATGTCGGTCCGGGCCACTTCATCCAACAATACCGCCGAACCAAAGTATGACATGCTGATAAGCAGTATGACTTATATCGCCCACAACTCACTTGTGTTCTACTCGTGCATAACATCAACGCATAAAACCTAGCTCGGATGCCACTGTTGGGGAACGTAGTAATTTCAAAAATTTCCCTACGCACACGCAAGATCATGGTGATGCATAGCAACAAGAGGGGAGAGTGTTGTCTATGTACCCTCGTACACCGGCAACGGAAGCGTTGACACAACGTAGAGGAAGTAGTCGTACGTCTTCCCGATCCGACCGATCCAAGTACCGAACGTACGGCACCTCTGAGTTCTGCACACGTTCAACTCGGTGACGTCCCTCGAGCTCCGATCAAGCCGAGTGTTGAGGGAGAGTTTTGTTAGCATGACGGCGTGATGACGGTGATGATGTTCTACCGACGCAGGGCTTCGCCTAAGCACCGCTACGATATGACCGAGGTGGAATATGGTGGAAGGGGGCACCGCACACGGCTAAGGAACGATCACGAAGATCAACTTGTGTGTAATGGGGTGCCCCCTTGCCCCCGTATATAAAGGAGGGAGAGGGGGAGGTGCGGCCGGCCCTAGGGGTGCGCCTAGAGGAGTCCTACTCCCACCGGGAGTAGGACTCCCCCCTCTTGCCTTGTTGGAGAGGGAAAGGGGAAGGGGGAAAGAGGAAAGGGGCGCGCCGCCCCCCTTCCTTGTCCTATTCGGACTAGGGGGGAGGGGGCGTGCGGCCTGCCCTGGCCGGCCCTCCTCTTCTCCCTTAGGGCCCATGTAGGCCCATTAACCCCGGGGGGGTTCCGGTAACCCCCCGGTGCTCCGGTAAAATCCTGATTTCACCCGGAACGTTTCCGATATCCAAATATAGGCTTCCAATATATCAATCTTTATGTCTCGACCATTTCGAGACTCCTCGTTATGTCTGTGATCACATCCGGGACTTCGAAAAACCTTTGGTACATCAAAACACAAAAACCCTAATTGCAATCGTCACCGAACTTTAAGCGTGCGGACCCTACGGGTTGGAGAACTATGTAGACATGATCGAGACACGTCTCCGGTCAATAACCAATAGCGGAACCTGGATGCTCATATTGGCTCCTACATATTCTACGAAGATCTTTATCGGTCAGACCGCATAACAACATACGTTGTTCCCTTTGTCATCGGTATGTTACTTGCCCGAGATTCGATCGTCGGTATCTCAATACCTAGTTCAATATAGTTACCGGTAAGTCTCTTTACTCGTTCTGTAATACACTATCCTTCAACTAACTCATTAGTTGCAATGCTTGCAAGGCTTAAGTGATGTGCATTACCGAGAGGGCCCAGAGATACCTCTCCGACAATCGGAGTGACAAATCCTAATCTCGAAATACGCCAACCCAACAAGTACCTTTGGAGACACCTGTAGAGCACCTTTATAATCACCCAGTTATGTTGTGACGTTTGGTAGCACACAAAGTGTTCCTCCGGTAAACGGGAGTTGCATAATCTCATAGTTATAGGAACATGTATAAGTCATGAAGAAAGCAATAGCAACATACTAAACGATCAAGTGCTAAGCTAACGGAATGGGTCAAGTCAATCACATCATTCTCCTAATGATGTGACCCAGTTAATCAAATGACAACTCATGTCTATGGTCAGGAAACATAACCATCTTTGATCAACGGGCTAGTCAAGTAGAGGCATACTAATGACAATCTGTTTGTCTATGTATTCACACATGTATTATGTTTCCGGTTATTACAATTCTAGCATGAATAATAAACATTTATCATGATATAAGGAAATAAATAATAACTTTGTTATTGCCTCTTGGGCATATTTCCTTCATCCCTGGCCTGCCTCCTCTCTTCTACCACTAGGCCCATGAGGCCCAATAACTTCCGGGGGGTACTCCGAAACTCATCCGAAACGACCAGAACCATTCAGGTGTCCGAATGTAACCTTCCAATTTATGAATCTTTATGTCTCGACCATTTCGAGACTCCTCGTCATGTCCGTGATCTCATCCAGGACTCTGGCCAACCTTCGATCATCAAATCACATAACTCATAATATAAATCGTCATCGAACGTTAAGCGTGCGGACCCTACGGGTTCGAGAACTATGTAGACATGACCGAGACACATCTCCGGTCAATAACCAATAGCGGAACCTGGATGCTCATATCGGCTCCTACATATTCTACGAAGATCTTTATCAGTCAAACCCCACAACAACATACATTGTTCCCTTTGTCATCGCTATGTTACTTGCCCGAGATTCGATCGTCGGTATCATCATACCTAGTTCAATCTCGTCACCGGAAAGTCTCTTTACTCATTCCGTAATACATCATCTCGTGGCTAACTCATTAGACACATTGCTTGCAAGGCTCATTATGATGTGCATTACCGAAAGGGCCCAGAGATACCTCTCTGATACACAGAGTGACAAATCCTAATCTCGATCAACGCCAACTCAACAAACAACATCGGAGACACCTGTAGAGCATCTTTATAATAACTCAGTTACGTTGTGACATTTGATAGCACACAAGATGTTCCTCCGGTATTCGAGAGTTGCATAATCTCATAGTCAAAGGAATATGTATAAGTCATGAAGAAAACAATAGCAATAAAACTTAATGATCATTATGCTAAGCTAACGGATGGGTCTTGTCCATCACATCATTCTCTAATGATGTGATCCCATTCATCAAATGACAACACATGTATATGGCTAGGAAACTAAACCATCTTTGATTAACGAGCTAGTCAAGTAGAGGCATACTAGGGACACTCTATTTTGTCTATGTATCCACACATGTATCAAGTTTCCGGTTAATACAATTCTAGCATGAATAATAAATATTTATCATGATATAAGGAAATATAAATAACAACTTTATTATTGCCTCTAGGGCATATTTCCTTCAGAGAGGACATCAACGCAAAAATCATTCGCCTAGCCCCAGAGTTAGACCACACATTACAATCTCGAGGTAGATCAGCTCTGTACTCGATACATCTTCATAAATATTAACAAGAGAAGGACATAGGGTTTTACTTCCATCAAGAGGGCCCGAACCTGGGTAACATTGTCTCCTCCGTTCCTATTACCTTTGGCCCGAAATCCACAACTCAGGACCCCCTACCCTGAGGTCTGTCGGTTTTGACACTAACACCAGTCGAAATGTCAATAGAATGAGAGAAGGAGGAGCGTCGAGCACAACCAGAACATGTTCATCATCATCTTCATCCACAAACTCTAACCGCAGTCATTTTCACCTCCATAGCCATCTCCACCACCATAGTGCTCGCTCATCTCGTTCATACTTGTAATTGTGTATCGCACAAGGCATCCATTGTAAGACATATTGCAGTCAATCAATCACAAGATGTGTTCTTCAATGTTTTCTTCCCGTGATCTGATCTCTATGTGTGAGTAGATCGGTAAGGTATGGGGTGAGGCATGAGCCTTGCAACCCCAGATATTTTGTGAAGGGGTTAATGGATGTCTTTGACACAATGTCTCGTATATGTGTGAAATAAAATTGTTTCATGAAGTATCTCTTGTCTTGTTCGCGATTTTTCATCCCTGCAGGTACCCAGGATCATGGAGATTGAGCACCGGTGAGGCTAGGAGCAAGGGGACCGTGAAGTGCTATACTGAACACCAGTGACAGTAAGATTTAGTTGGGTAACATGACATATTTAAACATTTTATACTGCAACTTATCTCGAGTTTATTTTGCATAAGTTGCATGTGTATTGACGTCATTGTGTAAGTGCATATGTTTCACCCATTTTTCGAGCCGCACACCGTAGAACAATTGTTCTACTGTAGTTTTTCTTTAATAAACAATATACAAGGGGAAAGGAAAAAGAGAGAGAAAAGCTAAAGCCCAAAGAACAACCTATCGTTCACCTTGCAAACTACAAAACAACATATTACGTACTTCTTAAAATTATTACACAAGTTGGCTTATATGTCGCATGTAATTATGTGGGAAGATTTTTCCTCACAACTTTCTTTGAACTGCCAAAAAATTATTGCAATGGTGTTTTAACAAAACAATTGAATGTTTGATGGTATGACTTAGTGTTCGCTCACCCAAGTGAGATCAAAAGTGACATATTCTTTCCTCATTGTGAGCGCCTAGTTTGCACGGTTAGGCAATGAAAAATGTGCCGTGAAAATATTATGGCTCTATCCAACATTGTCCGAACATTGCTAAGTTCAGGGCGCAATTAAGAGGACAAAATCAGAAAGATACTATGTGGGTGTTTGGCTAGGATTAACTCTAGCTTTTGGGTTTTGCCTTATAAGCCGAATAAGCACATATTTATTTGATTTTGGCTTATAAAAGCCAAAGCCAAAATCACATAAATAGGAACACCTCTTTCCTTTGTCACATTGTGCTCCTATGTTTGTTTGGCAAGCATTTTTTTTTCTGGCTAAGGTTGACACATTGTAAACAAGATATCATCAGGTTCATTTAAATAGCAGTTATAGTTCGTGATTAGAGCATCCAGGTGCAAGGAACACTCTTATACTAAAGAAGGCACAAGAAAAATAATTATCTATGCCACGGTTTCCATTGCTAATTGACGGAGAGAAGCCACATCATGTTTCAAGCTGCGCCTTTCCACCTAAAATCAAATTAATTCGAAATTGTATAGCATGTTCGGTGGGCAGGAGATGATGCTATCTGAACCCAACTTGCAAGCACAACAAATGATGCACGATTTAAGGTCGACTCAAAAGTTATGCTAATATGGTATCGACCTCAAATTTGCATGCTGGTGACAACCTAAAATCTTTTCTCTATTATCCATATGCACGTGTGGGTGGTGAACTGGTGATGGATATTGTCATGGATGTGATTGTGTGGTGATGAATTTTTTTTAATGTAC
>NC_053023.1:663132791-663354165 GCF_003073215.2 Triticum urartu | reverse complement strand
TCACCGCTCCGCCCACGCCCATTGCTGTCCTCGGCCGCAAGAAACGAAACGAGAGGAGGAAGAAGAGGGGGGAGTTGGTGGTTTGGGTTTGAAAAGTCTGGGGGATTTTGTGGCCGGTGCGGGGGAGGCATATATAGCGGAGGGGGCGAGGGCGCAGGCGGGAAGCAGGGGCAGGACCGCTGCGCCTGCGCGCGCGGCTCACCTACGTCTCGATGGATATACGACCCACGGGAGGCCCATGTGCGGCTCTCCAGCCCTCCTCTATCCTACGCTGGAGGAGTACACGCTACAGTATTTTTTTTTTCAGTTAGTGGCGCTAGTGTACACCCTTTAAAAAAGCATACTACTACCAAAAGAAAAAACATTCGTTTTGAGAGGAACCCCCTCAAAAGAAAAAAAAAGACTAATAAACATTGAAGTTTATGCATGCGTGTGCCCATCTTGCATTCGTATGCATCCATGATAAGATAAGTTTTCGTCTTTTGGATTGACACTGAACGGGATAAGGCCTATGGTTGAAGACATCTTAGTTTGGATATAGTTTTTTTTTTGCGGGTGATAGTTTAGATATAATTGCTCTCTCGCGTGTCTCGATACACCATGCCCCAGCAAGTTATTTGTATATGTTGCCAACAAACAATAATTGGAAATGGAGAAAATATGCGTGTGCCAAATTTATATAGTTTGAAAATTATTTCATGTCTATATCCGTTTTTTTTCTTTGCGAGAGACATATTAACATTGACCGTTTTGCCAAAAGAATCGGCCAGCTGACTCTTCCCAGAAACAACTCACCATCTATAAACTACTCCTCTCCATGTGGTGCCAAGTACTTCATGCAGAATTCTCTTTTAGTTCTTTTTGGCGATAAGAATTCTATAGCCCGCTTCATTGTAACTCTAGATCCATTATAGAGAAAACCCAGCAGTCTCCATTAAACTTCCTCTTTTTTTCCTTGAAATAGCCTCCACGGTTTAATCATGTAAAGTTTCCACTGTCCTTCCTAGATACACAAATTAATTAATCTAGACGGTAGGGTTTCATCCACCTACAAGCCACCGACTGAGTTAAACACGCACATACGACAAATAGGACAGCAAAATCAATGTGATCAAGCCCATGTATCGACATCGAGCATACCCATACATGCAATGTTACTCCCACAATCCCCCGAGGAAAAAGCAAGGTACCAAAAATTGTATTGCTTGATCTTACCTAAAAGAAAAGGTCAAACCTATTGGGTTCCAGATTGTATCATTCGAAAATAGGATATCTGATGAAACATATTACATTGATGTTCATGTCAAATTCTCTTAATTTAGTTCTGCACTTAACTACAACTCAAGATTTAACTGTTGAACATTAACTAGTAAACATCACGTGAAGGTAAGAAAAAAAGCATAGCCCTCCACATTTTAATTTGGTCCATTACTTCATAAGATTTGAAAATAATGAAATAGGAAAACGTAGAAATTTGATGTCCTGCCATGTTGAAAAGCAAGGATTCTTCTAATGGATTAGATGTATACCATGATTGTCACCAAAATGAAAGAATTTCTTTAAGGTAGACTCAATGACAAGAAAAATCCATTGAAAATATATAGAAAGTAGATTACATGGAAAAACTCATGGATTATACAAGCATATAGAACTCATATGGATTACTCGGTAAGTGGGCTGCATGGAGCCCGAAAATTTTGAATATCCAAATTCGAACTTTCCGGTTTAAAAAATGGAAAAAATATGCATCTATATAAGGATGAAATGTGCGTGGTTGTAAAAATTCACGATGACATACCTTGAATTGCGGCATGTATAAAAATAAATTTATGGACCTTGGGGATGAACAGTATCATGTGCTAAAAAGCCATGGATTTGATTTTTCTTCATCGTGAAAAATTATACAATGTACATTATGCCTTCAAGCATATCTGTTTTTTTTCAGAAAATTTAAAATGTAAAAAAAATGAATTTTGAATTTTTCAAAAAATGGCCTCCAAAAGCAATTTTCAATCGATCCAGCCATACATAATTTACCTATACAAGTAGTAATAAATTATCAGACATCCTTTTCCATTGAAAGGAGATATTTGTACAGACAAGTCTTTTTTTATTTTTATTATTTCTAGTATCCGTTGTACTATCAAGATTGAAGATGAATAGATTGAAAGTTTTTCCGTAAAAAAAGTCTTTTTTTATGAGAAAAGCATCATGATTTTACAGCCTGTCCAGGATTTCCCTTTTTTTTAACCCCATAATCTCCATTTCCCCGCAGACTCCACAGTTGGATTTCACCTCTCGTAGTATCGTAGTACAGCACGTACAACCTAAGGAGCGTGGTTGCAGCACGCGGGGCTGGCGTCATCGGCCTCCATGAGGCGACGGGACCGAACCAGGCGCAGCATGGGTTTGGCAGATCTCGCCGGTTGCCCGTTGCAGGTCCTGAGGAGACCACTTTGGACGGGCCATCGTCGGAGCGGTGCGCATCTGGGCCTCCTCCTCGGTACGCGACGCGCCGGTTTGTTACAGTGCCTTGTCTTGTCTGGTCCCTTGGACCCTCCCCTAGTGCCGGCTTGTACGTGACACGGCCACAGCCTACACACCGGATGTGATGCACATGTACGGCCTTGCACCGTGCAGGGCGTGACATGCCAACACTATCTTCTCTCTCGTGGCCTCTCTCATAAAAAAATGTACACAGTATGCTCATGTAACAAGTATTGCGTTGCATTTGAGAGCGTTGAAGTATGATTCGTGAGTGGTCTCGGCGTTGGGGACATGATATGCTATCTTTATCCTAGTCCTTTCCTTACTATGGCCATGAGACTTCGGCCTTGTATATGTTTGCATGTTCAATTGTTGTTGATCATGTTGTGTGGGCATTTTAATCTTTAGAAGCATTGAAGGCCCGGCACAATGACAAGCCATTCACTCTTATGCATTGTTGGACGATCATCAACAATTGCCCTAAGTTCAAGGATCAATACCGTGAACTCCAAAGGAAGAGAGGAAAGAAGACGGCCAAGTTCGCCAGAGGTGAAGATGGCGAGGCGTTGAAGATGCTGATGGGCAAGACCAACTCCAAGGTGGACGACATACGTGATGCCTCATCCATGGCCTTGCATGAGACTTTGCATGACATGATGTCTCAAAAGGATGTAAGGGACGAGAAGAAGTGGCAAAGTAAGGACGAGCAAATGAAGCAATACCTAGAGCTTCAAAGGAAGAAGCTTGAGATGGAGGAGGCGGCTAAGAGGAGGAAGATCGACATGGAGGAGGCGTCCCGGCAAAGGCAGCTCGACATCGAGGCCGACAATGTATCGGCCAGGCAGCGGCAGCTCGACATCGAGGCCACCAATGCTGCAACCAAAGCAAAGGAGGTGGCCCTTGCGATCATGAGCGTAGAGTTGACCAAGATGAGCGAGAAGACAAGGAGCTGGTTCGAGGCCAGGCAGAAGGAGATGTTCGACGCCGACGGCCTGAACTAGGTCGTCCGATCGGTCGTGGCCGTTCTTTTTGAAGGTTGGCATGGGTGCCGCCTGCCCGCTAGGCTGCTAGCTGTGTGCCGGCGAGAAACACATTTATTTTGAAGGCTGTCTGTGTTGCCAACGAACAAAACTATTCATTTTGGAGGTTGGATGTGTTGCCAGCGAGGACGTGAAGGCCGCTGACTCTGTTGCCGGCATGACTAGAGCCATTGACATGAACTAGGCCGCTGGCCTGAATTAGGGCAGCTGGTATTTGAAACGTTATTCTCTTTTTAATGTGAAGACGAATAAAATGGGGCCAAAGGATGCGGCCGCGTGTTGAACGTACGACCACCGCATCCCATGACATACTTAAACACGACTCTATCGTCCTATTCAAAAGGACAAAATTCGGCCAAATCCAAACGTTTATTTAAAATCGTGCGGTGGAGTTGACCTTACTCCTGAGGCGCAATTTCCCAGCATGCGCGTTGCGCCGCCGCCACACGTCGGCCGGAATCAGCAGCCTGCCCTACCACACGATGCATGAATCTGCATATCAACATGTTTCTATTTCTATCTATATATGTTCTCATTTTCTTCCCGCAAAAAAAAAATGTTCTCATTTTCTAATTAACTGAACAACCTAACTGTAGGAGTACTAGCTTGTTGTATTTTATCTCTTGCGCACACACGTGCCGGCCGGGCAAAGTTGAACGGGCCTCTAGCTTCCTTCTTCGCTCTACTATGCCTACCCTTCCCCTTCCCCTCCCCCTTCTCCTCTGGACTTGTCGTTGAGTCTCTCTTGAATAAACCGTGTTTTTTATGTACTGTGATCTCTGATTAGGCACTGAATACATCCAGATCCATATGTCACCTAACGACGGCTAGAAGAACTGAAGCGAGCCAAATGTGCGCCCCCGTCATTGCCCCTCCCTCGTCGGAGTCAGGCATAACTTGTTGTAGTAGACAGTCGGAAAATCATCCTGCTAAGACCCCATATAACCAGCGCACCAGAACGGCAACCACCGCCGATAAAAAATAACGTAGATCGGAAGAATCCCACCCCAAGACACACGAACGTAGATGAACAACAACTAGATCCGAGCAAATCCACTAACAGCGTGTTTGGCAACATTTGGAAAGGGAAATTGAAATTTAGAGGAGAGAGTTGTGTTGAGATTAGACATGAGATGAGTCGTTTTATTTCCAATCCTCTGTTTGGTGCGTGATAGGAATTATGTGTGAGAATATGAGGAGAAATTGTACTCCCTTGTTTGGTTCGTGGGAATTAACACGGGACTAGACAAGAGAAGTTAGGATGAAAGGTTGAGATTGACTCATTAAAACAATTCTCATCCAACTCCCACCACTTCCCCTGTTAATAAAGCGACGGGAGTTGGAGTCTCAAGTCCCATGCCTATTCCTCCTTCATGTAGGTGCATGACCCAGACGACCCAGCCCCTCCTTCATTTTTTTAGATTCATCATTGGGTGGAGCCCTCCCGCCAGCCCTTACCAGGATCTACCGCGCCCGCGTAGTCTTAGGGCCACTAGAGACAAGGCATGAACCCTAGCTTTTTTTGAAAGAGGAGGAGGCGGCGGCTGCGTGACCTAGGAGATCCCGCAATACAGTCACGTTGATGCCGGCCGAGAACTCGAAACAATCCAGGGATCAGTACTACTCTGCCAATCCTCCTTTTTTGCAACTAATGAATTTGTCTTGACAGACTCCGGTTACAAAGTGAACACTGAACAGAAGGGTTCAGATTGGATCGGCCGGCCGGACGACCAATGTGCAGCCGTGCAGATCGAATCGCGGGGATTTTACTCGTATGACGTACGTACTACTACGTGATTGCCCGCGAAAGCAACAGGTAACCAACGGAAGGGCCGTGCCCGCGCGCCGGCCGGCTGCTTCTGCCTGCCGTGGCTTGTGGGAGCATTGCATGAGCTGTGGCTGTGGGCGTCACCATCGATCCGTGGCAGCTACCACTGTAGTACATGCGGCGACGGAGATTCTGTGCCTGCTACTACACTGTTTATCAGTAGTACAGGTTACTGTAACCTTCGCAAAAAAGGAAAGAAACAGCTCACGTTGAACAGCCTTGCGGGGTCGATCGAGAGGAGTCAATGTACTTCCTTTTTTGAGAATCAGAGGGTTACGCTAGTCACTGGGCAGTGGGCCGGGACTGCATTTTACCGCACAGCATCATGGTCCCAGCCGTGCGTTAATTGCACCATCTTAAATTCTTAATCGAGCGGACGAGAGGCGTTTGAAATTTTCCATTACTGGCCTGCGCATTAACGCGGAGGTGCCCCGCCACCATTGACAGAGAGGTTGCTGCAAGACACAGCAGAGTGCCAGTTTTGCAGCGCTTCACCAGATTAGCTAGATATGGCCACTGGAAATTAGATGAATGAATTACATTAGCCAGGCTAGCAAGCTACTCTAGGGCCAACAAGAACCAAAGAACTCGGGGATTGTTCGCCTCCGCACGCTAGTTGATCGATGGATGGATGGACCGGTAGGAGTATAGGCTTGGATTCGGCTAGCTGTAGACGGTGACGAGGCGGCGGAAGCACCTGGTGCAGGAGTACTTGCGCTTGTTCTTGAGGCACAGCGGGAGGCACAGGATGCGCCGCTCGCTCTCCACGTCCGTCGCCACCACGGGACCGCCGCAGGACGGGCAAGCGCCGGGCGCCTTGCCCGTGCCCACCACCCGCTCCACCTTCGCCCCGACGATCATCTTCACCGCACCGCCCACACCCATTGTCGCCATCGATCGACGATCCCCTCGATCGCACGAGAGGAGGAAGAAGAGGGGGGAGTTGGTGGTTTGGATTTGAAAAGTCTGGGGATTGTTGTGGCCGGTGACGGGGATGGCAGGCCCGTATATATAGCGGACGGGACGAGGGCGCAGGCGGCAAGCAGTGGCAGGACCGTTGCGCCTGCGCTCGCGGCAGCGATCCGTTTGGATTTTACTTTTACCGGCTCGCCTATGTGGACATACGACCCACGGGAGGCCCATGTGCGACTCTTCAGTCCTCATCCAAAAAATCCAATCCCTCAAAAAAAAAAAATCCAAAAAAAAATCCTTAGTGGATGAGTACACGCTTTGATTTTCCTCTTTAGCGGCGCTAGTGTATAATCCTTCAAAAAATCATGGTACTACTACACAAACGGTTTGGTACATTACTAGTGTATATGTGTTTATTTGTTGACTAATAAACATTAAAGTTTATGCATCCATGTGCTCATCCATGATAAGATAAAGTTTTGGGTCTTTTGGGCTAGACGATAAACACAATAAGGCCTATGGTTGAAGACACCTTAGTTTAGATATAAGCGTTGTTCTCTCGCCTGTCTCTATACACCATGCCCCAGCAAGTCATTTGTATATGTTGCCAACAAACAAGAAAATGGAAAATGTGCACGTGCCAGATTTATATAGTTCAAATTTTTGGAGTACATGTTATCTGTGTTTTTCTTCTTTGCGAGATACATATTTACATTGACCATTTTGATTTTTGCCAAAAAGATTCAACCGGCTGACTCTTCCTTAAATCAAGTCACTGCTTATAAATACTCCCCCATGTAATGACATGTATGTACTCCATGTCGAATTCTCTTTTAGTTCAGCACTCCACTTCAATGTAACTCTAGATCGGTTAAAAAGGGAAGAAAAAACCGTACGCCCATTATTTTTTTGCTGGAATAGCCTCCACGCTTTAATCACGTGAAGTTTCCACTATCCCTTTTTTTAACTATAATTTCCACTATCCTTCCTTAGATACACAAATTAATTAACGTAGACGGTAAGGTTTGGTCACCCTACAAGCCACAGAAAATCCTACACCTACAAAGGGCTACATAGCTGCTATGTAAACTCCCATCTAATCTATACACGCCCTCCCTGATTTTCAGATGGGGTGGGCCCAATACTCTTCTTTAATCCAATCAAACAGTCCCATGTCAGATCAGTTCGTAACCTTACGTAATGGTTTACGTGGATGTAGCATTGCTCTACAAGCCACCGATTGAGTTCAACACATCAATACGACAAATAGTTTCCATGACGAAAAAGCGAGGTACCCAGTTTGTATCACTTGATCTTATCTTAAACAAAAGGTCAAACCTTTCAACCTACGCTACTCTTCATCGGCGCCGGTTGTATTCTGTTGTGCTGGTCCTATGGGGCCTTGACACGACGACTTTTCGACTGTCTACTACAATAAGTTTTGCCCGCCTCCGGCACGGTAGAGCGATGACGTCGGCGCGTCTTCAACTCATTTCAGTGCTTGTAGTCGTTGTTCGGTGGTCTACGGAATTAGATGTAATTTTTATTATTTTTAGTTTTCGTTGTGCTGTTATAATTGGAGATGAATAGATTGAAAGTTTTCTCGTGAAAAAAAGGTCAAACCTATCAGGTTCCAGATTGTATCATTGGAAAATAGGATAGTTTAGTTCTCCACTTAACTACAACTCAAGATTTAATTATTGAACATTAATGGGTAAACAATACGTGAAGGTAAAAAAATGCATAGCCCTCCACATTTTAATTTGGTTCAGAAGTTTTGAAGATACCGAAATAGGAAAAAGGTAGAAATTTGATGTCATGTCATGTTGAAAAGCTAGCATTCTTCCACTGGACTAGACGTATACCATGATTGTCACCGAAATGAAAGAATTATGTTAAGGTAGACTCTATGAAAAGGAAAATCCATTGAAATCATATAGAAAGTAGACCACATGGAAAACTCATATGGATTATATAATCATATAAAACCATTGATCCCGCCATACATAATTAATCTTATACATGCAATAAATTAACAGACCTCCTTTTTCCTTAAAAGGAAATAGTTCTACGATCAATATTTTCCATGGATTCCCTTTTTTTAGGAAAACGTTTCCAGACGGCGCACCGGCGGAAACGTTCCACCGGACGTGCGCGGGCCCTACAATCGCTATCAATCGTTCGAGTGGCGACAGGAGCACCCCTTAGAAAAAAAAACCGAGGCGACGAGAGCACTGCTACCAATCGTTCTTTGCCTTCATCTTCTTCTTCCCCACGACATGGACTCCAGGGGCACCCGCACCACCAGCACACTCGTCTCCGGCCGTGACCGTGCGCGGCACCCTCCGCCATGCGCACACCCCCGATGAGAGCCACAGCCGCAAACCTTTCCCCCCCTCCTTGTTCTTCCTCCACACCTTCTTCTCCTCCTTAGGGAACACGCCACCTCTGCTCAGTTTATTTTGCTGGAAGCGGCTGGAGTGGGAGTTGGAAGCAACATCCTTTTTTGCTGCAACTGGCCATCGTCGGAGTTGGAACCATCACTGTTTTGCTCGAACTGGCATTTAATTTTGTTGCAACCGTCTACGAGAAAAGCTTCAACCGGCGGCGAAAAACGTTTCAACCATAGACGACGGAAACCATGGTCGATGACGAAAAGTTGCAACCAGCTCCATTGTTTGCTACAACCGGCTTACTTTTTGCTATAAAAAGAGGATGGTCGTGGGGCACTGAGCGTGGTGACCGCGGGCAGCGCTGCTCCAGGCAACAATCAACGTTGTGTTTTTTTGCTACATGCTGCAACCAGCATTGCAAATTGCTACTACCGCGTCCCATCCGGCTACAACAGACGTCGTGGTTTGCTACAAACACATACTGTGAAATGCTACAACCGGCAATGATATTGGTACAACATGCTACAGCCGTCGATGGCCGTGCACGGGGACGAGGACGATGACGATGCCGCGGCAGCTGCGAGGCTGCGGATGCGGATTTTTCCTGCTGGAACTGGCAAGCATTCTTGCTACAAGCTCCATGGATCGGGTTTTTTCGAGCGCGAGGAGAAGGTTGTGTGAGGGCGGCGAGCCCGGGGCGTGCGGCGGTGCTTCGAACTCGGTCGCCTCGTGGGGAATACGGTGGCAGTCGAAGGTGCTCACTGTAGCCTCCTCCTCTTTCGCTCGGATGTGTGGCGCTGCGATCTTTTCAGGAACACGATCAAGAAGAAGCACGAAGAGAGGAGGCACATCCGACAGCTAGCAGTATAGGAATCGTACCGTCCTATGTGTACCGGCCAAATTGTTGGGCTGATGCGCCGGCGCAGAGTACTGTCTTTTTCTTTTACCCCGTGACATCTTTCTCCTCAGACTCTGGTTGGACCTCACCTCTCGTACCTGTAGAGTACAACCTAGGCGCGTGGTTTGCACTTTGCAGCACGCTGGCGTCGTCGGCCTTGATGAGGCGACGGGACCGGGCACATCATGGGAGGCAGATCTTGGCGTTGCCCGTTGCAGGTCCCTGAGGAGACCACTTTGGACGGCCGGACCTCCTCGGAGCGGTGCGCATCTGGGCCTCCTCCCCGGTACGCGACGTGCCGGTTTGTTACAGCGCCTTCTCTTGTCTGGTCCCTCGGACCCTCCCCTAGTGCGGGCATGTACGAGACACGGCCACAACCTACACACCGGATGTGATGCACATGTACGGCCTTGCACCGTGCAGGGCGTGACATGCCAACGCTATCTTCTCTCTCGTGGCCTCTCTTATAGAAAATGCACACGGTCTGCTCATGCAACATTTCGGAAATACCAAAACCCTTTCTACACGAGGGCGCTCTAGGTTCAAAGATGCTAGCCAAGTTAATTAGGAGTTTCCTTTCTCCCCGTAGAAGAAAGAAAGCAGCCTAGCCGCAAGGGCGACAAGCTCTCCAACGTCGTTTCTGGCGGCTCCCCTCCGGACTACGGTGATGACTTTTTGGTCGCTGGTGAGGGGGTTCGCTGGCTCTCACACATGCGGACGTATCTACAGGTTTAGGGAGGTGTTAATTTTAGGTTTTGGTCATCTCACGTCTTGGCTTCGGCTACAATGACAGCAGTGCATAATAAAGAAGCTCTAGATCTTTCTTTGATGAGGCATCTTGCTCTATGATCGATGAGAGATTTGGAAATTAGTTTATTCAAGCGGTAATTGTGTGGCGGCGGCGTGGTGGAATTGTGTCCCTGGGCCTCGCCGTTCTAACGACGTTTGCCTCAATGCCGCCGTGGAGCTTGGGAGGTAGTTCAGGAGCGAATGCAGATGGTGGTTTGCATTGGCGGCATTTAAAAGATGGTGTATTGTGTGTTGGGTTCATGGTTGGTGGCCGATAGGAATGGTTTTCTCTTTCGATATCTTCCTCGAGGGGGAGAGGGGGGGGGTACCAGATCTAGAGTTTGATAGTGTATCTGAGGTGCTGCCCAGGTCAGATTCTTTCAACTGCAATGGCTTTATCTTTGGTAAGCTATTTTTGGAGGCCCAAAAAGCTACATATCTGGACATAACTTCTTAGGCCACATCAATCGGATCGCGAATTGATGCCTCTGGCGTGATTTGTGTCTGATGGTTGGTGCACGACACTCTCTAGGGTGTCGTTGGTGTTGGTCAGTTGTGTTTGGTGTCTTGCAGTGGGGTGCATGGATGGCGGCATGCAGCGGCGTTCCTCTTCTTCGGTCGCGTCGAATAAAGTTGACGGCACTGGAATCTGGCAGACACAGGGAAGAACCCCGGCCGATGTGCCACAAAGCCTTGGTCTCGTTGCTTTGGGTGGTCTATTCATCGGCTCGAAAAGTATCCTTGTGTGCAAAGGTGCTCCTCCAAAGATGTTGGCATGACGGCGGTTCTCCTCTTTCTTCCATGTTGCCTCGGCGGCGGAGGACGAAGATGGTGGGCGTAGTTTTGGTATGGTACAAGTTTTTTGCCCGTGGTGAAATTCTAGTTTTAATTCTTACGAAGTCTTTGATGCAATATTACAAGATATCTATGTATGTCTCTTGTGATGACCACGTACGTACTCTTTGTAATACGTTTTTCTAATGAATATATGTGTGGTTATTTCGAAAAAGAAAAACTATTGGAATATTAAAGTCGTGGAGCTTATTGTTGAAGAAGTGTTGGATACGAATTGCTACTACTTCTATATATTATTCTTCTTTTGACTTACAAATTATGCACGGGCCGGGCACTTCCAGTTTCTTCCGATCCCCAAAAGTTCATTTTCCCACCGCCGCGCGATTTGACACTGAATCAGACGCTTCACGCTAGCAGCCGAAATGAGAGACAAAAGAGATGCGTTGCGTGCCACACGCGGCATCTTGCCGTTTCAGCAGCAAATTAAGCTGTGGAGGCACAAGAAAGAAGAAACGCACGCAAAAACGATAGCTCATACTGGTTGCGATGTTTAGGTATGCGCTTGCATAATCACGAGCGCCTACAGTTGCTCAGAAATGGCGTTCTTGTAGACTTTTCGTTACACGGTTCTGTTGCAGATTGGAGCGGCATGTGATTAGCGACTAGACAATGCTCCAAGATTTGCAGTCTAAATGTGACGGGGCGTACGAAGGACAAGCTGGTTGTTAGTGTAAGTGCGACGGGACATTGAAATGTTCAAGGCCACGTACAATGTTGCTATCTTACGGGTGCCACATAAGGTAAATGATGAAATGGAGGAGAGAGAACTCATAAGAAAAGACTTGTCTTCTTTTATTTAAGAGAAAATAAGAGATGATTTCTTAGCACAATATGTCTCATTATATTTTAGGAATAGATAGTTATATTAAAGATAAAGCTAAGCAGAGATGGCTTAGTGTAGACGTTTTTTTATCATCTCTAAATTATATGCAGGACTTAAAATAAGACTATCTTATCAACCATTGTACATTGCAAACGAGCTAGTACTCCTACACTTGAGTATATTCTTCCCGGCAACCGGCATGGTATATTCACAGGAATATGCAGGGTGACAGGCACCATTCTTATAGGGCGCCTGGGAAACTGAGGAGGACGTAGCCAGCTGGTTAAGAAGAGATCAGTGGCAACTATGGCGGAGCATATTCCCCTAGTGAAGCTAAGACGAGACGTTAATCATCCTTGTAGCAGCTAGCGGACCCTAACAAAACCAAATTATAGTACCTGTTATCACCTAGGAGTAGAACTGTAGCAACCGAGACCCGTACAATATTATGACTAATCTGGGACCGCAGGGATCTAGCTAGTTTCCATTTCAGGGTAAGCGAAAGCAGGAACGCCGGTGCGCGGCATGTGTGTATGATTGAGCTGCTATGTGATTGCATGCTGTGGAGCGACTTGAACGGTTGGCAGCTGCCGGTACATTGTCGGTTTATCACATGGCAGCAGCAGTCACCATCTCGGTAGAAGTACATTTCTGATACCCTAGAGCCCAAATATGTTCTTTGTAATTTACTCGCTCGGGCGAGTATTCATTTTTTTCAGCCTACAAAGCTCAAGTTCTTAGTGCATTTCTAACCGATCCCCTAAAAACAGCGGATTATCCTGCAGAGTAAAAGCTTAGTACAGTATATATACTCCACTAGAATTCTGTGGATCTAGCCGATCCCCTATATAACGGAGTAAAAAAAATCATTTGCATTACATTTTCGGCCACCAAAACACATTTCTTTGCTTTCTTATTTTATTCAACGACATTGGAGTATATAATTCACCAATTCTTCGTCACGACAGCAAGACCAACAAAAGAAAACACAATTAGACACTTTAAAAGATATCCAATTTCCCTAACTTCTCCCACTAGTAGGATTAATATCTTCTCTATGTCTTCATTGTTGATCTACGACTTCTCGGGCTTCAACACTTCTTTCTTCTTTGATTCTAAAGAAGTAGACGTTGCTTCACATCTAATTAATCTCATCTCTAGTCTCATCTCTAGCCTCAATTCTAGCAACGAGTGCACGGACATCTGTCAATTTTCATGCTATCAATAAATATATGTATTCTTCTTCTCAATACCAAAACTTGTATCCATCCTACACACATAGATGAGTAAACAATGAGCTGCCGAAATTGCTTGCGCTGAATCCGGTGAACAACCAAATCAAAACAAGCACATACCCCGTCATTTGTGCACTTGAAGAAGACCCATCCGGGATGTTGCGGCGTGGTAGAAACTCGGCGCACCACCTGCCGCGTGCAGTCGTCGCACTTTATGACCGGCAACGGTGAACCGGCGAGCCGCTGCGTCAGTGCCGAGCCCGGGCGACGGTCGGGCATGTATTTGCCGGCGAACCTCTGACAGGAGAGATTCGAGCGGCTAGAGGTGTCGGTACCTGCATGCGGCCCGAAGGTGTTGCCGGGGCTGTGCGGTCCGCTCCCCGACCAATCCATGGCAAGCGGAAACGTCAAATCCAGCGGCGGCGGGAGCAGCCGCAGATCCACCGCTTCTTTGCCGGCGACGGGACGAGGTGGCACAAATCGAAGAGATAGAGGAAATCGGTGGAGCCTACGGAGCGTCCGGGGCGGCATGCAGGTGCCAGCGAGGGGTGGGAGGGCGGTGAAGGAAATATGCCCTAGAGGCAAAAATAATGTTATTATTTTATTTCCTTATATCATGATAAATGTTTATTATTCACGCTAGAATTGTATTATCTGGAAACATAATACTTGTGTGAATACATAGACAAACCAAACGTCACTAGTATGCCTCTACTTGACTAGCTCATTAATCAAAGATGGTTATGTTTCCTAACCATAGACATGTGTTGTCATTTGATTAATGGGATCACATTATTAGGAAAATGATGTGATTGACATGACCCATTCCATTAGCTTAGCACCCGATCGTTTAGTATGTTGCTATTGCTTTCTTCATGACTTATACATGTTCCTATGACTATGAGATTATGCAACTCCCGTTTGCCGGAGGAACACTTTGTGTGCTACCAAACGTCACAACGTAACTGGGTGATTATAAAGGAGCTCTACAGGTGTCTCCAAAGGTACATGTTGGGTTGGCGTATTTCGAGATTAGGATTTGTCACTCCGATTGTCGGAGAGGTATCTCTGGGCCCTCTCGGTAATGCACATCACATAAGCCTTGCAAGCATTTCAACTAATGAGTTAGTTGCGAGATGATGTATTACGAAACGAGTAAAGAGACTTGCCGGTAACGAGATTAAACTAGGTATTGAGATACCGACGATCGAATCTCGGGCAAGTAAAATACCGATGACAAAGGGAATAATGTATGTTGTTATGCGGTCTGACCGATAAAGATCTTCGTAGAATATGTAGGAGCCAATATGGGCATCCAGGTTCCGCTATTGGTTATTGACCGAAGACGTGTCTCAGTCATGTCTACATTGTTCTCAAACCCGTAGGGTCCGCACGCTTAAGGTTTCGATGACAGTTATATTATGAGTTTATGAGTTTTGATGTACCGAAGTTAGTTCGGAGTCCCGGATGTGATCACGGACATAACGAGGAGTCTCAAAATGGTCGAGACATAAAGATTGATATATTAGACGGCTATATTCGGACACCAGAAGTGTTCCGGGTGATTTCAGAGAAAACCGGAGAGCCGGAGGGTTACCGGAACCTTACCGGGAGAAGTAATGGGCCATATGGGCCTTAGTGAAGAGAGAGAGAGGGGCAGCCAGGGTGGGCCGCGCGCCTCCTCCCCCCTGGTCCGAATTGGACTAGGAGAGGGGGGGCGGCGCCCCCATTTCCTTCTCCCTCCCCACTTCCTTCCCCCTCCTAGTAGGAGTCCTACTCCTACTAGGAGGAGGACTCCTCCTGGCGCGCCAATAGGGGCCGGCCGGCCTCCTCCCCTTGCTCCTTTATATACGGGGGCAGGGGGCACCCCTAGATACACAAGTTGATCCACATGATCATATTCTTAGCCGTGTGCGGTGCCCCCTTCCACCATAATCCTCGATAATATTGTAGCGGTGCTTAGGCGAAGCCCTGCGACGGTAGTACATCAAGATCGTCACCACGCCGTCGTGCTGACGGAACTCTACCCCGACACTTTGCTGGATCGGAGTCCGGTGATCGTAATCAAGCTGAACGTGTGCTAAAACTCGGAGGTGTCGTAGTTTCGGTGCTTGATCGGTCGGGCCGTGAAGACGTACGACTACATCAACCGCGTTGTGCTAACGCTTCCGCTGTCGGTCTACAAGGGTACGTAGATCACACTCTCCCCTCTCGTTGCTATGCATCACCATGATCTTGCGTGTGCGTAGGAAAATTTTGAAATTACTACGTGCCCCAACAGTGGCATCCGAGCCTAGGTTTTATGTGTTGATGTTATATGCACGAGTAGAACACAAGTGAGTTGTGGGCGATATAAGTCATACTACTTACCAGCATGTCATACTTTGGTTCGGCGGTATTGTTGGACGAAGCGGTCCGGACCGACATTACGCGTACGCTTACGCGAGACCGGTTCTCCCGACGTGCTTTGCACAAAGGTGGCTAGCGGGTGACAGTTTCTCCAACTTTAGTTGAACCGAGTGTGGCTACGCCCGATCCTTGCGAAGGTTAAAACAGCACCAACTTGACAAACTATTATTATGGTTTTGATGCGTAGGTAAGATTGGTTCTTACTTAAGCCCGTAGCAGCCACGTAAAACTTGCAACAACAAAGTAGAGGACGTCTAACTTGTTTTTGCAGGGCATGTTGTGATGTGATATGGTCAAGACATGATGCTAAATTTTATTGTATGAGATGATCATATTTTGTAACCAAGTTATCGGCAACTGGCAGGAGCCATATGGTTGTCGCTTTATTGTATGCAATGCAATTGCGATGTAATGCTTTACTTTATCACTAAGCGGTAGCGATAGTCGTGGAATCATAAGATTGGCGAGACGACAACGGTGCTACGATGGTGATCAAGGTGTCGCGCCGGTGACGATGGTGATCACGACGGTGCTTCGAAGATGGAGATCACAAGCACAAGATGATGATGGCCATATCATATCACTTATATTGATTGCATGTGATGTTTATCTTTTATGCATCTTATCTTGCTTTGATTGACGGTAGCATTTTAAGATGATCTCTCACTAATTATCAAGAAGTGTTCTCCCTGAGTATGCACCATTGCGAAAGTTCTTCGTGCTGAGACACCACATGATGATCGGGTGTGATAGGCTCTACGTTCAAATACAACGGGTGCAAAACAGTTGCACACGCAGAATACTCAGGTTATACTTGACGAACCAAGCATATACAAACATGGCCTCGAAACACGGAGACCGAAAGGTCGAGCATGAATCATATAGTAGATATGATCAACATAGCGATGTTCACCAATGAAACTACTCCATCTCACGTGATGATCGGACATGGTTTAGTTGATTTGGATCACGTAATCACTTAGAGGATTAGAGGGATGTCTATCTAAGTGGGAGTTCTTTAGTAATATGATTAATTGAACCTAAATTTATCATGAACTTAGTACCTGATAGTATCTTGCTTGTTTATGTTTGATTGTAGATAGATGGCCCGTGCTGTTGTTCCGTTGAATTTTAATGCGTTCCTTGAGAAAGCAAAGTTGAAAGATGATGGTAGCAATTACACGGACTGGGTCCGTAACTTGAGGATTATCCTCATTGCTGCACAGAAGAATTACGTCCTGAAAGCACCGCTGGGTGCCAGGCCTGCTGCTGGAGCAACACCAGATGTTATGAACGTCTGGCAGAGCAAAGCTGATGACTACTCGATAGTTCAGTGCGCCATGCTTTACGGCTTAGAATCGGGACTTCAACGACGTTTTGAACGTCATGGAGCATATGAGATGTTCCAGGAGTTGAAGTTAATATTTCAAGCAAATGCTCGGATTGAGAGATATGAAGTCTCCAATAAGTTCTATAGCTGCAAGATGGAGGAGAACAGTTCTGTCAGTGAGCATATACTCAAAATGTTTGGGTATAATAATCACTTGATTCAATTGGGAGTTAATCTTCCAGATGATTGCGTCATTGACAGAATTCTCCAATCACTGCCACCAAGCTACAAGAGCTTCGTGATGAACTATAATATGCAAGGGATGAATAAGACTATTCCCGAGCTCTTCGCAATGCTGAAAGCTGCGGAGGTAGAAATCAAGAAGGAGCATCAAGTGTTGATGGTCAATAAGACCACTAGTTTCAAGAAAAAGGGCAAAGGGAAGAAGAAGGGGAACTTCAAAAAGAACAGCAAGCAAGTTGCTACTCAAGAGAAGAAACCCAAACCTGGACCTAAGCCTGAAACTGAGTGCTTCTACTGCAAGCAGACTGGTCACTGGAAGCGGAACTGCCCCAAATATTTGGCGGATAAGAAGGATGGCAAGGTGAACAAAGGTATATGTGATATTTGATGTGTACCTTACTAATGCTCGTAGTAGCACCTGGGTATTTGATACTGGTTCAGTTGCTAACATTTGCAACTCGAAACAGGGACTACAGATTAAGCGAAGATTGGCTAAGGACGAGGTGACGATGCGCGTGGGAAATGGTTCGAAAGTCGATGTGATCGCGGTCGGCACGCTACCTCTACATCTACCTTCGGGATTAGTATTAGACCTAAATAATTGTTATTTGGTGCCAGCGTTAAGCATGAACATTATATCTGGATCTTGTTTGATGCGAGACGGTTATTCATTTAAAATCAGAGAATAATGGTTGTTCTATTTATATGAGTAATATCTTTTATGGTCATGCACCCTTAAAGAGTGGTCTATTCTTATTAAATATTGATAGTAGTGACACACATATTCATAATGTTGAAACCAAAAGATGCAGAGTTGATAATGATAGTGCAACTTATTTGTGGCACTACCGTTTGGGTCATATCGGTGTAAAGCGCATGAAGAAACTCCATACTGATGGGCTTTTGGAACCACTTGATTATGAACCACTTGGTACTTGCGAACCGTGCCTTATGGGTAAGATGACAAAAACACCGTTCTCCGGTACTATGGAGAGAGCAACAGATTTGTTGGAAATCATACATACAGATGTATGTGGTCCGATGAATGTTGAGGCTCGTGGCGGATATCGTTATTTTCTCACCTTCACAGATGACTTAAGCAGATATGGGTATATCTACTTAATGAAACATAAGTCTGAAACATTTGAAAAGTTCAAAGAATTTCAGAGTGAAGTGGAAAATTATTGTAACAAGAAAATAAAGTTTGTATGATCTGATCGTGGAGGTGAATATTTGAGTTATGAGTTTGGTCTTCATTTGAAACAATGTGGAATAGTTTCGCAACTCACGCCACCCGGAACACCACAGCGTAATGGTGTGTCTGAACGTCGTAATCGTACTTTACTAGATATGGTGCGATCTATGATGTCTCTTACTGATTTACCGCTATCGTTTTGGGGTTATGCTCTAGAGACGGCCGCATTCACGTTAAATAGGGCACCATCAAAATCCGTTGAGACGACGCCTTATGAACTATGGTTTGGCAAGAAACCAAAGTTGTCGTTTCTGAAAGTTTGGGGTTGCGATGCTTATGTGAAAAAGCTTCAACCTGATAAGCTCGAACCCAAATCGGAGAAATGTGTCTTCATAGGATATCCAAAGGAAACTATTGGATACACCTTCTATCACAGATCCGAAGGCAAAACTTTTGTTGCTAAGTTCGGAAAATTTCTAGAGAAGGAGTTTCTCTCGAAAGAAGTAAGTGGGAGGAAAGTAGAACTTGACGAGGTAACTGTACCTGCTCCATTATTGGAAAGTAGTGCATCACAGAAAACTGTTTCTGTGACACCTACACTAGTTAGTGAGGAAGCTAATGATGATGATCATGAAGCTTCAGAACAAGATACTACTGAACCTCGTAGATCAACAAGAGTAAGATCCGCACCAGAGTGGTACGGTAATCCTGTTCTGGAAGTCATGCTACTAGATCATGATGAACCTACGAACTATGGAGAAGCGATGGTGAGCCCAGATTCCACAAAATGGCTTGAAGCCATGAAATCTGAGATGGGATCCATGTATGAGAACAAAGTATGAACTTTGGTTGACTTGCCCAATGATCGGCAAGCAATTGAGAATAAATGGATCTTTAAGAAGAAGACTGACGCTGACGGTAATGTTACTGTCTACAAAGCTCGACTTGTCGCAAAAGGTTTTCGACAAGTTCAAGGGATTGACTACGATGAGACCTTCTCACCCATAGCGATGCTTAAGTCTGTCCGAATCATGTTAGCAATTGCCGCATTTTATGATTATGAAATTTGGCAGATGGATGTCAAAACTGCATTCCTGAATGGATTTCTGCAAGAAGAGTTGTATATGATGCAACCGGAAGGTTTTGTCGATCCAAAGGGAGCTAACAAAGTGTGCAAGCTCCAGCGATCCATTTATGGACTGGTGCAAGCCTCTCGGAGTTGGAATAAACGCTTTGATAGTATGATCAAAGCATTTGGTTTTGTACAGACTTTTGGAGAAGCCTGTATTTACAAGAAAGTGAGTGGGAGCTCTGTAGCATTTCTGATATTATATGTAGATGACATATTACTAATCAGAAATGATATAGAATTTTTGGATAGCATAAAGGGATACTTGAATAAGAGTTTTTCAATGAAAGACTTCGGTGAAGCTGCTTACATATTGGGCATTAAGATCTATAGAGACAGATCAAGACGCTTAATTGGACTTTCACAAAGCACATACCTTGACAAAGTTTTGAAAAAGTTCAAAATGGATCAAGCAAAGAAAGGATTCTTGCCTGTGTTACAAGGTGTGAAATTGAGTAAGACTCAATGCCCGACCAATGCAGAAGATAGAGAGAAAATGAAAGATGTTCCCTATGCTTCAGCCATAGGCTCTATCATGTATGCAATGCTGTGTACCAGACCTGATGTGTGTCTTGCTATAAGTCTAGCAGGCAGGTACCAAAGTAATCCAGGAGTGGATCACTGGACAGTGGTCAAGAACATCCTGAAATACCTGAAAAGGACTAAGGATATGTTTCTCATATATGGAGGTGACAAAGAGCTCATCGTAAATGGTTACGTTGATGCAAGCTTTGACACTGATCCGGACGATTCTAAATCGCAAACCGGATACGTGTTTACATTAAACGGTGGAGCTGTCAGTTGGTGCAGTTCTAAACAAAGCGTTGTGGCGGGATCTACATGTGAAGCGGAGTACATAGCTGCTTCGGAAGCAGCAAACGAAGGAGTCTGGATGAAGGAGTTCATATCCGATCTAGGAGTCATACCTAGTGCATCGGGTCCAATGAAAATCTTTTGTGACAATACTGGTGTAATTGCCTTGGCAAAGGAATCCAGATTTCACAAGAGAACCAAGCACATCAAGAGACGCTTCAATTCCATCCGGGATGTAGTCCAGGTGGGAGATATATTAGACGGCTATATTCGGACACCGGAAGTGTTCCGGGTGATTTCGGAGAAAACCGGAGAGCCGGAGGATTACCAGAACCCTGCCGGGAGAAGTAATGGGCCATATGGGCCTTAGTGGAGAGAGAGAGGGGCAGCCAGGGTGGGCCGCGCGCCTCCTCCCCCCTGGTCCGAATTGGACTAGGAGAGGGGGGGCGGCGCCCCCCTTTCCTTCTCCCTCCCCACTTTCTTCCCCCTCCTAGTAGGAGTCCTACTCCTACTAGGAGGAGGACTCCTCCTGGCGCGCCAATAGGGGCCGGCCGGCCTCCTCCCCTTGCTCCTTTATATACGGGGGCAGGGAGCACCCCTAGATACACAAGTTGATCCATGTGATCATATTCTTAGCCGTGTGCGGTGCCCCCTTCCACCATAATCCTCGATAATATTGTAGCGGTGCTTAGGCGAAGCCCTGCGACGGTAGTACATCAAGATCGTCACCACGCCGTCGTGCTGATGGAACTCTACCCCGACACTTTGCTGGATCGGAGTCTGGGGATCGTCATCGAGCTGAACGTGTGCTAAAACTTGGAGGTGCCGTAGTTTCGGTGCTTGATCGGTCGGGCCGTGAAGACATACGACTACATCAACCGCGTTGTGCTAACGCTTCAGCTGTCGGTCTACAAGGGTACGTAGATCACACTCTCCCCTCTTGTTGCTATGCATCACCATGATCTTGCATGTGCGTAGGAAAATTTTGAAATTACCACGTTCCCCAACAGGCGGCACTGGCACAGATGCGGCGCAGGAGGGCAGGGGGAGGCGGTGGAGGAGAGGCGTGACTTTTACTCAGCCGCCGCTTGGTGGAGTAAATATAGAAAGAAATTCAAGGCCGGAGTAAAAAATTTACTCCCATATGAAGGATAAGGGATCGGCTAGGTGCCGGTTAGTGGAGTAAATTTTTTTTACTCCGCTAACCAGTTATAAGGGATCGGTTAGAAATTCCCTTAGACCCCTATGAAATGAATGGGATACTTAGTCCTACCACAAAGAATTTCAAGATGTTAAACAACGCCTGTAGGCCCGCCCATTAGCACTGAATCTCATTGCTCTCAAGTCGTCCGACCCGTCAACGGTCATCGAATCATCACCGATGAAAACCTTATTATGGGGCTCTCTCATCAGCGCGCGGTAAGCCATTTTGACCTGCCAACGCTAAACCAGTATGTAGTAGTGTTTTAGGGCCAAAATGTGTATTCGGAATGAGGTTCTTGCCACATGTCTTTCTCATTGAGAAGCTTCAAGAGCCACTTACACAATAGGCTCCTGTTGTTTAACCTCAAGTCTTGGATTTCATACGATTTGTCTCTCTGATATGACAGTCTTTCAGATGTCAGAAGTATCCTGGAGGTTGATCTCCAATCGAAATTTCCAACACATCCCATTTCTAAAAGTTGTCCCCATTCAACTTTTGTGATGGCCACTTTTGTCCTCCTCTTAGACTTCTATACTGGAACTGTATGTGATTGCCTCACACTACCACGCATCTCTATTGTAGTTCAAGCATTGGTTCTGCTACATGTGAAAGCTAGTTATTTATGGACCATGTGGAAGTGCAGACTTCATTGCTTCACCAAACTTCATGTGCTAGATGCTGCCTTTTTATTTTATTTTTTGTGAGCTTACTCATTTATGGGACATAGAGTGTAGTTGTTGTTAAGGAACTAGCATCTCTAAGGTGCATTAAGGCATCTTCAATTTATGCAGCCTCATGCTTGGCTCCATCTTGGTTGTGAAAATGTCCATGGTGTGAGAATGCGACCACTGGCTTAAAAATAAAATCAGCAGTCTTTCTCTGTCTATTTCTTCACCTCTCTTTCTCATGTGCATGTTCCTTCTTCCTTCGATGCACTAGGATTACGTAGTCACCAAGTAGCATGGCGAACCATTTCCAAAATCAATAACGCACGGAGCATAGGCAAGTTCAAAGATGAAAACCTTCATGGGGCTGCTGATCTTTGATTTTGATTTTTATTAACAACGAGCCTCCTCACCTATTTCCATTAAAAACCACCAATAGTTTTACATCATCGAAAAAATAAAGGAACAAATAAAATGCTGATCTTCGATTATACTTTGAAGGTTTAGCACGCCCAAACTATCCATCACACTCTACCTTTAACTGTGTTGCCTAAATAGCCCAATGCCATGATTTGCAACCCTTGCCGCTCCAGGAAGAAATTCCCATCTGTAACATAATGTTCTTAACCCGGCGGGTCACAATAGCAGTCTTATGAAAATAACCCTCCCGAGTCCTACTCCTACCCCTGTTTTCCCTGCTTCCTTCAAAACGATAGGACCACTGAGGCACTGATGTTGTAGTGTAAGTTGGTTGGTTTGCTATCACGTATCACAAGATTCTAAAGGAGCGAGCTTCAGTGTTGAAGAACCACTCGTCGAAGGATACACCTGATGGAAGGGAGAACCGTAGCTAGATAGCATTTGCATTGGCAAGATTATCGGTTCATGTTTGTGTGTTCTGTTGGAAGGTTTGTTATCTTCGGCTTTAGTGACGATTTTCCTTGTTTAAGTAAATCATCAGGCAAATGTCTTGAAACTGCAAGGATTCTACATGCCATTGTGCTTGATTATTGACCTGTCTCACACTCCATTATGTAATCAGTGGATATATTCTAAATTCTTATGATTTACAGTCCGGCAAGTTGCAGGCCTCTCCATGTTGTGTTTCTCTGTCTATGAGGAAGTTCATATTTATAAACTTGTTGTTATGCATCTGTATCATGTGAGTACGACCTTACTCGTGAAATTATTCCTTTTGGTATGTTTAGTAGAATGCACAATACCTATTTAAATTATGGAAAAGTTATTTGTGCTAATACATGCATGGTCTCCCACGCAGGGGTGTGTTCCGTGTCGTAGCTAAATCTGCGAAGTGAGACCACATGGAGGTACTATTAAGTGGCACGACAATTAAACCTTCAAATCAGTATGCCTAGAA
This sequence comes from Triticum urartu, assembly GCF_003073215.2. Taxonomy (NCBI): domain Eukaryota; kingdom Viridiplantae; phylum Streptophyta; class Magnoliopsida; order Poales; family Poaceae; genus Triticum; species Triticum urartu. Next base: position 663,330,539 of record NC_053023.1, on the reverse strand, counting down.
TACTTGTTTTCCAAAAAGAATTGAGAAAATATCCAAATTTGCTTGCACATTGATTCTAGAAGGCGCAGGAAGGCAGCCGTTGCTTTGAATTCGTTATGATATTGTATGTATTAGCTGCCTTTAAATCCAGCAGAAATTTCCAATGCATCCCATTTGTAAAAGATGTATCCATAGTATCGGCACCTCACTCATCGTGCTGGACATTTTTGCTCTCCTCTCCATAATGCCATTATGTGTGATTGCCTCACGCCTCACACGCATCTACCACAGCTCTACTGTAGTTACCTCAAAGAAAAACACATCTTCCATGGTTTCGAGCATTGCTGTTGTTACATGAGGAAGGTAGTTATTTATAGACCAAACTCCACATGCTAGCTGATGCCTTCAGGTCTCTTTCTTATGAACATAACTCTTTTCTTTCAGAAGAGTGTGGTCATCGTTAAGAGGAACTAACATTGCTAAGGTGCATTAGGGCATCTCCAATGTATGCAGCCTCAGACTGTCACAAGCCTGGTCCCATGTTGGTTATGAAAATGAGTAAATGACCAATGGTGTGAGAATATGGTTTATCATGACCCAAATGTCTGTCTGTATCTGTCACTAAATTGAGATTAATTTTCATCTTACAATGTCCAGACAGAAAAACAAACACGGCATCAAACATGTGCATAAACCAAAAAAATCTTCAAACCCAAAGATTGTAGAATTGCCAATTCATTGTTGAGGCTGACCCTCCTAAATAAACAAAATAATTCGTTGGGATTGATTATGGATGACCACGTATTCATTTTAATTTCACATCTTTACTATATACCTTGAATATATTGTCACCAAGTAGCGTAGAAAACAATTTCCAAATACAGGCCCTATGATACCATTTCTCCGGCAATAGCTTGGTGTGTTTGGTGCATCAGGGTCCGGTGGTTTTCCAGTGGCGTGGTTTAGTTCCTGTTCAAGAATCTAGGTTGCCTCTTATTAGGTATGGCGACTCCTGGTTTCATGCTCGGTCGAGTGGGTGCCGTTCTCGACACCCTCTTGGATGTCGTTTTTCTATTTTGACTTTCTTGTATGGGGATTTACTCACCACTTTGCATCGGTTTGACTGTTTGGGCTTAAAGCTAGGTGAAAGCCTGTTTCGGCGACATGTATGTTTGTATTACTAAGTACCACAGGCAGTCGAGCCTTCAAATCGATATGCCTAGAATACTTGTTTCTAATTGAAGACCAAATCACTTTTAGTTCTTAGTTAATGATCAAATTCTTCAGTGCAAGTTCTTATTGTATATTCCATCGAGACTACTCTTATTAGCCATAATCTATAAAAGTTTAATCCAAGGTGCTTTATGTGATTAAGGAGGCATCCTTTCCATTATGATTGTTTAATGTGCGTTGAAATGAGAGATGTCCTCCTGGACAACCTATTTCCCAAGAAGATGTCATTCTGATAAACCTTTGTTAATTCGAATATTACTCTTTGACCAGTTAGATGTTCTTCGTTCTGAACAGATTAGTGAAATGAGACAAAAGATACGTTGTTATTTGGGTCATAAAGGAATTGAGGATTTGTTCCTTCGTTTGACATGAAGGACAATAAAACAATTATTGCCATTTAGTTTCAGAAGAGAAAACATGAACAATTGTTCTCATTCCATTCCTTTCATACGAGATGTTATGTATGAAGGAAATATGCCCTAGAGGCAATAATAAAGTTGTTATTTATATTTCCTTATATCATGATAAATGTTTATTATTCATGCTAGAATTGTATTAACCGAAAACTTAGTACATGTGTGAATACATAGATAAACAGAGTGCCCCTAGTATGCCTCTACTTGACTAGCTCGTTAATCAAAGATGGTTAAGTTTCCTGACCATAGACATGTGTTGTCATTTGATGAACGGGATCACATCATTGGAGAATGATGTGATGGACAAGACCCATCCATTAGCTTAGCATTATGATCATTTAGTTTTTCTGCTATTTCTTTCTTCATGACTTATACATGTTCCTCATACTATGAGATTATGCAACTTCCAAATACTGGAGGAACACCTTGTGTGCTATCAAACGCCACAACGTAACTGGGTGATTATAAAGATGCTCTACAGGTGTCTCCGATGGTGTTTGTTGAGTTGGCATAGATCGAGATTAGGATTTGTCACTCCGTGTATCGGAGAGGTATCTCTGGGCTCTCTCGGTAATGCACATCACTATGAGCCTTGCAAGCAATGTGACTAATGAGTTAGTCACGTGATGATGCATTACGGAATGAGTAAAGAGACTTTCCAGTGACGAGATTGAACTAGGTATGATGATACCGACGATCGAATCTCGGGCAAGTAACATACCGATGACAAAGGGAACAACGTATGTTGTTATGCGGTTTGACCGATAAAGGTCTTCGTAGAATATGTAGGAGCCAATATGAGCATCCAGGTTCCGCTATTGGTTATAGATCGGAGATATGTCTCGGTCATGTCTACATAGTTCTCGAACCCGTAGGGTCCGCACGCTTAACGTTCGATGACGAGTTGTATTATGAGTTATGTGATTTGATGTATCGAAGTTTGTTTGGAGTCCCGGATGAGATCACGGACATGATGAGGAGTCTCGAAATGGTAGAGACATAAAGATTAATATGTTGGAAGGTTATGTTTGGACACCTGAATGGTCTCGGATAGGTTCGGGCATTTTCTGGAGTACCGGGGGGTTACCCGAACCCCCCGGGGGGTTAATGGGCCTTCATGGGCCCTAGTGCAAGAGAGGAGGCGACGGCCAGGTGGAGGCACACGCCCCCCAAGCCCAATCCGAATTGGACTAGGGTTGGGGGGACGGCCCCCTTTCCTTCTTCTCCTCCCTCTCTTTCCCCCTTCTCCTTCTTGGAATAGGAAAGGGGGGGCCGAACCCTACTTGGACCGGGAGTCCAAGTAGGACTCCCCCCTTTGGCACGCCACACCTTGGTCGGCCTCCTCCTTCCCCCCTCCTTTATATACATGGGAGGGGAGCACCCCAAAGGCACACCAAAGTTTCTCTTAGCCATGTGTGGTGCCCCCCTCCACAATTACACACCTCGGTCATATCATCGTAGTGCTTAGGCGAAGCCTTGCACCGGTAAACTTCATCATCACCATCGCAACGCCGTCGTGCTTACGGAACTCTCCCTCAGCCTCAACTGGATCAAGAGTTTGAGGGACGTCATCGAGCTGAAACGTGTGCTGAACACGGAGGTGTCGTACATTCGGTACTTGGATCGGTTTGATCACTACAACGTTCGACTACATCAACCGCATTACTAAATGCTTCTGCTTTCGGTCTAGAAGGGTATTTGGACATACTCTCCCCTCTCATTGCTATGCATCTCCTAGATAGATCTTGCATGATCATAGGATTTTTTTGAAATACTGTGTTCCCCAACAGTGGCATCCGAGTCAGGTCTATGCGTAGATGTTATATGCACGAGTAGAACACAATGAGTTGTGGGAGATAATAGTCATACTGCTTACCAGCAACGTCTTACTTTGATTCGGCAGTATTGTTGGATGAAGCGGCCCAGACCGACATTACATGACCACGTTCATGAGACTAGTTCTACCGACGTGCTTCGCACACAGGTGGTTAGCGGGTGACTGTTTCTCCAGCTTTAGTTGAATCAAGTTTGACTATGCCCGGTCCTTGTTAAAGGTTAAAACAGCACACTTGACGAAAAATCGTTGTGGTTTTGATGTGTAGGTAAGAACGGTTCTTGCTAGAAGCCCGTAGCAGCCACGTAAAACTTGCAACAACAAAGTAGAGGATGTCTAACTTGTTTTTGCAACGCATGTTGTGATGTGATATGGTCAAGACATGATGATATATAAATTGTTGTATGAGATGATCATGTTTTGTAACAGTTATCGGCAACTGGCAGGAGGCATATGGTTGTCGCTTTATTGTATGAAATGCAATCGCCATGTAATTGCTTTACCTTATCACTAAGCGGTAGCGATAGTCGTAGAAGCAATAGTTGGCGAGACGACAACGATGCTATGATGGAGATCAAGGTGTCAAGCCGGTGACGGTGGTGATCATGGCGGTGCTTTGGAGATGGAGATCAAAGGCACAAGATGATGATGATGGCCATATCATATCACTTATTTTGATTGCATGTGATGTTTATCTTTTTATTCATCTTATTTTGCTTAGTACGGCGTTAGCATTATAAGATGATCTCTCACTAAATTTCAAGGTACAAGTGTTCTCCCTGAGTATGCACTGTTGCTACAGTTCGTCATGCCGAGACATCACGTGATGATCGGGAGTGATAAGCTCTACGTTCACATACAATGGGTGCAAGCCAGTTTTGCACAAGCAGAATACTCGGGTTAAACTTGACGAGCCTAGCATATGCGGATATGTCCTTGGAACACTGAGACCGAGAGATTGAGCGTGAATCATATAGTAGATATGATCAACATAGTGATGTTCACCATTGAAAACTTTTAGATGACTAGAGGGATGTCTATCTAAGTGGGAGTTCTTAAGTAACTAGAGGATAACCCATGCGTTGCAGCGGGAATTTGTAGTACTATATAGGAGGATTTATGGAGTGAGAAATAGGGAAACTTATGAAAGGAAATATAAATATATGTCTATTTGAACATTGAATTGTATAAAAAGTCAGACAAATAATATATTGTAGAGTATCTCCATAGTTGCGTAATTAGAAGAATGCATTGCCAATGTTAAGAGAATAACACATATTACGATGAAAATTTTCTCATAAAAAATATAGATAATTTCATTTGGTTTTGTATTAGAAGTGCATCGGAGCAAGAAACTGAGATATTTCATACTAATTTGTGACCCTCATGGTGTTAATGCGCCCGAATAGGAATTACCTTGCATTCTCCACCTTGATCCACTTATTGAGTGAACGGTAATCAAAGCTACACAAAATATGATGGTTCCTTAGTAGACACATATGTACTCTATTTTACTAAATCCTTTTTATCACACTACCAGTAAACATATAGTAATGAAATTGAAGGACAATGAGAACAACTCATACCTGATCCTCTGTCCAAGGAAAAAACTCTTACGCTAGAATTGTTATTCAGGGTGTTTTATTTCAACCAAATATTTGTGAGTAAGCATGTAGTGGGGCTATAGGCACCATACAGTTAAACTGAATTTCAGAGAGAATGCAACTATGTTAATAAGAGTACTTCATATTTCCTTTCATTTATATTGATGGGCGATTGTTGTGACAATAGAAGAACCCTGCAGTTCGGGAAGAAGAAAAATGTCTATCACACAATTGTATCACTCGAGTAATAGAACATAATGACCCATAAAATTCAGAATGGAATAGTACTCCCAGGGAACAAATTACCTGAAAATGAACTCCAATAATATGCAATACTTTGTGAACTTGTGATTCTATAAAACAATCTACCGAGAGCAATAATAGTACACAATACTAAACTAAAATATGTGAGAGGGGGGGGGGAGGGGGCAGAGAGATGTGTGATTGCGGTTGGGCACAATATAGCTCGTCAGGTGCATGCCTGGGCGTAGGTCCTAGAACATCATAGCTCATGACGGCGGGGATCACCAGGCTTCGAAAGAGGTACAGATAAAAGGCAGGATCACGAGGCTCCGATCCGGCAGCAGAGCATGGGTCTCCGACGGCGACGATCTTGTGAAAGCTTGGCCGGCCGTGGCGCAATACAAAGAGAGAGAGAGGTATATATATATAGACGAAACATGAGAAGAACCAATGTGTTTTTTTTTCTTTTTCAATGAGGGAATAGGTGGAGCTTTGTTCGTTCAGGGAGATGAAGGAACCTTCGGCGGTTCGTTGATCAGATCAGATTAATACGCTTGGCAGATGCCCAATAAGATTCCTATAGTTATGGAAAATAATAGCACATACACAGTCATAATCTCATAGAATCCGGGTAGTTATTGCATGTGCCCTTTCTCTCGGTTCCTCTTCGTAGCACAATCCGCATGCACGTGAATAGCAAAATTAGGTCCTTCTTTCCGGCACATGCATTGTTGTTTCTGTTGTGCCACTGATCGCTCCAATCAAGTATAAATTTATTCCTGGCAATAGCTTGCATGCTTCATTAATTCTTTAATATTCCAGCCCAATAAATATGGACGCGACTGAATTGGAGTCTAGCGATAGACATATTTTTTCCTAATTATTTGTTGCATGCGGTCTAGAGTGGATGGATGCCTGTCTCATGAGTGGGTGCATGGATGAGGAATTGCTGATGTGGTAGGCTGATGACGTGGATAGTGTGCATGCTAAGAGAATTGCTAGAAGTGGGGAGCAACTTCTTAAGAATGTTAGATATGATTAATTGAACTTTAATTCATCATGAACTTAGTACCTGATAGTATTTTGCATATCTATGTTATTGTAGATAAATGGCCCGTGCTACTGTTCCTTTGAATTTTAATGCGTTCCTAGAGAAAGCTAAGTTGAAAGATGATGGTAGCAACTACACGTACTGGGTCCATAACTTGAGGATTATCCGCATTGCTGCACAGAAGAATTACGTCCTGGAAGCACCACTAGGTGCAAAGCCCACTGCAGGAGCAACTCCAGATGTTATGAACATCTGGCAAAGCAAAGCTGATGACTACTCGATAGTTCAGTGTGCCATGCTTTACGGCTTAGAATCGGGACTTCAATGACGTTTTGAATCTCATGGAGCATATGACATGTTTCAGGAGTTGAAGTAAATATTTCAAGAAATGACCAGATTGAGAGATGTGAAGTCTCCAATAAGTTCAACAGTTGCAAAATGGAGGAGAATAGTTCTGTCAGTGAACATATACTCAGAATGTCTGGGTACCACAACCACTTGACTCAACTGGGAGTTAATCTTCCTGATGATAGTGTCATTGACAGAGTTCTTCAATCACTACCACCAAGCTACAAGAGCTTCATGATGAACTATAATATGCAAGGGATGGATAAGACAATTACCGAGCTCTTCGCAATGCTAAAGGCTGCGGAGGTAGAAATCAAGAAGGAGCATCAAGTGTTGATGGTCAACAAAGACCACAAGTTTCAAGAAGAAGGGCAAAGGGAAGAAGGGGAACTTCAAGAAGAACGACAAGCAAGTTGCTGCTCAAGTGAAGAAGCCCAAGTCTGGACCTAACACTATTGGAATCTGGCATTTTTGCCGTCCGCCACCTCTTTGCCGTCAGCTGAGGTCCTTTGTCGTCCGCTTTGAGGAAGCGGGCGGCAAAGAGACAGTGGACGGCAAAGAGGTCCTTCGCCATCAGCTAGTTCTTTGCCGTCCGCCAGCTGACGGCAAAGTTTCTTTGTCGTCAGCTGCCGGACGACAAAGAGATGGGTGGCGTCCAGTGGAGGTCTAAATCGTAACGACCCAATGGCCCCACCTCTTTGCCGTCCTCCAGCGGACGGCAAAGACGGTTTGCCATCCGCTGGCGGACGACAAAGAGATGGGTACGTAAACGGCCGTCCTGCCCCGTCCTCTCTCTCTTCTCTCTCTCTGTACCCGACACCCTCGACCCACACCCACGCCGCCGCCATCGACCCCGTCCGCCGTAGCCAGCCGCCCAGCACCCCTCCCCTGCGCCGCCCCGACCTCCACCGCGCCCCCGCCGGCCCTTCCACGTCGCCCCCCGCCCCTCCTCTGCGTCGCCATCCCCGATCCGCGCCGCCACCGCCGACCTTGTCCACCGTAGTCGGCCGCCCCGCCGGCCCGCACCCCTCCCCTGCGGCGCCCCGACCTCCACCGCGCCCCTGTCGCCCCTTCCACGTCAGCCAGCCGCGCCGCGGCCGTCCAGCCGCCCTGCCCCTCCCTGCGTCGCCATCCCCGCACTGTCCTGCCGCGGCCGTCCGGCCTCCCCCTCCACCGGGTTGCCACCTCCTCCAGCGGCTGCCCTCCCATCCACCGGCCGCCCTGCGCCTCCTCCGGCGATCCCTGCAGGTGAGTTCTCCCCCTTTTTTAGTTTAGTTTTTTTAGTTTCTTTTAGTTTCTATTTTAGTTATAGTTTGAGTTTAGTTTTAGTTTTAGTTTAGTTTATTTTAGATTAGTTTTAGTTTAGAAGAAGAAGAAGAGCATTTTAGTTTAGAAGAAGAAGATTAGTCTTAGTTTAGAAGAAGAAGAAGAGTATTTTAGTTTTAGTTTATTTTAGATTAGTTTTAGTTTCTGTTTTAGTTTTAGTTTTAGTTTGGAAGGAGGAGGAGGAGGAAGGAAGAGGAGGAGGGAGAAGAAGAAGAAGAAGAAGAAGAAGAAGAGGAGGAGGAGGAGGAGGGAGGGAGAGGAGGAGAAGAAGATGAAGAAAAGAAGAAGAAGAAGAAGAAGAAGAAAGAGGAGAGGAGGAGGAGGAGGAGAAGAAACTAAAAAAACTAAATCGACCCCCACCCCGACCCCCGACACCCTGACACAACACCCCGACCCACACCTCGACCCCGACACCCTGACACCCCGACCCCGACACGACACCCCGGCACGACACCCTGACCCCGACACCCCACCCCAACCTCGACCCCGACCACCGACACCCCAACACCTCACACACCAACCACCGACACCCCGACCTCGACCCCGACCACCGACACCCCGACACCCTGAGACCCCGACAATCAACACCCCCCCCCCCCCCCCCCCCCCCCCCCCCCCCCCCCCCCCCCACACCCCGACACCCTGACAGCGCACCCCGACCCCGACCCTGACACCCCGACACCCCGACACCCTGACACCCCGATCGACCCCGACACCCTGACACCACAACCACACCCTGACCCCGACCCCGACGGGGTCATATATTTGTGAATTATGAGTTAGGTTGTATATTTTTCGATTTTGTTATGCAAAACATCATATATATTTGTGTTGATTGGGTGTATTTTTACTATGTTCATGATGATGATACACTTAAATTATATACATATTATTATATTCATATCAGGTATCCAAATTTTTTATGTTGTACTAATTTTGTTTACTTTTTGTCATTGCAGGTGTTGACAGGATGGTGGGCAAGGGTCCAGAGCGCCCCGAGCCTCCTGCGAGCGCTACTGGGAGGGGTGGTTCCATTATTCTAGCCCAGCCCCTCCGGAGAGCGCTGCTAGATAGTATGCAGACAGCTACGGCGGATGCTTCTTCTACGGCTGGGAGAGGTCGGGGGAGGACGAAGAAGGCTGGTAGAGGTGGACGTGGCAGCGGGAGAGGTAGGAAGGCTGCTATGCCTTCCTCGCCGCCACCCCAGCTGATTCACCCGACCACAGGACTGCTCCGGTCGCCGATCCTTCGCCCCAGCAGACTCGGGTCGCTGATCCTTCACCCCACTTGACTCGGGTCACCGATCCTTCACCCCACATGAGTCCGGTCCCAAAGTCTTCGTCCCAGAAGACTCCGATCACGGGGTCTTCGTCCCAGAAGACTCTGGTCACGGGGTCTTAGTCCCAGAAGACTCCGATCCCGGAGGCTTCTTCCCACGAGACTCCGAAGGCTAGTGGCCCTACTGATTGGTAGTGAGGACACCTTTTCTGATGATAGCTACAGCGACGATGAGCTGGTTGAGAAGGGCAAGAAGGTCTACAAGCGTGGCTATACAAAGCTCCCGCCCGTGCCGGCGACCCCCGACCAGAGGTGGTTGATTGCGCCTAAAGGGTCGAAGTAAGTGCATTTAATATTTTTTTAACCTTTTGCCTTCATGGTCCTTCAAATTAATATCTAATGCGTTGGCCTTGTCATACTGCAGGGGCTGGGTACACCCCCGTGGTGTCCGCAGGCCCATTGGTGTGATTTGCCGGCAGCACTTCCCTGGGTGGGTCACGTTGCTCGGTGAGGGTCAGGTTCCACAGCTAGCACTGAGCTGGGAGCTGTACTCGGTTGCCCTGGCCCCGCTGGGGGAGATGGTCGGCGGTGTCTTGTGTGAGACGGTGGCCGACATGGTGTTCCGTCGGTTTGGGGTAATTTTGAAAGTGCAACTATCCCTAGGTGGTTTTGGTAATTCATAACAACATATAGCTCATTGAGCTAATGCTATTCCAAGATGATTATTTTAGGAAAGCTCAATGATTGGCATGGCATGGATGTGAAAGTGGAACCCTCAAAATGCTAAGGACAAAGGATTGGCTCAAGCTCAAAAGCTCAAGACTCTTCATTTTATATTTTAGTGATCCAAGATCACATTGAGTCTTTAGGAAAAGCCAATACTATCAAGGAGGGATGAGGTGTTGCTTAATAAGCCTCTTGCTTCATGTGCTTAGTGATATGCTCCTAAACCCTCAACTACTTTCCCATATCCACATATGACCTAAACCCTAAGCCAAACTCGGTCCTACCGATTCTTTCTATCCGGTGCCACCGAGTTTCACTTGTCATAAGCCACTGCCAAACCCTAGCAATTCGGTTCTACCGATAGGGATCTCGGTCTCACCGAGATGGGATTGCAAACTCTCTGTTTCCCTTTCGTAACTTTTCGGTCTCACCGAAAGAGCGAATCGGTCCCACCGAGATTGCAATGTAAATTCAGTGTTTCCTTTTTGTAACTTTTCGGTCTCACCGAAAGAGCAAATCGGTCCCACCGAGTTTGCCTGACCAACTCTCTGGTTAGCTAATTACCAAAATCGGTCTCACCGAGTTTGTGTAATCGGTCCCACCGAGTTTGCCTGACCAACTCTATGGTTAGCTAATTACCAAAATCGGTCTCACCGAGTTTGTGTAATCGGTCTCACCGAGATTACGTTATGCCCAAACCCTAACCATATCGGTCCTACCGAGTTGCATGTCAGTCCCACCGAAAATCTCTAACAGTCACTAGGTTTACCTTTTCGGTCCGACCGAGTTTGTTGATTCGGTCCCACCAAGATTGGAAAACTGTGTGTAACGGTTGGATTTTGTGTGGAGGCTATATATACCCCTCCACCTCCTCTTCATTCGTGGAGAGAGCCATCAGAACACATACACAATTCCAACTCATATGTTCTGAGAGAGAACCACCTACTCATGTGTTGAGACCAAGATATTCCATTCCTACCATATGAATCTTGATTTCTAGCCTTCCCAAGTTGCTTTCCACTCAAATCTTTTTTTCCACCAAATCCACATCCTATGAGAGAGAGAGTTGAGTGTTGGGGAGACTATCATTTGAAGCACAAGAGCAAGGAGTTCATTACCTACACACCATTTGTTACTTCTTGGAGAGTGGTGTCTCCTAGATTGGCTAGGTGTCACTTGGGAGCCTCCGACAAGATTGTGGAGTTGAACCAAGGAGTTTGTAAGGGCAAGGAGATCACCTACTTCGTGAAGATCTACCGCTAGTGAGGCAAGTCCTTCGTGGGCGATGGCCATGGTGGGATAGACAAGGTTGCTTCTTCGTGGACCCTTTGTGGGTGGTTGCTTCTTCGTGGACCCTTCGTGGGTGGAGCCCTCCGTGGACCCGCGCAACCGTTACCCTTTGTGGGTGGAGCCCTCCGTGGACTCGTGCAACCATTACCTTTTGTGGGTTGAAGTCTCCATCAACGTGGATGTAGGATAACACCACCTATCCGAACCATGGGAAAAACATCCGTGTCTCCAATTGCGTTTGAATTCTCCAAACCCTTCCCTTTACATTCTTGCAAGTTGCATGCTTTACTTTCCGCTACCAATATACTCTTTGCATGCTTGCTTGAATTGTGTGATGATTGCTTGACTTGTCCTACAATAGCTAAAATCTGCCAAGAACTAAAATTGGGAAAAGGTTAAGTTTTTATTTGGTCAAGTAGTCTAATCACCCCCCTCTAGACATACTTTTGATCCTACAAATTTCTCCTTTATAGAATTAAAAGTCAACAATACCTAGTGATTACCTAGTGATTGTACTAATCAGTGTTGTCTTGTTTGATTGCAGACCTTCTATAGGGTTTCAGAGGGAGAGTAGGAGGCCATGTCTATGGTTGTCGAAACCGAGTGCAAGCACCTACTTCAGAACTTACGGCACGAGGCTGAGGTGCAGTCCGTTCGAGACTACTATGCCTCGAAGGGTATTAGGAGGGCCAAGACGAAGTGTCGCGACAAGTTTCTGAGTAAGGAGAAGTACTTGCACGTAATTACCTATTCTTAAGGCCTTGAACTTAGTTTTCTTGATTTGATTCATAGGCGTAGCGCTGAAATTTCTCTTGACTAACTTAGGTGCCCTCGAGATGGTGTGTGGATAAGATGGACTGTTGGGAGGAGTTGGTGGATGCGTGGTGCTCTCCCGAATGGCTAGTCGAACACCAGAGGGCCAAGGATAAGTGCGACCAAATGGAAGGTGTGCCACACCATCAGGGGAGCTCCAACCTGTTTGAGTACGGGGATAACTAGGTATGTGGTTTGCTACATGATTCATGCAATTTCATTCTTCATGCTAGCATTTATCCCTTCCAAAATGACTTAATATGCTTAGTTAGTTAAAAATGGCATAACTACCTTGGATAGTTCATTTATTACATATTTAGCTCCAAAATGACATAATAACCTTAGATAGCTCTATAAAATGACTTTATATGCTTTAGTTAGTTAAAAAATGGCATAACTACCTTCGATAGCTCAATAACGACCTAAACTAATCTTAGCTAGTTCATTCATGACATAATTAGCTATAAAATGACATAATAACCTTAGATAGCTCTATAAAATGACTTAATATGCTAAGGTTACTAAAAAATGGCATAACTACCTTCGATAGCTCAATAACGACCTAAACTAATCTTAGCTAGTTCATTCATGACATAATTAGCTCTAAAATGACATAATAACCTTGGATAGCTCAATAATGACATAATTAGCATACTTTGGTCAAAAATGGCATAATAATCTTGGTTACCTCGAAAATGACCTAAACTTAGCTTATTTTCCTCGAAAATGACATAATAACCTTTCTTAGCTCCAAAATGACCTATTTACATAGCAATATCATTCTTCATGCTAGCTTGAGCCCTTAACTAATATTTTGTTCCTCTCTCTCAGGCACACCACCACAAGAAGCCTGTGCCAAGTCTGTTCGACCTCTATGGCATGGCCCATATGGCCCCGTACAAGAATGCCAAGCCATTCATAGAGTCTGACCTAGATCATCGAGAGAGATTCACCAACAAGTCATCCCACCACAAGCTTGTGAAGTACAGAGACGAGGGGAAGGCGAGGAAAGGGGAGGACTTTAACCCGAGCCAGGATCCTTTTGATACAGAGCTGGTGATGATATCTGGTGGCGGGAGGTCCCATGGCTCTCAAGCCATTGGTGATGGACTGATATGTTGTTCTAAGACTCTCCCGCGGATCAAGAAGCGCCTAAGTAGTTCTGATCCTGAGATAACGCCTCGTGCACGGCCCGCGGAGCTCGCCAGGGCGGTTAGTTATACGGACTCTCTCACCTTTCCTCCATTACATTGTGTGTGCGTCCGTCGATGATTACAATGCTAACGAGGAGTGGTGTGTAGCAGGCTATTGTCGAGAAGGAGAGATTGAAGACGCAGGCCCTTTTGGGGGAGGCAAAAAGGGAGGAAAAAAGGGAGGCGGCGGAGAGGGAGAGGGAGATGGAGGAGAGGACGTCTAAGCTGTTGGAGGAGGAGAGGAACCAGAACGACAGCGCTAACCGGGCCCTATAGAATCTCATCATGGTACGTTTCTCGTGCATATTAGCCCAATCATGCACGCAATGTTCGCATTACTATCTAATATGACTTACTCGTGAGAACCAAATGTGCAGACCATGTGCGAGAAAAACGGCCAGGACCCTCCCCCGATGCCCCAGATTGCTCCGGCGACCACAATGGGTTTGATTTGAATGGTCGTTGCTTACTACTATTCACATTTCAGTTTGCGAACTTGCTAACGAGACATTATTGGAAATGATCTTTGGTGCAACATGGCTCCCGACAAGCATCGACCACTCCTTCTGCCAATGCCGGAACCCCGACTGGTCCTTCACCTCCGTCTGGCACTGGCGCAGCCCCGACCATTCCCACACCTCCGTGATAACGGTATTTTTCTTCTTATTTAGCGTGTTTAGTCCATTTTTGACATAATTTAGCCTATTTAGTCCACAAATGACATAATAAGATGAAGAAAATCAAGGAAGAGGAAGGAAAGAAGGAATAGGAAGAAAAGAAGAAGAAGAAGTTCAAAATGACATAATTTAGCCTATTTCTTCTAGTCTTCTTCTTCTTCTAGTTTTCTTCTTCTTCTCCAAAATGAAGTTAGCTCTAAGTTATATCAAAAATGGCATAATATGCTTAGTTAGGTCAAATATGGCATAATTAGGTGGGTAAGCTCAAAAATGGCATTTTTTTTCTTATTTAGCCTATTTAGTCCATTTATGACATAATTTAGCCTATTTAGTACACAAAAGACATAATAAGATGAAGAAAATCAAGGAAGAGGAAGAAAAGAAGGAATAGGAAGAAAAGAAGAAGAAGACTTCTTCTTCTTCTTCTTCTAGTTTTTTCCTTCTTCTTCTCCAAAATGAAGTTAGCTCTAAGTTATATAAAAAATGGCATAATATGCTTAGTTAGGTCAAAAATGGCATAATTAGCTAGGTAAGCTAAAAAATGGCATTTTTCTTCTTATTTAGCCTATTTAGTCCATTTATGACATAATTTATCCTATTTAATCCACAAATGACATAATAAGATGAAGAAAATACAGGAAGAGGAAGAAAAGAAGGAATAGGAAGAAAAGACGAAGGAGAAAAAGAAGAAGAAGAAAAGAAGAAGAACTTCTTCTTCTTCTTCTAGTCTTCTTCTTCTTCTTCTAGTTTTCTTCTTCTTCTTCTTCTTCTTCTCCAAAATGAAGTTAGCTCTCAGTTATATAAAAATGGCATAATATGCTTAGTTCACTCAAAAATGGCATAATTAGCTAGGTTAGCTCCATTTTACCTAAGTATGCTTACTTCTTCTTCTTCTTCTTCTTCTGATTCTAGTCTTCTTCTTCTAAATTTCTTATTTCCCATTTTGCAGATTTAATTCACTATATGGAAGCTTGCATGGATGGAGTGCTTGTTTCCCTTTTATTTTTCGTTTGTATCAATGAAAAATGTGGAACTTGTTATATGGATGCATGGAACAATGTGTTGGATGAACATTGTGATGTTACTGTAATATGTATGGATGGAACTCTGTTTCTTATTATGTATGTATATTGATCATGGATGGAGCTATGTGTTGGATACATCATATGTTTGCTATGCACGTGAAAAAAATATGTATATCTGTGTGTGAATTCCTGTGAAATTAAATGGATTCAAATAAAAACAGGGGATATGTAGCCTCTTAGCCGTCTACTAGCAGACGGCGAAGTTCTTTGCCGTATGCTAGTGGACGGCAAAGAGGACACATGGCAGCTACCTGTAAAAACTGGGAACACTGGCTGCCTATTTGATCACTTTGCCATCTGCCAGCAGACGGCAAAGATTCAAATCACTTTGCCGTCCGCTGGCGGACGGCATAGCTGGCCATGTGGCAGCTTCCTAGTGTTGCCTAGCTGAGCTCGTTGCCATTTCTCAGCGGACGGCAAAGAGAGCGCCGTTAACCCCCTAACGGCTGTCACGCCACCGCACTGCCGTCCGTTGTCTATGCCGTCTGCTGGCCTCGGATGGTGGACGGCACAATCCTTTGCCGCCCGTTTCTAGGAAGCGTACGACAAAGAAGGCCTTTGCTGGCATGTGTTCAGCCGGACAGTTTGCCGTCCGCTGGCAGACGATAAACATGTTTGCCGTCTGGGATCTACGCCTTTGCCGTCTGCCATGGCAGACGGCAAAGAAGCTGATTCTAGTAGTGTAAGCCTGAGACTGAGTGCTTCTACTGCAAAGGGACTAGTCACTGGAAGCGGAACTGC
This sequence comes from Triticum urartu, assembly GCF_003073215.2. Lineage (NCBI taxonomy): Eukaryota > Viridiplantae > Streptophyta > Magnoliopsida > Poales > Poaceae > Triticum > Triticum urartu. The sequence continues at coordinate 663,314,702 of NC_053023.1, read as the reverse complement.
CCCAAGTATTTGGTGGATAAGAAGGATGGCAAAGTGAAAGGTATATTTGGTATACATGTTATTGATGTGTACCTTACTAATGCTCGTAGTAGTGCCTGGGTATTTGATACTGGTTCTATTGCTTATATTTGCAACTCGAAACAGGGGCTACGGATTAGAAGAAGATTGACTAAGGGCGAGGTGACGATGCACATGGGAAATGGTTCCAAAGTCGATGTGATCGCCGCCGACATGCTACCTCTATATCTACCTTCGGGATTAGTTTTAAACAGGAATAATTGTTATTTGGTGCCAGCGTTAAGCATGGACATTATATCTGGATCTTGTTGGATGTGAGATGGTTATTCATTTAAATCAGAGAATAATTGTTGTTCTATTTATATGAGTAATATCTTTTATGGTCATGCACCCTTGATGAGTGGTCTATTTTTGTTGAATCTCGATAGTAGTGATACACATATTCATAGTATTGAAGCCAAAAGATACAAGTTTAATAATGATAGTGCAACTTGTTTGTGGCACTGCCATTTAGGTCATATTGGTGTAAAGCGCATGAAGAAACTCCATGCTGATGGACTTTTGGAATCACTGCATTATTAATCACTTGATGCTTGCGTACCATGCCTCATGGGCAAGATAACTAAGACTCCATTCTCCGGAACAATGGAGCAAGCACTAGAGTAATTGGAAATCATACATACTGATGTATGCGGTCCGATGAGTGTTGATGCTCGCGGCGGGTATCATTATTTCTGACCTTCACAGATGATTTGAGCAGATATGGGTATATCTACTTAATGAAACATAAGTCTGAAACATTTGAAAAGTTCAAAGAATTTCAGAGTGAAGTGGAAAATCATCGTAACAAGAAAATAAAGTTTGTATGATCTGATCGTGGAGGTGAATATTTGAGTTATGAGTTTGGTCTTCATTTGAAACAATGTGGAATAGTTTCGCAACTCACGCCACCTGGAACACCACAGCGTAATGGTGTGTTCGAACATCGTAATCACACTTTATTAGATATGGTGCGAAATATGATGTCTCTTACTGATTTACCGCTATCATTTTGGGGTTATGCTTTAGAGATGGTTGCATTGACGTTAAATAGGGCACCATCGAAATCCGTTGAGACGACACCATATGAACTGTGGTTTGGCAAGAAACCCAAGTTGTCGTTTCTTAAAGTTTGGGGCGGCGATGCTTATGTGAAAAAGCTTCCACCTGATAAGCTCGAACCCAAATCGGAGAAATGTGTCTTCATAGGATACCCAAAGGAGACTGTTGGGTACGCCTTCTATCACATATCCGAAGGCAAGATATTCGTTGCTAAGAATGGATCATTTCTAGAGAAGTAGTTTCTCTCGAAGGAAGTGAGTGGGAGGAAAGTAGAACTTGATGAGGTAATTTTACCTTCTCCCTTATTGGAAAGTAGTTCATCACAGAAATCAGTTGAAGTGATTCCTACACCAATTAGTGAGGAAGTTAATGATGATGATCATGAAACTTCTGATCAAGTTACTACCAAACCTCGTAGGTCAACCAAAGTAAGATCCGCACTAGAGTGGTACGGTAATCCTGTTCTGGAGGTCATGTTACTTGACCATGACGAACCTACCAACTATGAGGAAGCGATGATGAGCCCAGATTCCGCAAAATGGCTTGAGGCCATGAAATCTGAAATGGGATCCATGTATGAGAACAAAGTATGGACTGTTGACTTGCCCGATGATCGGCAAGCAATAGAGAATAAATGGATCTTCAAGAAGAAGACTGACGCTAACGGTCATGTTACTGTCTACAAAGCTCGACTTGTTGCGAAAGGTTTTTGACAAGTTCAAGGAGTTGACTACGATGAGACCTTCTCACCCATAGCGATGCTTAACTCGGTACAAATCATGTGAGCAATTGCCGCATTTTATGATTTTGAAATTTGGCAAATGGATGTCAAAACTGCTTTCCTTAATGGATATCTTGAAGAAGAGTTGTATATGATGCAACGAGAAGGTTTTGTCGATCCAAAAGGTGCTAGCAAAGTGTGCAAGCTCCAGCGATCCATTTATGGACTGGTGCAAGCCTATTGGAGTTGGAATAGACACTTTGATAGTGTGATCAAAGCATATGGTTTTATACAGACTTTTGGAGAAGCCTGTATTTACAAGAAGGTGAGTGGGAGCTCTGTAGCATTTCAGATATTATATGTGGACGACATATTGTTGATCGGAAATGATACTGGATTTCTGAATGGCATAAAAGGATACTTGAATAAGAAATTTTCAATGAAAGACCTCGGAGAAGCTACTTATATATTGGGCATCAAGATCTACAGAGATAGACCAGGAAGCTTAGTTGGACTTTCACAAAGTACATGCCTTGATAAAGTTTTGAAGAAGTTCAAAATGGATCAGTCAAAGAAAGGGTTCTTGCCTGTGTTACAAGGTGTGAAGTTGAGTCAGACTCAATGCCCAACCACTACAGAAGATAGAGAGAAAATGAAAGTCATTCCCTATGCCTCAGCCATAGGTTCTATCATGTATGCAATGATGTGTACCAGACTTGATGTGTGCCTTGCTATTAGTTTAGCAGGGAGGTACCAGAGTAATTCAAGAGTGGATCACTAGAAAGCGGTCAAGAACATCCTGAAATACCTAAAAAGGACTAAGGATATGTTTCTCGTTTATGGAGGTGACAAAGAGCTCGTCGTAAACGCTTACGTCGATGCAAGCTTTGACACTAATCCGGATGACTCTAAGTTGCAAACCGGATACGTATTTATATTGAGTGGTGGAGCTGTCAGTTGGTGGAGTTCCAAGCAGAGCGTCGTGGCGGGATCTACGTGTGAAGCAGAGTACATAGATGCTTTGAAAGCAGCAAATGAAGGAGTTCATATCCGACCTAGGTGTAATACCTAGTGCATCGGGTTCAATGAAAATCTTTTGTGGCAATACTGGTGCAATTCCCTTGGCAAAGGAATCCAGATTTCACAAGAGAACCAAGCACATCAAGAGACGCTTCAATTCCATCCGTGATCAAGTAAAGGAGGGAGACATAGAGATTTGCACGATACATACAGATCTGAATGTTGCAGACCCATTGACTAAGCCTCTCTCACGAGCAAAACATGATCAGCACCAAGACTCCATGGGTGTTAGAATCATTACTATGTAATCTAGATTACTGACTCTAGTGCAAGTGGGAGACTGAAGGAAATATGCCCTAGAGGCAAAAATAAAGTTGTTATTTATATTTCTTTATATCACGATAAATGTTTATTATTCATGCTAGAATTGTATTAACCGGAAACTTAGTACATGTGTGAATACATAGACAAACAGAGTGTCCCTAGTATGCCTCTACTTGACTAGCTCGTTAATCAATGATGGTTAAGTTTCCTGACAATAGACATGTGTTGTCATTTGATGAACGGGATCACATCATTAGACAATGCTGTGATGGACCAGACCCATCCGTTAGCTTAGCATTATGATCGTTTAGTTTTTCTACTATTGCTTTCTTCATGACTTATACATGTTCCTCAGACTATGAGATTATGCAACTCCCGAATACCGGAGGAACACCTTGTGTGCTATCAAACATCACAACGTAACTTGATTATGAGTCATTTGATACTTGTGAACCATGCCTCATGGTTAAGATGACTAAAACTCCGTTCTCCGGAACAATGGAGCGAGCAAATGACTTACTGGAAATAAATACATACCGACGTATGTGGTCCGATGAGTGTTGAGGCTCACGGCGGGAATCATAATTTTCTAACATTCACAGATGATTTGAGCAGATATGGGTATATCTACTTAATGAAACACAAATCTGAAACATTTGAAAAAAAAGAATTTCAGAGTGAAGCGGAGAATCATCGTAACAAGAAAATAAAGTTTATACAATCTGATCGCGGAGGCGAATATTTGAGTTATGAGTTTGGCCTTCATTTAAAACAATGTGGAATAGTTTCACAACTCACGCCACCTCGAACACCACAGCGTAATGGTGTGTCCGAACGTCGTAACCGTACTTTATTAGATATGGTGCGATCTATGATGTCTCTTACCAATTTACCACTATCATTTTGGGGTTATGCATTAGAGACAGCTGCATTCACGTTAAATAGGGCACCGTCTAACTCCGTTGAGATGACACCGTATGAACTGTGGTTTGGCAAGAAACCTAAGCTGTCATTTCTTAAAGTATGGGGTTGTGACACTTTTGCCAAAAGGCTTCAGCCTGAAAAGCTCGAACCCAAATCAGAGAAGTGCGTCTTCATAGGATACCATATGGAAACAATTGGGTACACCTTCTACAACGAATCCGAAGGCAAGATATTTGTTGCCAACAATGGAAACTTTCTAGAGAAGGAGTTTCTCTTCAAAGAAGTGAGTGAGAGGAAAATAGAACTTGATGAGGTATTTATACCTTCTCTCGAATTGAAAAGTAGCTCATCAGAGAAATCCGTTGTCGGATCACGGGTTCCGGCAAAACCCTTAAGGTTCGAACGCTCGGGTGCACGCGAAGATTTCCCCCGTACCGATCCACGTCCTAACTTGGCTAAGATCTTACGAACTAACTCGACGAACTCGCAACACAAGGGACATAAAGATTTATACTGGTTCGGGCCACCATTGTGGTGTAATACCCTACTCTAGTGTGGTGGTGGTGGATTGCCTCTTGGGCTGATGATGAACAGTACAAGGGGAAGAACATCCTCCTGAGGTTGAGGTGTTCTTGTGCTTGGCGAACTTGTGTGTGTGTGGATTTGATCAGCTCGGGCTTCTCTTTCTAGCTATGGTGGTGGCTAGTCCTATTTATAGAGGCCCTGGTCCTCTCCCCAAATATTGAGTGGGAAGGGAGTCAACAACGACCAATTTGAAAGGGGACAACTAGTACAGCTTATCCTGACAAAAGTGGTCTTCGCCTGCAAAAGGCTCTGGTGGTGACGCTGCCTTGGGCTCCATAGTGACCTCCGTCTTGCTGTCCTTCTGGTCTTGGTCTTGTTGCACTGATATGGAAACCTTTGTTTGATGCCTCGGTACTCCGCGCCTGCGCTTGCCCCCTTAGCACCAAAGAGGAATAAAGGACGCTGCACGTGTTGGCGCCCGCCTGGTCTCGATCGTCATGGCTCACGTCACGAGAACCTCATGAGGTTTGCCTTGCCTTGATCTCTCCGCCCTTCGTGAGCCTGCCTGGCGAGGCCGCTCCTGAGGAGATGTTGTGTCGTCCGCCTCGCGAGGCTTGGCCCCTCGCGAAGGTCTTGAATGCCTTGTTGATGAAGATGGGCCATACAGGCCTGCTAGCAAAGCCACGCCATGGGCCGTAGGGAGGCAAGTCTAGGGACCCCCGTTCCCAGAACGCCAACAGTGGCCCCCGGATCCAAGGTGCGCTCGGGCTTGGCTTCAAGGTGAAGCCAAGGGTCAAGCACGGAGCGCCGCGGGCCCCAATATCATGCGGCCTTGGTCAACGCGTGCCGGTTGATTGGACGTGGGCGTCTCCGCTTCCCCACGCTGCCTTGAAGTCCGCCTGGCTAGGCGGCCACTGCAGCCTACACCGTTATTCTTCCGTCGCTGGTGCCATACTTTCCCAATTCCTTTGCTCCCCTGAGGCCCTACTCCCCTTTCCAATTTGACCTGAACTCTGCCACTCCGTCGCCATGGCGCGAAAGCAAGCAGATAAGGGGAAGAAGCCTCTGTCCTCCGCCGCTCCGCCCCCGGCCATTGAGCCCGCCGTTGGTAGGTCGCTGGTGCTCAACCAAGAGGCCATGGACAAGGTGCGCCCCATGCTTGCCTCCAGCTTCAAAGAGTGGGGGGAGATGGCGGCCTGGCCTGCGTCTCAAGCTCGCGTCGACCGGGTGGTCACCGAGGTCCCGTTCCTCATCGATGCCCTCTGGGCTGGCTTGGTTCCTCCCTTCTCCGCCTTCCTCAACGCAGTGCTTGCCCATTATCAGATCCACATGCTGCAGCTTGATCCCCAATCTGTGACCCTTCTTGCCGTCTTCGCCTTCGTTTGCGAGGCCATGGTAGGCATTGCTCCTTCCGTGGCTCTTCTCCGCCACTTCTTCTTGTTGCACCTGATTGATCCTCGATAGAGCTCCGGATGCTTGAGCTTTCAAGCCGTGGCGGTGACGACCGGCGACGGGATCGACTTCGAACTTCCACCATCCACGAGCAAGTTTCGGACACGGTGGGTGTTTGTTGGTGCCGGTGTGCTCAGCCCCCTGCTCTCCTCTCCGTCAGGGCCTGCCATTCCTAACTCCGGTTGGTGCCACCGGAGGCTCGCCGATCCGCGCCTTGTCCCCGTTTGGCTCAGGTTGAGGTGGCTCAAAGACCTTGGCGTGACTGCACCTATGGTGGTGAAGGAGTTCGTCCGGCGCCGAATCGCTCCGCTTCAGCGCCACTCCCGGCCGATGTGGGCCTTGCTCAGCAGCCAGGACCATATGAGATTTCAGGAATCTGGGCTCCCCCTTGTGGTGCGACAAACAGTGCTTGAGGTCCCGTTGCCATATAACTTGCAGAGGAGGAGTATCCTTTTGTACCGCTGCTTGAACAAGATGTCATTCATGGAGCGGATGCCCTCCTTCGACGAGTGGGGGCTGTGCCCAGTTGGCCTCGTGGGGCCCCGTGAGAACCCCATCGTCGTGGTCCCTCTCCTTGACACTGGCGTCGAGCTTGCCCCAAGTGTGGATGCATGGGGACGAGTACCGATGGGGGTCAACCGTGGGAGACGACCCGTCGTCAAGGTGTCTTGAGCTTGCGCCTTCGCCGTCTTTTCTCCATGGCTTTGCTCGGAGCACAACAGGTATGCCAAGGGTTCCTCCCCTAGTCGTGGACGATGACTGGTTGGCTTCAATCCTGGGGTCTTCTTCAAGCAGCGGGCCTTCACTCGTTTGGGCCCCTCGTGAGGCCCGTCCCAAAAATGGGTGGATGCCAGCCCCAGCCCCCTGCTGAGAGGGGACGAGCCACTTCAGGCCCCATCCGCCGTCCCTGCGGTGAAGGATGAAGTCAGCAGCATGCTTGAGTTGGCGCGAGAAAGGAGCGTCGTTCGCCACGGGCTCTTCCAGGAGGCGATGGGCGTGATGAACCGTCTTGGTGAAGAGCTCGTGGATGTGGACGCACGCCTCGTGGCCGGGGGTCTTTGGCTGGTGGAGGAGTGGCATAAGCTAAAGGTGGCCATCAGCCTTGGGCGCCACCAGCGCGAGCTTGATAATGCGAAAGCCGAGGCTTCCCTCGCAGCCTCCCGTGAGGCTTGCTCCCGAGCTTTGGAAGAGGCTCGGGAAGCTGACCGCCGTCACGAGGCTGCGGATAAGCGCGCGTGGGAGCTCCAAGCTTGGAGCGCCGTCTTCAATCAGCAGGTGGAGGAGCGCAGGGCTGCCCTTGCGTCGTTGAGGGGGAGCACCCGCTGAGGAGGAAGAGATCCGGAGGCGTGAGGAGGCACTGGCGCTAGAAGCTGTGGAGCATAGCCTTGAACTCGAACGGCTGGAGACGAGGGAGCGCCAGGTTGCTCAGGCGGAGGATGTTGTCGGCACGCGCAAGGCCAGGGCTTAGGAGGAGGTCGACCGCCGGGTGGCCGAGGCTCGCGCAGACCTCCAGACCAGGCACGACCTGAAGCTGAAGCTCGTGGAAGCTGGGGCCGCTGGTAGGACTGCTGCCCTCAAGTCAAGGTTGATAGAGGTGGAGCGGCGCGAGGAGGCCGCCGCAACCACCCTGGCCTTGGCGCAGGCTGAGCTGGCTTCCGCCCACAATGAGCTGCTCGCTCTTCGGCAGCGGGTCGCTGAAGCCGAGTCTGTCGCGCGGCAGGACAAGGACGAAGTGCTTGAGTGGCGGACGTTGGAGCCTGTGCACGCCCCCATGCTCGAGGACCTCAGGAATAGGGCCAACACCTCCCTGGGCCATATCTGCGATGAGAATGCTCCTCATCCCCATGCGAACGACTACTCCAGCCATCTCCGCTTCTTTGCCGACGTGGTGACGTGCCTGCAGAACCGTTCTGAGAGGGCTCGCCATGTTGTTGAAGAGAGGAGTTGCAGCCTGCTCGGGCGCGTGTTCTCCCACGTCTTCAGCCATCTCCAGAACGCCGATCCCAACTTTGATTTTGACGCCGCCATTGCTCCTGTACCTGAAGCCATCCGGGGTGACCTGGTGCGATGGGTTTAGGACCACGTGGATGCGCTGGTTAGGGCCTTCACTTCTGACGATGATGGGGTGGTAGTCGCGGCGGCCGAAGGCGATGTGGTCGATGTTGGTGATGGCGGTGCCGAGGGAGGTGATGGTAATGTCAATGATGATGGCGGTGATGACAGTGACGCGTCCGAGGGTGATCCCAGGGGCGCGGCAAGCGACCTGTCCGATTGATTCCGTGCTTCCCGTGCTTCTCACCTGTTTGCCCTGCACGTAGAAGCTCGGGCACGGCCCCTGAGGTTGTAAGAGCATTTTGGGAGGGGGAGCCCCTCATGTAAATGTACTACAGCCTCTATCCCTTTAGGTTGAATTGAATATGTGTCTTCACGAACTCATGTATGCTGGGGAAAGGTTGCTGTCGCGGTTTACCTTAGCCTGGGCGAGCCCAAAACCGGTTCAAGAGATTGTGAGTTTCTGGGAAGCTCCTGAGGAATTCATCGACACGCCGAGGGGGCCGCATGATAAGCGAGCGCCAGCCGCGGTGCGACACGTGCGTGGCTCGTGTGCTTCATGCCCAGCCACGCTCGCGAGGGGCCCGTGAGGGGGGAGCAACATGCGCGAACTCCGAAATAAGGCAAGAACCAGACTGCGAGAAATAGCTCGAACGAGAAAAAGGCATAGCCACCGCGCGCATCAAACAAAAATCCAACTTCAAGTTAAATCCAAATCAAGAAGGCAGGGTTACAGAAAATAGATCCAAAGCAAATGGCCGCGTTTGGCGCCTAGTCTAGTGTTCGACATCTTCTCACCAGCGTGGAGCTAAGTGCTGCCACTGGGCGTGGGAGGGAGCCCCCGAGGCCCGTGGGCAGCTCTTCTAAGGCTCCGGGAAGTGTACAACGCCACTCATTATTACATCAGAGTGTCACGGGCAGCGATCTTCACAAGCGTGAGCCTTAATTCACATCGCCTGACGAGGGCCCTGCCTTGCGCCACCCCCTACCACCGCCGGGACGACCGAAAACCAGGACGGCCCAATGAGGGCAGAGGGGATGCCAGCGGCGCCCTCGGCGACCACGGGTCCTCTGCCGGGGGAAGGGTCACCGGCGCCACCCCGGTAGAGGGCCTACCTCCGGGCATTGCCTTGCTCCGTGCGACGCGAGAAGGGGCCTTGCTCCTGGCCCCTCCCATGCAGCCCTAGTGGGCCCCTCCTGATGGGGCGGGCATCGCCGTGCCAGAACCATCGCCTTGCGCCGTGACCTGGTTCATCTGTGACTCATGGTTAGCGTAAGCTTGTCCCTAAGGGATTAGTGGTACCTTGTATCTGTTGTCGACGGCACGGCTGGTGGGGCTCTCTGGCGGCTCCTGGAAGGCTTCAGCTCCTAATGCCTCCTCCTCCCATCCTGGCCCGAGGAACAAGCCGGGGTCGTCCTCCGGCGCGTCCTCCTGGTCCATCATGCGGGGCACGTAGGCCTCTGAGGCCGCTGCCCCGAAGACCTCGCCGAAGTGCCCCACGCTCCATGTCGCTCGGCCTATCACGCTGTCCTAAGGATGGCGGGCCGGTGCTCCAATGGGGCCGTGTGCGATGATGCTCGTGCCCGCACCCATCTGAGGTGGCGCGAGTGCGAGGGGGCGCCCTCCGCCATGGATCATGCTGATGTCGACAAAGCCCCCGGGCACACTTGGGGGTACGCGGGCGCGGCGAGGCCCGCCGTGGGATCCTGCCGCTGCCTGGGACATGAGCTGGTAGTAGAAGGGCGGTGCTCCCATGGCCGATGCGTCTAGTAGCTCGGAGACGCATTCCAGCAGTGCATCCTGGCCGCTCTCCATCAGTCGGCACCGCAGCAGGTCCCGTGCCACCTTGAGCGTGGCCCGCATGTTCGCCTGCTCCCTCCTGGTGTGCGGCGCCGTCGCCGCGGCGTGGCTTGCGTCCCTTGCAGCAGCTTGCATCTGTCGGGGAGTAAGAGCAGAGGGTGAGTGACCGCGCCGCCCACGCCCCGCGGTGTTTGGAGGTGCGTGTGCCGCCTGAGACACAGGGTTGAGGTCTTCCTGGGCAGGCTGCCCAGCGGTCGTCGTCAGCCCTCAGGTCGTCGGACATTGGAACCGCGGTGCGTCGGCGAATCGATTGGTGAGGAAGAGGCTCCGGCGCACCCCTAACTGGCGCGCCAAATGTCGGATCACGAGTTCCGGCAAAACCCTTAAGGTTTGAACACTGGGTGCGCGCGAAGATTTCCCCCTGCCGATCCATGTCCTAACTCGGCTAAGATCTTACGAACTAACTCGACAAACTCACAACACAAGGGACACAAGATTTATACTGGTTCGGGCCACCGTTGTGGTGTAATACCCTACTCCAGTGTGGTGGTGGTGGATTGCCTCTTGGGCTGATGATGAACAGTACAAGGGGAAGAACAGCCTCCTGAGGTTGAGGTGTTCTTGTGATTGGCGAACTTGTGTATGTGTGGATTTGATCAGCTCAGGCTTCTCTTTCTAGCTATGGTGGTGGCTAGTCCTATTTATAGAGGCCCTGGTCCTCTCCCCAAATAATTTTTTGACTATATCCTCTCCCCAAATATTGAGCGGGAAGGGAGCCAACAACGTCCAATTTGAAAGGGGGCAGCTAGTACAACTTATCCTGACAAAAGTGGTATTCGCCTGCAAAAGGCTCTGGTGGTAACGCCGCCTTGGGCTCCATGGTGACCTCCGTCTTGCCGTCCTTCTGGTCTTGGTCTTGTTGCACCGATATGGAAACCTTTGCTTGATGCCTTGATACTCCGCGCCTGCGCTTGCCCCCTTAGCACCAAAGAGGAAATAAGGACGCTGCACGCGCTGGCGCCCGCCTGGTCTCGATCGTCATGGATCACGTCACGAGAACCTCGTGAGGTTTGCTTTGCCTTGATCTCTCCGCCCCTCGTGAGCCTGCCTAGCGAGGCCGCTCTTGAGGAGGTCTTGTGTCGTCCGCCTCACAAGGCTTGGCCCCTCGCGAAGGTCTTGAATGCCTTGTTGATGAAGATGGGCCGTACGGGCCTGCTAGCAAAGCCACGCCGTGGGCTGCAGGCAGGCAAGTCAGGGGACCCCCGTTCCCAGAACGCCGACATCCGTTCCCGTTATGCCTACACCAACTAGAGTGGAAGCTAATGATGATGATCATGAAACTTCAGATCAAGTTACTATAGGACGTCGGAGGTCGAACACAGCACATTCCGCACCAGAGTGGTACGGTAATCCTATTCTGGAAGTCATGTTACTAGACCATCACGAACCTACATACTATGAAGAAGCTATGAAGAGCCCAGATTCTGATAAATGTCTTGAGGTCATGAAATCTGAGATAGGATCCATGTATGAGAACAAAGTGTGGACTTTGGTTGACTTGCCCGATGATCGGCGAGCCATAGAGAATAAATGGATCTTCAAGAAGAAGACTGACACTGATGGTAATGTTACTGTCTACAAAGCTCGACTTGTCGCAAAAGGTTTTCGACAAGTTCAAGGAGTTGACTACGATGAGACTTTCTCACCCGTAGCGATGCTTAAATCTGTCCGAATCATGTTAGCAATTGCCGCAATTTATGATTATGAAATCAGGCAAATGGACGTCAAAACTGCATTCCTTAATGGATTTCTTAAAGAAGAGTTTTATCTGATGCAACCAGAAGGTTTTGTCAATCCTAAAGGTGCTAACAAAGTGTGCAAGCTCCAACGATCCATCTATGGACTAGTGCAAGCATCTCGGAGTTGGAATATACGCTTTGATGAGGTGATCAAAGCATATGGTTTTGTACAGACTTTCGGAGAAGCCTGTATTTACAAGAAAGTGAGTGGGAGCTCTGTAGCATTTCTAATATTATATGGAGATGACATATTATTGATTGGAAATGATATAGCATTTTTGGATAGCATAAAAGGATACTTGAATAAGAGTTTTCCGATGAAAGACCTCGTGAAGCTGCTTATATATTAGGCATCAAGATCTATAGAGATAGATCAAGACGCTTAATAGTGAAGGAAATATGCCATAGAGGCAATAATAAAGTTGTTATTTATATTTTCTTATATCATGATAAATGTTTATTATCCATGCTAGAATTGTATTAACCGGAAACTTAGTACATGTGTGAATACATAAACAAACAGAGTGTCACTGGTATGCCTCTACTTGACTAGCCCGTTAATCAAAGATGGTTAAGTTTCCTAGCCATGGACAAAGAGTTGTCATTTGATAAGCGGGATCACATCATTAGAGAATGACGTGATTGAATTGACCCATCCGTTAGCTTAGCACGATGATCGTTACAGTTTCATTGCTACTGCTTTCTTCATGACTTATACATGTTCCTCAGACTATGAGATTATGAAACTCCCGAATACCGGAGGAACACCTTGTGTGCTATCAAACGTCACAACGTTACTGGGTGATTATAAAGATGCTCTATAGGTGTCTCCGATGGTGTTTGTTGAGTTGGCATAGATCAAGATTAGGATTTGTCACTCCGAGTATCGGAGAGGTATCTCTAGGCCCTCTCGGTAATGCACATCACTATAAGCCTTGCAAGCAATGTGACTAATGAGTTAGTTACGGGATGATGCATTACGGAACGAGTAAAGAGACTTGCTGGTAATGAGATTGAACTAGGTGTTGAGATACCGAAGATCAAACCTCGGGCAAGAAACATTCCGATGACAAAGGGAACAACATATATCGTTATGCGGTTTGACCGATAAAGATCTTCGTAGAATATGTAGGAACCAATATGAGCATCCAGGTTCCGCTATTGGTTACTGACCGGAGACGTGTCTCGGTCATGTCTACATAGTTCTCGAACCCGTAGGGTCCACACACTTAACGTTCTGTGATGATTTGTATTATGAGTTATGTGATTTGATGACCGAAGTTTGTTTGGAGTCCCGGATGAGATTGGGGACATGACGAGGAGTCTCAAAATGGTCGAGACGTACATATCGATATATTGGAAGGCTATATTCGGACATAGAAAAGGTTACGAGTGATTCAGGTATTTCTAGGAGTATCGGAGAGTTACGAAATTCGTATTGGGCCTTAATGGGCCATACGGGAAAGGAGAGAAAGGCCTCAAGGGTGGCCGCGCCCCTTCCCCATGAACTGGTCCGAATTGGACTAGGGAAAGGGGGCACCCCCTTCCTTCCTTCCTTCTCCTTCTCCCTTTCCTTTTTCCTATTGTATGTGGGAGGTGGAATCCTACTAGGACTAGGGAGTCCTAGTAGGACTCCACACTTTGGGCGCGCCCTATGAGGGATGGCCTCCTCCTCCCTCCATCCTTTATATAAGTGGCCAGGGGGCACCCCATAGACACATAAGTTGATTGTTTCCGGCCGTGTGCGGTGCCCCCTCCACCATAATCCACCTCGGTCATATATCATAACGGTGCTTAGGCGAAGGCATGTTCCGGTAGCATCATCATCACCATCATCACGCCGTCGTGCTGACGAAGCTCTCCCTCGACACTCTACTGGATCGTGAGTTCATGGGACGTCACCGAGCCGATCACGGAGGTGTTGTACCTTTGGTGCTAGGATTGGTCGATCATGAAGACGTACGACTACATCAACCGCGTTGTCATAATGCTTCCACTTACGGTCTACGAGGGTACGTAGACCACACTCTTCCCTCTTGTTGCTATGCATCACCATGATCTTGCATGTGCGTAGGAATTTTTTTGAAATTACTACATTCCCCAACAGTGGCATCCGAGCCAGGTCTATGCGTAGATGTTATATGCACGAGTATAACACAAAGGAGTTGTGGGCGTGGGTATATACATATTGCATGCCGCCACTAGTTGATTCTTGATTCAACGGTATTGTTGGATGAAGCGGCTCAAACCAACATTGCACGTACGCTTACGCGAGACTGGTTCTACCGACGTGCTTCGCACACTGGTGGCTAGTGGGTGTCTGTTTCTCCAACTTTAGTTGAATCGGAGTCAATGAACAGGGTTCTTTCTGAAGATCAAAAAGCAATCATGATACCGCGTTGTGGTTTTTGATGCGTAGGTAAGAACGGTTCTTGCTCAGCCCATAGCAGCCACGTAAAACTTGCAACAACAAAGTAGAGGAAGTCTAACTTGTTTTTGTAAGGATTGTTGTGATGTGATATGGTCAAGACATGATGAGATATAAGTTGTTGTATGAGATGATCATGTTTTCGCTGAAGTTATCGGCAACTGGCAGAAGCCTTATGGTTGTCTCTTTATTGCATAAGATGCAAGCGCCCAATAATTGCTTTACTTTATCGCTATGCAATAGCAATAGTTGGCGAGACGACCACGTGATGACACGTTGATAGAGATCAAGATGATGGAGATCATGGTGTCATGCCGGTGACGATAGAGATCATGACGGTACTTTGGAGATGGAGATCAAAGGCGCAAGATGGTCATGGCCATATCATGTCACATATTTTTCTTGCATGTGATGTTTATCCTTTATGCATCTTATTTTGCTTAGTTCGGAGGTAGCATTATAAAATGATCTCTCACTAAATTTCAAGGTATAAGTGTTCTCCCTGAGTATGCACCGTTGCGACAGTTCGTCGTGCCGAGACACCACGTGATGATCGGGTGTGATAAGCTCTATGTTCACATAGAACGGGTGCAAGCCAGTTTTGCACATGCGGAATACTCAGGTTAAACTTGACGAGCCTAGTATATGCAGATATGGCCTCGGAACACTGCAGACCGAAAGGTCGAGCATGAATCATATAGTAGATACGATCAACATAGTGATGTTCACCATTGAAAACTACTCCATCTCACGTGATGATCGGACATGGTTTAGTTGATTTGGATCACGTGATCATTTAGATGACTAGAGGGATGTCTATCTAAGTGGGAGTTCTTAAGTAATATGATTAATTGAACTTCAATTTATCATGAACTTAGTCCTGATAGTATTTGCATAACTATGTTGTAGATCAATAGCTCGCGATGTAGCTCCCCATTTATTTTCGATATGTTCCTAGAGAAAAACTATGTTGAAAGTTGATAGTAGCAATGATGCGGACTAGGTCCGTGATCTGAGGATTATCCTCATTGCTGCACAGAAGAATTATGTCCTTGATGCACTGCTAGGTGACAGACCCATTGCAGGAGCAGATGCAAACGTTATGAACGTTTGACAAGCTCGGTATGATGATTACTTCCTAGTTTAGTGCACCATGCTTTACGGATTAGAACCGGGACTTCAAAAATGTTTTGAACGCCACGGAGCATATAAGATGTTCCAAGAGTTGAAATTGGTATCTCATACTCAAGCCCGGGTCAAGAGGTATGACACCTCTGACAGTACTTTGCCTACAAGATGGAGGAGAATAGCTCAATGAGTGAGCATGTGCTCAGAATGTCTGAGTACTACAATCACTTGAATCAAGTGGGAGTTAATCTTCCCGATAAGATAGTGATTGAAGGAGTTCTCTAGTCACTATCACCAAGTTACTAGAACTTCGTGATGAACTATAATATGCAAGGGATAATGGGAACGATTCCCAAAGCTCTTCGCGATGCTGAAATCAGCGAAGGTAGAAATCAAGAAAAAGCATCAAGTGTTGATGGTTGACAAGACCACTAGTTTCAAGTAAAAGGGCAAGGGAAAGAAAGGGAACTTTAAGAAGAATGGCAAGCAAGTTGCCACTCCCATGAAGAAGCCCAAAGCTAGACCCAAGCCTGAGACTGAGTGCTTCTACTTCAAAGGAGATGGTCACTGGAAGTGGAACTGCCCTAGATACTTGGCGGATAAGAAGGATGGCAAAGTGAACAAAGGTATATTTGATATACATGTTATTGATGTGTACTTTACTAGTGTTTATAGCAAACCCCTTGGTATTTGATACTAGTTCAGTTGCTAAGAGTAGTAACTCGAAACGGGAGTTGCAAAATAAACAAAGACTAGTTGAGGACAAGGTGACGATGTGTGTTGGAAATGATTCCAAGGTTGATAACATCACCATCGCACACTCCCTTTACCTTCGGGATTAGTGTTGAACCTAAAATAAATGTTATTTGGTGTTTGCGTTGAGCATAATATGATTGGATCATGTTTATTGCAATATGGTTATTCATTTAAGTCAAAGAATAATTGTTATTCTATTTAATAAAACCTTATGTGGTCATACACCCAAGGCGAATGGTTTATTGAATCTCGATCATAGTGATACACATATTCATAATATTGAAGCCAAAAGATGCAAAGTTAATAATGATAGTGCAGGCTGGGCTGGCAGGTCTGTACGGCCCACCTTCATCGACAAGGCATTCAAGACCCTCGCGAGGGGAGAAGCCTCGCGAGGCGGACGACGCAAGAATTCCTCAGGAGTGGCCTCGCCAGGCAGGCTCGCGAGGGGCGGAGAGATCAAGGCAAGGCAAACCTCGTGAGGTCCTTGTGACGTGATCCATGACGATCGAGACCAGGCGGGCGCCAGCGCGCACAGTGTCCTTGCTTCCTCTTTGGTGCCAAGGAGGCAAGCGCAGGCGTGGAGTACTGAGGCATCAAGCAAAGGTTTACATATTGGTGCAACGAGACCAAGACCAGAAGGACGGTGATGTCTACTACACAACCTTCTTCTTGTAGACGTTGTTGGGCCTCCAAGTGCAGAGGTTTGTAGGACAATAGCAAATTTCCCTCAAGTGGATGACCCAAGGTTTATCAATCCGTAGGAGGCGTAGGATGAAGATGGTCTCTCTCAAGCAACCCTGCAACCAAATAACAAAGAGTCTCTTATGTCCCCAACACACCCAATACAATGGTAAATTGTATAGGTGCACTAGTTCGGTGAAGAGATGGTGATACAAGTGGTATATGGATAGTAGATGTAAGTTTTTGTAATCTGAAAATATAAAAACAGCAAGGTAGCAAGTGATAAAAGTGAGCATAAACGGTATTGCAATGATAGGAAATAAGGCCTAGGGTTCATACTTTCACTAGTGCAAGTTCCCTCAACAATACTAACATAATTGGATCACATAACTATCCCTCAACATGCAACAGAGAGTCACTCCAAAGTCACTAATAGCGGAGAACAAATGAAGAGATTATGGTAGGGTACGAAACCACCTCAAAGTTATTCTTTCCAATCAATCCGTTGGGCTATTCCTATAAGTGTCACAAACAGCCCTAGAGTTCGTACTAGAATAACACCTTAAGACACAAATTAACCCAAACCCTAATGTCACCTAGATACTCCAATGTCACCTCAAGTATCCGTGGGTATGATTATACGATATGCATCACACAATCTCAGATTCATCTATTCAACCAACACAAAGGACCTCAAAGAGTGACCCAAAGTTCTACCGGAGAATCACGACAAAAACGTGTGCCAACCCCTATGCATAGGTTCATGGGCGGAACCCGCAAGTTGATCACCAAAACATACATCAAGTGAATCACGTGGTATCCCATTGTCACCATAGATACGCACGGCAAGACATACATCAAGTGTTATCAAATCTTTAAAGACTCAATCCGATAAGATAACTTCAAAGGGGAAACCCAATTCATTACAAGAGAGTAGAGGGGGAGGAGAAACATAAGATCCAACTATAATAGCAAAGCTCGCGATACATCAAGATCGTGCCAAATCAAGAACACGAGAGAGAGAGAGAGATCAAACACATAGCTACTGGTACATACCCTCAGCCCCGAGGGAGAACTACTCCCTCCTTGTCATGGAGAGAACCGGGATGATGAAGATGGCCACCGGAGAGGGATTCCCCCTCCGGCAGGGTGCCGGAACGGGTCTAGATTGGCTTTCGGTGGCTATGGAGGCTTCTGGCGGCGGAACTCCCGATCTATTGTGCTCCCAGATATTTTTAGGGTATATGGAGATATATAGGCGGAAGAAGTACGTCAGGGGGCACGAGGGGCCCACGAGGGTGGACGGTGCGCCCAGGGGGGTGGGCGCGCCCCCTTACCTCGTGGCCTCCTCGAAGCTTCCCTTACGTGCACTTCAAGTCTTCTGGGCTTCTTTCCTTCCAAAAATGGGTTCCATGAAATTTCAGGTCAATTGGACTCCGTTTGATTTTCCTTTTCTTCGAAACCCTAAAACAAGGTAAAAACAGAAACTGGCACTGGGCTCTGGGTTAATAGGTTGGTCCCAAAAATGATATAAAAGTGTATAATAAAGCCCATAAACATCCAAAACAGTAGATAATATAGCATGGAGCAATCAAAAATTATAGATACGTTGGAGACGTATCAGCATCCCCAAGCTTAATTTCCTGCTCGTCCTCGAATAGGTAAATTGTAAAAACAGAATTTTTAATTGGAATGCTACTTGGCATAATTTCAATGTAATTCTTCTTAATTGTGGCATGAATATTCAGATTCGAAAGATTCAAGACAAAAGTTCATATTGACATAAAAATAATAATACTTCAAGCATACTAACTAAGCAATTATGTCTTCTCAAAATAACATGGCCAAAGAAAGCTCATCCCTACAAAATCATATAGTTTAGTCATGCTCCATTTTCGTCACACAAGAATGCTCTCATCATGCACAACCCCGATGACAAGCCAAGCAATTGTTTCATACTTTAGTAATCTCAAACCTATAAACTTTCACGTAATACATGAGCGCGAGCCATGGACATAGCACTATGGGTGGAATAGAATATAATGAGGGGGGTTATGTGGAGAAGACAAAAAAAAGAAAGTCGCACATCAACGAGGCTAATCAATGGGCTATGGAGATGCCCATCAATTGATGTTAATGCGAGGAGTAGGGATTGCCATGCAACGGATGCACTAGAGCTATAAATGTATGAAATCTCAACAAAAGAAACTAGTGGGTGTGCATCCAACTTGCTTGCTCACGAAGACCTAGGGCACTTGGGGAGGCCCATTGTTGGAATATACAAGCCAAGTTCTATAATGAAAATTCCCACTAGTATATGAAAGTGACAAAACAAGAGACTCTCTATCATGAAGATTACGGTGCTACTTTGAAGCACAAGTGTGGCAAAGGATA
Source organism: Triticum urartu (assembly GCF_003073215.2). Lineage (NCBI taxonomy): Eukaryota > Viridiplantae > Streptophyta > Magnoliopsida > Poales > Poaceae > Triticum > Triticum urartu. The sequence continues at coordinate 663,295,575 of NC_053023.1, read as the reverse complement.
GTAACATTGTCCCTTCTCTCTTTTTCTCTCATTTGTCTTCTTTTTTTTTTTCTTTTTTTGGGCCTTCTCTTTTTTATGGCCTTTCTCTTTTTTTGGGCCTTCTCTTTTTTATGGCCTTTCTCTTTTTTTTTTTTTCCTCACTTGGGACAATGCTCTAGAAAATGATGATCATCACACTTCTATTTATTTACAACTCAATTATTACAACTTGATACTAGAACAAAGATGACTCTATATGAATGCCACCGGCGATGTACCGGAATATGCAATGGACTAAGAGTGACATGTATGAAAGAATTATGAATGGTGGCTTTGCCACAAATGCTATGTCAACTACATGATCATGCTAAGCAATATGACAATGATGAATGTGTCATGATAAACAGAATGGTGGAAAGTTGCATGGCAATATATGTCAGAATGGCTATGGAAATGCCATAATAGGTAGGTATGGTGGCTGTTTTGAGGAAGATATAAGGAGGTTTATGTGTGATAGAGCGTATCATATCACGGGGTTTGGATGCACCGGCAAAGTTTGCACCAACTCTAATTGTGAGAAAGGGCAATGCACGGTACCGAAGAGGCTAGCAATGATGGAAGGGTGAGAGTGCGTATAATCCACGGACTCAACATTAGTCATAAAGAACTCACATACTTATTGCAAAAGTCTACCAGTCATCAAAAACCTCGGCACTGCGCGCATGCTCCTAGGGGGATAGATTGGTAGGAAAAGACCATCGCTCGTCCCCGACTGCTACTCAAAAGGAGGACAATCAAATAACACTTCATGTTTCAAATTTGTTACACAACCTTTACCATACGTGCATGCTACAGGACTTGCAAACTTCAACACAAGCATTTCTCAAATTCACAACTACTCAACTAGCACGACTTTGATATTATTACCTCCATATCTCAAAACAATCATCAAGCATCAAACTTCTCTTAGTATTCAAAACACTCATAAGAAAAAAATTACTATTCTTGAATACCTAGCATATTAGGATTTTAAGAAAATGACCATGCTATTTAAGACTCTCAAAATAATATAAGTGAAGCATGAGAGTTCATCTATTTCTACAAAATAAAACTACCACCATGCTCTAAAAGATATAAGTGAAGTACTAGAGCAAACAACAAACTACTCCGAAAGATATAAGTGAAGATCAATGAGTAGTTGAATAATTATGCAACTATGTGAAGCTCTCTAACATTTAAGAATTTCAGATCTTGGTATTTTATTCAAACAGCAAGCAAAGCAAAATAAAATGGCATCTAAGAATAGCAAACATCATGTGAAGAAGCAAAAACTTAGGATCAACCGATACTAACCGATAGTTGTTGAAGAAGAAAGGTGGGATGCCAACCGGGGCATCCCCAAGCTTAGACGCTTGAGACTTCTTGAAATATTATCTTGGGATGCCTTGGGAATCCCCAAGCTTGAGCTTTTGTGTCTCCTTAATTCCTCTCATATCACGGTCTCCCTAAATCTCAAAAACTTCATCCACAAAAAACTCAACAAGGACTCGTGAGATAAGTTAGTATAAACCATTGCAAAAACCTTATCATACTATACTGTAGAAAATCACTAAAATTATTATTCAACATTGAATAATAAATGCCTCTGCATATTTAATAGTCCTATCCTCAAATAGAATCATTAAAGAAGCAAACATATGCAAACAATGCAAACATAACAGCAATCTGCCTAAACAGGACAGTCTGTAAAGAATGCAGCAACATCCATACTTCCCTAACTCAAAAAATTATTAAATAAAATTCCCACTGTAGTAAATTTATCAGATCTTAATATGCAAAAGTTTTCAACATTTTATCACATTCTGACTTTTCTAGGGAATTATTGCAACAACGGTAAACTTTCTGTTTTCAAACAGCAACATGTGGACTTCTAAAATAGGCATAGTAAAGGCTATCAATGCCACTTTTATTGAAATAAAAGATGCAAAATATTGTTATAAATAACAACAATAAAATCCTAACAAAATAAATTGACGCTCCAAGCAAATGACATATCATGTGGCGAATAAAAATATAGCTCCAAGTAAAGTTACCGATGAACGAAGACGAAAGAGGGGCTGCCTTCCGGGGCATCCCCAAGCTTAGGCTCTTGGCTATACTTGAATATTACCTTGGGGTGCCTCGGGCATCCCCAAGCTTAGGCTCTTGCCACTCCTTATTCCATAGTCCATCGAATCCTTACCCAAAACTTGAAAACTTCACAACACAAAACCAGCAGAAAACTCGTAAGCTCCGTTAGTATAAGAAAATAAATCACCACTTGAAGTACTGTAATGAACTCATTATTTATTTATATTGGTGTTAAACCTACTGTATTCCAACTTCTCTATGGTTTATAAACTCTTTTACTAGCCATAGATTCATCAAAATAAGTAAACAACACATGGAAAATAGAATCTGTCAAAAACAGAAGAGACTGTAGTAATCTGGATCAAACGTATGCTTATGGAACTCATAAAATTCTCAAATAAATTGCTGGACCTGAGGAATTTATCTATTAATCATCTTCAAAAATAATTAACTAAATAGCGCTCTCTAGTAAAAATTGGCAGCAATTCTCGTGAGCGCTAAAGTTTATATTTTTTTACAGCAAGATCAACAAGACTTTCGCAAGTCTTCCCAACGGTTCTACTTGGCACAAACACTAATTAAACACATAAAACCACATCTAAATAGAGGCTAGATGAATTATTTATTACTAAACAGGAGCAAAAAGCAAGGAATAAAAATAAATTTAGGTTGCCTCCCAACAAGCGCTATCGTTTAACGCCCCTAGCTAGGCATGATGATTTCAATGATGCTCACATAAAGGATAAGAATTGAAACATAAAGAGAACATCATGAAGAATATGACTAGAAAATTTAAGTCTAACATACTTCCTATGCATAGGGATTTTGTGAGCAAAACAAGCATAACTTCAAAACTTTAAGCACATAGAGAGGAAACTTGATATTGTTGCAATTCCTACAAGCATATATTCCTCCCTCATAATAATTTTCAGTAGCATCATGAATGAATTCAACAATATAACCAGCACCTCAAGCATTCTTTTCATGATCTACAAGCATAGAAAATTTACTACTCTCCACACAAGCAAAATTTTTCTCATGAATAATAGTGGGAGCAAACTCAACAAAATAACTATCATGTGATTGAAAATTAAAACAAGATGCCAAGTTTCATGGTTATCATTATTCTTTAAAGCACACGTGTCATCACAATAATCATCATAGATAGGAGGCATGTTTTCATCATAATAAATTTGCTCATCAAAACTTGGGGGACAAAAAAATCATCTTCATCAAACATAGTTTCCCCAAGCTTGTGGCTTTGCATATCATTAGCATCATGGATATTCACGGAATTCATACTAACAACATTGCAATCATGCTCATCATTCAAATATTTAGTGCCAAACATTCTAATGCATTCTTCTTCTAGCACTTGAGCACAATTATCGGAATCCTTATTCTCACGAAAGACATGAAAAAGATGAAGCATATGAGGTAACCTTAATTCCATTTTTTTGTAATTTTCTTTTATAAACTAAACTAGTGATAAAACAAGAAACTAAAAGACTCGATTGCAAGATCTAAAGATATACCTTCAAGCGCTAACCTCCCTGGCAACGGCGCCAGAAAAGAGCTTGATGTCTACTACACAACCTTCTTCTTGTAGACGTTGTTGGGCCTCCAAGTGCAGAGGTTTGTAGGACAGTAGCAAATTTCCCTCAAGTGGATGACCTAAGGTTTATCAATCCATAGGAGGCGTAGGATGAAGATGGTCTCTCTCAAGCAACCCTGCAACCAAATAACAAAGAGTCTCTTGTGTCCCCAACACACCCAATACAATGGTAAATTGTATAGGTGCACTAGTTCGGCGAAGAGATGGTGATACAAGTGGTATATGGATAGTAGATATAAGTTTTTGTAATCTGAAAATATAAAAACAGCAAGGTAGCAAGTGATAAAAGTGAGCATAAACGGTATTGCAATGATAGGAAATAAGGCCTAGGGTTCATAATTTCACTAGTGCAAGTTCCCTCAACAATATTAACATAATTGGATCACATAACAATCCTTCAACATGCAACAAAGAGTCACTCCAAAGTCACTAATAGCGGAGAACAAACAAAGACATTATGGTAGCGTACGAAACCACCTCAAAGTTATTCTTTCCAATCAATCTGTTGGGCTATTCCTATAAGTGTCACAAACAGCCCTATAGTTCGTACTAGAATAACACCTTAAGACACAAATCAACCAAAACCCTAATGTCACCTAGATACTCCAATGTCACCTCAAGTATCCATGGGTATGATTATACGATATGCATCACACAATCTCAGATTCATCTATTCAACCAACACAAAGGACCTCAAAGAGTGCCCCAAAGTTCTACCGGAGAATCACGACGAAAACGTGTGCCAACCCCTATGCATAGGTTCATGGGCGAAACCCGCAAGTTGATCACCAAAACATACATCAAGTGAATCACGTGGTATCCCATTGTCACCACAGATACGCACGACAAGACATACATCAAGTGTTCTCAAATCTTTAAAGACTCAGTCCGATAAGATAACTTCATAGGGAAAACCCAATTCATTACAAGAGAGTAGAGGGGGAGGAGAAACATAAGATCCAACTATAATAGCAAAGCTCGCGATACATCAAGATCGTGCCAAATCAAGAACACGAGAGAGAGAGAGATCAAACACATAGCTACTGGTACATACCCTCAGCCCCGAGGGAGAACTACTCCCTCCTTGTCATGGAGAGAACCGGGATGATGAAGATGGCCACCGGAGAGGGATTCCCCCTCCGGCAGGGTGCCGGAACGGGTCTAGATTGGCTTTCGGTGGCTATCGAGGCTTCTGGCGGCGGAACTCCCGATCTATTGTGCTCCCGGATGTTTTTAGGGTATATGGAGATATATAGGCGGAAGAAGTACGTCAGGGGGCCACGAGGGGCCCACGATGGTGGAGGGCGTGCCCAGGGGGGTGGGCGCGCCCCCTACCTCGTGGCCTCCTCGAAGCTTCCCTTACATGCACTTCATGTCTTCTGGGCTTCTTTCCTTCCAAAAATGGGTTCCGTGAAGTTTCAGGTCAATTGGACTCCATTTGATTTTCCTTTTCTTCGAAACCCTAAAACAAGGTAAAAACAGAAACTGGCACTGGGCTCTGGGTTAATAGGTTAGTCCCAAAAATGATATAAAAGTGTATAATAAAGCCCATAAACATCCAAAACAGTAGATAATATAGCATGGAGCAATAAAAAATTATAGATACGTTGGAGACATATCAGACGGCAAGACGGAGGTCACCATGGAGCCTAGGACGGCGTCACCACTAGAGCCTTTGGCAGGCGAAGACCGCTTTTGTCAGGATAAGCTGTACTAGCTATCCCCTTTCAAATTGGTCGTTGTTGGCTCCCTTCCCGCTCAATATTTGGGAAGAGGACCAGGGCCTATATAAGTAGAACTAGCCACCACAGTAGAGGGGATCGACCTCATCACGAATCGAGGACGGATCAAGATCATCCCCAACCACACAAGTGCACCAAGCACAAGAACACCTGAACCTCAGGAGGCTGTTCTTCCCTTGTATTGTTCATCATCAGCCCAAGACGCAATCCACCACCACCACACTGGAGTAGGGTATTACACCACAACGGTGGCCCGAACCAGTATAAATCTTGTGTCTTTCTGTGTTGTGAGATCTTAGAGAGCTAGGGCGTGGACTGATAGGGAGAAAACCTTCGTGCGCACCCCAGTGTTCGAACCTTGAGGGTTTTGCCGGAACCCGTGATCCGACATTTGGCGCGCCAGGTAGGGGTGGGGCGGAGTCTCTTCTCCGCCAATCGACCCGCCGACGCTCCGCGGCCCCGATGTCCGGCGACACAAGGGCCGACTCCGACCGCTGGGCAGCCTGGCCAGCCCGGGCAGTGCCACCTGTCCATGAAGACCTCAACCCCGCGCTCCAGGCACCACGAGCGCCACCTAGCGATGTGGGGCGTGGGCGGCGCGACCAGGCGTCGTCCGCCCTCACTTCACGACAAGCGCGAGCCGCTGCAAGGGCTGCAAGCCATGCCGCAGAACGGCGCCCCATACCCGGCGGGAGCAGGCGAACATGCGGGCCGCGCTCACGGTGGCGCGGGAGTTGCTACGGTGCCTGCTGATGGAGAGCGGCCGCGACGCACTGCTGGAACGTGTCATTGAGCTGCTAGATGTGGTGGCATCAGGAGCGCTGCCTTTCTGCTATCTACTCCCTTCTCGAGCCGCTACTGGACCTCACGACGGGCCTCACTACAACCGCGCGCCCTCGGGTGCGCCTGGGGGCTTCATCGACACCAGGACGGCAGGCAGCGTCGGGGACCCCGTTGCCCCCGCGCCGCCTCTTATGAGCATGGGCACGGGCGTTGCCCCCCATGGCCCCAGCGAGGCATCGCGCTATCATCCTCGGGACGCCGTGCTGGGTCGGGCGACGTAGAGTGTGGGGCACTATGGCGAGGTGTTTGGGGTGACAGCCCCGGAAGCCTATGTGCCCTGCATGATGGACCAGGAGTACACGCCGGAGGACGGCCCTGGCTCGTTTCTCGGGCCAGGTTGGGAGGAGGAGGCATTAGGAGCTGAAGCCTTCTAGGAGTTGCCAGAGAGCCCCGCCAACCGCACCGTCAACAACAGATATATGGTACCACTAATCCCTCAGGAGCAAGTTACGCTAACCATGAGTCACAGATGAACCAGGCCATGGCGCCGAACAATGGTTCCGGCACGGCAATGCCCGCCCCGATAGGAGAGACCCACTGGGGGCTACGCGGATGGGGCCAGGAGCAAGGCCCCGCCTCGCGCCGCATGGAGCAAGGCAACGTTCGGAGGTAGGCCCTCTGCCGGGGTGGCATCGGCGACCTTTCCCCCGGCAGAGGACCTGTGGTCGCTGAGGGCACCGCTGGCGTCCCCTCTGCCCTCGTTGGGCCGTCCTGGTTTCCGGTCGTCCCAGCGGTGGTAGGAGGTGGCGCAAGGCGGGGCCCTCGCCTGGCGATATGAAGCAATGCCGGTACTTTTGAAGAAGGCCCAGTGCATGTGAAGATCGCCGTCCGTGACACTCTCACGTAATAATGAGTGGGGTTGTACACGCCCCGGAGTTTCCAGAGAGCCGCCCTCAGGCCTCGAGGGCTCCCTCCCACGCCCAGTGGAAGCACTTAGCTCCGCGCTGGTGAGAAGACGTCGAAGACTAGACTAGGCGCCGGACGCGACATTTGCTTTGGATCTCTTTTTGTAACCCTGCCTTCTGGATTTGGGTTTAAGTTGAAGTTGAATTTTCATTTGATGCGCGCGGGGGGATGCCTTTTCTCGTTCGAGCTATTTCTCGCAGTCTAGTTCTTGCCTTGTTTCGAAGCTCGCGCCAGTCGCTCTCCCCTTGCGGGCCCCTCCCGAGTCGGGCTGGGCATGAAGCACACGAGCCACGCGCGTGCCGAGCCGTGGCAGCCGCTCGCTTATCACACGGCCCTCTCGGGCGTGGCGACGAATTCCTCAGGAGCTTCTCAGAAACCCGCAATCTCTTGAGCCGGTTTTGGACTCGCCAGGGGTGAGGTAAACTGCAACAACAACCCTGCCCCAGTATACGTAAAGCGCGCGAAGACGCGTGCTCAATTTGATACAGAAGGATAAAAGCGACGGTTTGTTTACATGAGGGCTCCCCTCTCAAAATGCTCTTACAATCTTCCGGGGCCACGCCCAAGTTTTTACAGGGTAAATAACATGGAAACGAGGAATCAGCCGCATACGTCGCTCGCCGCGTCCCCCATGTCATCTTCAGACGCACCGCTGGTGTCGCTGCCACCATCGTTGGCATTGCCTCCACCTTCGCCGGTGCCGACGTCGCCGTCATCAACCACGTCGCCTTTGTCCGCCGCAACCACTACCCCGTCATCGTCAGAAACGAAGGCACTGACCAGCGCATCCACGTGGTCTTCAACCCATCGCGCCAAGTCACCCCAGATGGCTTCCGACATGGGAGCAATTGCAGCGTCAAAATCGAATTTGGGATCAATGTTCCGGAGGTGGCTGTAGACGCGGGCGCGCCCAAGCAGACTGCGACTTCTGTCTTCCACAAGCTGGCGAGCCCTATTAGACTGGACATCCAGGCGCGTCACCACGTTGGTGAAGAAGTTCAGGTGACTGGCGTAGTCATTCGAGTGGGGGGGGCGGTGCATTCTCGTAACAGATGAAGCCAGGGTGGTATTAGCCCTGTTCCGGAGGCCCTGAAGCATGGGGGCGTGCTCACGCTCCAGCATCCGCCGTTGAAGCACTTCCTCCCTGTTTTGCCGCGCGACGGCCTTGGCGTCATCAACCCGTTTGCGAAGAGAAAGCAGCTCGGCGCGGGCGGAGGCCAAGTCCGCCTGCACCGTGACTAGGGCGGCAGCCGTGGCCTCCTCATGCCTCTCCGCCTCATCTAACCTGGGCCTGAGAGCAGCGGTCCTGCCCGCTGCCTCGGTTTCTGCAAGCTTCAGCTTCAGGTCGTGCCAACCTTCAAGATCCGCGCGAACCTCGGCCACCTGGCGGTCGACTTCCTCCTGGACCTTGTCCTCGCGATCCCCGACGGCATCTTCGTCTTAGGCAACTTGACGCTCCCTCATCTCTAGTTGCTCAAGCTCGAGGCTACGCTCCACGGCTTCCAAAGCCAGCGCCTCCTCGCGCTTCCGGGCCTCATCTTCCTCGGCAGGCGTCCCCCTTAGCGACGCGAGGGCGGCTTTGTGCGCCTCACTTGCTGCTCGAGGGACGTACTCCAGGAATGGAGCTCCCACGCGCGCTTCTCCGCAGCCTCGCGACGGCGGTCGGCTTCACGAGCCTCCTCCAGAGCTCGGGAGCAGGCCTCACGGGAGGCTGCAAGGGAGGCCTCAGCCTTCATGTTATCTAGATCGCGCTGGTGGCGCCTGAGGTTGATGGCCACTTTTAGCCCGTGCCACTCCTCCGCCAACCGAAGACCCTCGGCCTCAAGGCGCACGTCGACACCCTCAAGTTCTTTGCTGAGTCGGTTCATCGTGTCCATCGCCCCCTGGAAGAGCTCATGATGAACAACGCTCCGCCCGCGCTCGAACTCGAGCACACGGCCCATCTCGCCTTTGATAACCCACAAGTATAGGGGATCGCAACAGTTTTCCATAAGTAAGAGTGTCAAACACAACGAGGAGCTAAAGGTAGAACAAATATTCCCTCAAGTTCTATCGACCACCAATACAACTCTATGCACGCTTTACGTTCGCTTTACCTAGAACAAGTATGAAACTAGAAGTACTTTGTAGCTGTTGTTGGATAGGTTTGCAAGATAATAAAGATTACGTAAATAAAAACTAGGGGCTGTTTAGATAAAGAAACAATAAAGTAAATATAGTGAGTGTGGAAAAGTGGTGGTAGGAGTTGCGAAATTGCCCCTAAGCAATTGACTACTTTACTAGACCGATAGCAAGTATTATGTGGGAGAGGCCACTGCTAGCATGTCATCCCTGACTTGGAATTCTATGCACTTATGATTGGAACCATTAGCAAGTGTCTGCAACTACTAATGTTCATTAAGGTAAAACCCAACCATAGGATTAAGATATATTGGTCCCCCTTCAATCCCGTATGCATCAATTTCTATGCTAGGTTGAAGCTTTTGTCACTCTTGCCCTCCAATACATAGTCCTATCAACATACAACTGACCCTAGGGTGTGATCCACGCGCGCAATCATATGATGGGCACCAAAGGACAGCAACATAACGATAAGCAAATTAAATCAATCATAGCAATTCATCAACCACCGATAGGACAACAAAAATCTACTCAGACATCATAGGATGGCAACACATCATTGGATAATAATATGAAGCATAAAGCACCATGTCAAGTAGAGGGTACAGAGGGTTGCGGGAGAGTGGACCGCTGTAGATAGAGGGGGGAAGGTGATGGAGATGTTGGTGAAGATGGCGGTGATGATGATGATGGCCACGGTAGCGCTCCGGCGCCACCGGAAGAGAAGGGGAGAGGCGGCCCCTTCGTCTTCTTCTTCCTTCACCTCCTCCCTAGATGGGAGAAGGGTTTCCCCTCTGGTCCATGGCCTCCATGGCACGGGAGGGGCGAGAGCTCCTCCGAGATTGGATCTGTCTCTCTCTGTTTCTGCGTTCTCAGATTCTTCCCTTTCATCGTTTCTTATATTCCTGGAGATCCATAACTCCGATTGGGCTGAAATTTTAACACGATCTCTATCCGGATATTAGCTTTATTGCGGTGAAAGAAGGGCATCAATCGCCTTACGGGTGGCCCACGAGGGTCAGGGGAGCGCCCATGGGGGCAGGCGCGCCCCTGCCTCGTGGCCACATCGGGCACCGTCTCACGTTGATTTCACTTCCCAAAAATCACATATATTCCAAAAAAATCTCTGTCCGTTTTTATCCCGTTTGGAATCCGTTTGATATGGATTTTCTGTGAAACAAAAAACATACAACAAACAGGAACTGGCACTGGGCACTGGATCAATATGTTAGTCCCGAAAATAGTATAAAAAGTTGCCAAAAGTATATGAAAGTTGTAGAATATTGGCATGGAACAATCAAAAATTATAGATACGATGGAGACGTATCAGCATCCCCAAGCTTAATTCCTGCTCGTCCTTGAGTAGGTAAATGATAAAAAAGATAATTTTTGATGTGGAATGCTACCTAGCATAATCTTGATCACATATCTAATCATGTCATGAATATTAAGATACGAGTTATTCAAAGAAATACTCTATCATTTGACATAAAAACAATAATAATTCAAGCCTACTAATAAAGCAATCATGTCTTTTCAAAATAACATGGCCAAAGAAAGTTATCCCTACAAAATCATATAGTCTGGCTATGCTCCATCTTCACCACACAAAATATTCACATCATGCACAACGCCGATGACAAGCCAAGCAATTGTTTCATACTTTTGACGTTCTCAAACCTTTGAGAAGATAGTCTCACATCAACTTGGCGTATCAACGGGCTATGGAGATGCCCATCAATAGATATCAATGTGAGTGAGTAGGGATTGCCATGCAAACGGATGCACTAGAGCTATAAGTGTATGAAAGCTCAGACTGAAAACTAAGTGGGTGTGCATCCAACTTGCTTGCTCATGAAGACCTCGGGCATTTGAGGAAGCCCATCATCGGAATATACAAGCCAAGTTCTATAATGAAAATTCCCACTAGTATATGAACGTGATAACTCAAGAGACTCTCTATATGAAGAACATGGTGCTACTTTGAAGCACAAGTGTGGAAAAAGGATAGTAGCACTGCCCCTTCTCTCTTTTTCTCTTATTTTTTTGTTTTTTATTTTTTTTATTTTTTTGGTGGGCTTCTTTGTCCTCTTTTTTTATTTGGGCTTCTTTGGCCTCTTTTATTTCTTTTGTAAAGTCTGGAGTCTCATCCCGACTTATGGGGAATCATAGTCTCCATCATCCTTTCCACACCGGGGCAATGCTCTAATAATGATGATCATCACACTTTTATTTACTTACAACTCAATATTACAACTCAATGTCTAGAACAAAGTATGACTCTATATGGATGCCTCCGGCGGGGTACCGGGATGTGCAATGATCTAGCGTAGCAATGACATCAAAAAACGGACAAGCCATGAAAACATCATGCTAGCTATCTTACGATCATGCAAAGCAATATGACAATGAATGCTTAAGGCATGTATATGATGATGATGGAAGTTGCATGGCAATATATCTCGGAATGGCTATGGAAATGCCATGATAGGTAGGTATGGTGGTTGTTTTGAGGAAGATATATGGCGGGTTTAAGGTACCGGCGAAAGTTGCGCGATACTAGAGAGGCTAGCAATGGTGGAAGGGTGAGAGTGCGTATAATCCATGGACTCAACATTAGTCATAAAGAACTCACATACTTATTGCAAAAATCTATTAGTCATTGAAACAAAGTACTACGCGCATGCTCCTAGGGGGATAGATTGGTAGGAATAGACCATCGCTTGTCCCCGGCTGCCACTCATAAGGAAGACAATCAATAAATACCTCATGCTCCGACTTTGTTACATAACGGTTCACCGTACGTGCATTCTACGGGAATCACAAACCTCAACACACGTATTTCTACTAATCCACAACTAACCACTAGCATGACTCTAATATCACCATCTTTATATCGCAAAACTATTGCAAGGAATCAAACATATCATATTCAGTGATCTACAAGTTTTATGTAGGATTTTATGACTAACCATGTGAATGACCAATTCCTGTAATCTCTCTAAATAGATATAAGTGAAGCAAGAGAGTTTAATTCTTTCTACAAAAGATATGCCCACGCTCTAACAAATATAAGTGAAGCAAAAGTGCATTCTACAAATGACTGTTTTCTATGTAAAGAGAAACAGGCAATCCAAACTTCAAATGATATAAGTGAAGCACATGAAGCATTCTATAAAGCCATACTCAAAAGATATAAGTGAAGTGCAAAGAGAATTCTATAAATCAACCAAGGACTATCTCTTACCATCATGGTGCATAAAAGAAAAATGAAAACTGAATGCGAAAGACGCTCCAAGATTGCACATATCGCATGAACGAAACGAATCCGAAAACATACCGATATATGTTGAAGAAAGAGGGGGTTGCCTTCCGGGGCATCCCCACGCTTAGACGCTTGAGTCTCCTTGAATATTTACTTTGGGTGCCTCGGGCATCCCAAGATTGAGCTCTTGCCTCTCTTCCTTCTTCTCACATCGAGACCTTCTTGATCATCGAACACTTCATCCACACAAAACTTCAACAGAAAACTCGGTAAGATCCGTTAGTATAATAAAGCAAATCACTACTCTAAGTACTGTTGCAAAACAATTCATATTTTGTTTTTGCATTGTGTCTACTTTAGTATAACTTTTTCATGGCTTAATCCACTAATATAAATTGATAGTTTCATCAAAACAAGCAAACTATGCATCAAAAACAGAATCTGTCAAAAACAGAACAGTCTGTAATAATCTGAACATTCACCATACTTCTGATACTTGAAAAATTCTACCAAAATTAGGAAAAATAAAAAAAATTGTATAGTAAGACAGTTCAAAAAGAATCAGAACCATTTGACGTTCCAGCTAAAAATGTAAAATCGCGCACTACAGCCAAAGTTTCTGTCCTGCACCGTACAAACCATCAAGCAAATGTAAACATCCTAAAGGCAAACCTTGGCACATTATTTTTATAATACAATGGAGTTGTACAAGGGGATAATTATTTTTATTGAAAAGTTTCTGTAATCAAGATTCACAAAGTTTCCGTGAGCATGAACAAAGTTCAAGGCTAGCTCCCACTTCAACAATGCTTGTCTTTCTCACTTTCGCTTTCCTTTTTGAAAAAGTTTTGGGTTCCCCTCTTTATTTTTTTTGTTTTTAAACTATATAAAAGCACTCAACAGAAATAAATGACTCTCTAAAACTTCCGGGTTGTCTCACTGGCAGGGCTTTCTTTAAAGCCATTAAGCTAGGCATATAGTGCTCAAGTAATGGATCCACCCGGATCCCAAGGTATATCAAAGCCAATTTTAATTAACAATGATTTGTAATTTAGTGGTGAGCACAGGGTAACATATATCATGCAATGACGAAGTCTAACTCTCTTCCTATGCACCGACATGTCATAAAAGAACAATTCATGCACACAAAGTAAAGGCCAATGCATAGTATAAACAGTTTCTTGCAATTTTATCATATTGGAAACATAGAGAGGTGGAGATATAGTTCCTCTATCATAATAATTGCAAGTAGGAGCAGCAAGCACATGCATATTATATTCATCAAAATCATCGTGTGCAACGGTAAAAGGCAACCCATCAATATATTCCTTAATAAGAGCAAACTTCTCTGATATAGTGTAGTTTGGAGAATTCAAAAAGATAATAGGACTATCATGCGTGGGTGCAATAGCAACAATTTCATGATTAACATAAGGAACTATGGAAAGTTCATCTCCATAAGCATAATTCATATTGGCATCTTGGCCACAAGCATCATCAAAAAGGGATATTTCAAGAGAATCAACGGGGTCATAACAATCATCATAGCAATCATCCTTCGGTAAGCACGAAGGGAAGTTAAACAATGTATGAGTTGAAGAGTTATTCTCATTAGAAGGTGGGCACGGGTAGCTAATCCTCTCTTCCACCTTTTGTTCTTCGCTCCCCTCCTCATCTTTTTCATCCAATGAGCTCACAGTTTCATCAATTTCTTCTTCCATAGACTCCTGCAAAATATTAGTCTCTTCTTGGACAGCGGAGACTTTCTCAATAAGCGAATTAATATAGGAATTATATTCATAATTATCATAGCAATATTTTAAGATAGCTAAATTTTCAGGCTTATAAACATCATCATCATAAGCTTCATGCTTTTCAAACAAAGATTCAATTTCATAAGCACCCTTAAAAGCAACAAATTCTTCTATTTGTTCCACATCATAGTAATCATATATACCATTAGCATAAGAAGCTAAGGTTTCATTATCATTAAATTCACATGAAAAGGGAAGGTGTGGAGCCTTCACCTTAGAGCAACAAGTATAATCATATCTCAAGCATAGTTGCCTAGCATACCAATTCAATATATGAATTTGATCCCATAATAGTTTCCCTTTTTGTGTCAAGCGGTAATCCCTAAAGTATTCACGTTGATCCAACGTTACTCCCATTACATAATTGAATGGGGTTTTCCAAGGATTATTAAAGTAGTACATAATATTTTCCACATAACCAGCATCGAGGGTTTTAGGAGGTTCCCCATCTCCACGAGTAGCAAGTACACCTAATTTTTTTGGTATTTCGTGTTCCATATCCATAACTAAAGATAGAGAACAACTAAGAATAGCAAGTAAAAATTGCTTAGTGATAAAGCAAACAAGCACACAAGAGAATATTCACCCCACGCTATTGCTCCCCGGCAACAGCGCCAGAAAAAGGTCTTGATAACCCACAAGTATAGGGGATCGCAATAGTTTTCGATAAGTAAGAGTGTCAAACCCAACGAGGAGCTAAAGGTAGAACAAATATTCCCTCAACTTATATCGACCACCGATACAACTCTACGCACACTTGACGTTCGCTTTACCTAGAACAAGTATGAAACTAGAAGTACTTTGTAGGTGTTGTTGGATAGGTTTGCAAGATAATAAAGATTACGTAAATAAAAACTAGGGGCTGTTTAGATAAAGAAACAATAAAGTAAATATAGCGAGTGTGGAAAAGTGGTGGTAGGAGTTGCGAAATTGCCCCTAAGCAATTGACTACTTTACTACACCAATATCAAGTATTATGTGGGAGAGGCCACTGCTAGCATGTCATCCCTGACTTGGAATTCTATGCACTTATGATTGGAACCATTAGCAAGCATCTGCAACTACTAACGTTCATTAAGGTAAAACCCAACCATAGCATTAAGATATATTGGTCCCCCTTCAATCCCGTATGCATCAATTTCTATGCTAGGTTGAAGCTTCTGTCACTCTTGCCCTCCAATACATAGTCCTATCAACATACAACTAACCCTAGGGTGTGATCCACGCGTGCAATCATATGATGGGCACCAAAGGACAACAACATAACCACAAGCAAATTAAATCAATCATAGCAATTCATCAACCACCGATAGGACAACGAAAATCTACTCAGACATCATAGGATGGCAACACATCATTGGATAATAATATGAAGCATAAAGCACCATGTAAAGTAGAGGGTACAGCGGGTTGCGGGAGAGTGGACTGCTGTAGATAGAGGGGGGAAGGTGATGGAGATGTTGGTGAAGATGGTGGTGATGATGATGATGGCCACGGTAGCGCTCCGGCGCCACCGGAAGAGAAGGGGAGGGGGGCCCTTCGTCTTCTTCCTCCTTGACCTCCTCCCTAGATGGGAGAAGGGTTTCCCCTCTGGTCCATGGCCTCCATGGCACGGGAGGGGCGAGAGCCCCTCCGAGATTGGATCTGTCTCTCTGTCTCTCTCTGTTTCTGCGTTCTCAGATTCTTGCCTTTCACCGTTTCTTATATTTCCGGAGATCCGTAACTCCGATTGGGCTGAAATTTTAACACGATCTCTGTCCGGATATTAGCTTTCTTGCAGCGAAAGAAGGGCATCAACCGCCTTACGGGTGGCCCATGAGGGTCAGGGGCGCGCCCAGGGGGCAGGCGTGCCCCCCTGCCTCGTCGCCACCTCAGGCACCATCTTGCGTTGATTTCACTTCCCAAATATCACATATATTCCAAAAAAAATCTCTGTCCATTTTTATCCCGTTTGGAATCCGTTTGATATGGATTTTCTGCGAAACAAAAACATGCAACAAATAGGAACTGCCACTGGGCACTGGATCAATATGTTAGTCCCAAAAATAGTATAAAAAGTTGCGAAAAGTATATGAAAGTTGAAGAATATTGGCATGGAACAATCAAAAATTATAGATACGAAGGAGACGTATCAGCCCTCCACTACGGGGGCTATGGGCGATGCCCTGCGCGGCGCACCCCCTCTCATCAAGGGGCTGGGGGCTGGCGCGGCCCCAGGCACAAGCCGGCCCTCTCGAGGGGCCCGAACCAAACAAGACCCGCTGCTTGAAGAAGACCCCAAGGTCAAGGCTAGCCAGCTGCCGACCGTGATGAGGGGAGGAGCCCTTGGCACACCTGATGCGCTTCGAGCAAGGCCGCGAAGAAAAGACGGCGAAGGCACAAGCTCGGGGCACCTTGATGACGGACCAACTCCCAAGGCTGACCCCGCGCCGTGGGCAGCGCCCGAGCCTGCAGCGCTGGAGCTTGGTGGGTGCGACGGGACGAGAGGGAGCTGCTTCTTAGGAGATTTCACGGCCTTGGCAGAAGGGGTCTTGAGGGGACAATCGTCAGGAAAGGAAGGCGGTGCACAGAAGATCACCAAGATAAGGTACTTACTCGTCGATGACGATGTACTTTCGTCGCTTCAATGGCCCGAAGATACCGCTGCCGCTCAGAGATCCTTTCCTCTTGTGGGGTTCCTCGAAGTCCACACAAAGCCGACCGAAGCATTGAACCTGGCGGCCAGTACGGGGTGTAATCGGAGAAGTGCTTGAGAGAAAAACTTCAGTGGTGCCTGGCTGTGGAGAACAGTCGGGCGCCGTCTCACTGCGACTTCCCGAGGCCTCCGGAGTTTCGGCCTCGGGAGCCGCGTGCTGCATCGCCTCAATGGCGGACGTCCCAGAATCACCGGATCCTGAGGATGACGCCCCAGGAGCCCCAGGCGGCGTCCGCACATCAGCACTCGTGCCATCAGCCTCTGACGGCGCTCGTCCCCCTGCACCCACATTCGGGACGGGCTCGGCGCCAGTGACGAAGAGGGGAACCACGCTGGCAGGGTTCTCGCGGGACACCACCAGGCCGTCCGGCCGCAGCCCCCACTCGTCAAAGGAGGCATGCACCCTGCGAATTCAGCCTTGTTCTTGCAGCGGTACAGCAGACAGTTCTTCCCAGGCAAGTCATCCGGCGAAGGGACACCTGTCAGGACCTTGAGCACTGTTTGCCGCGTCCCAAGGGGGAGCTCGGACTCCTGAAACCTCATATGGTCTTGGCTGCTAAGCAAGGTCCACATCGGGCGAGAATGGCGCTGAAGCGGAGCAACCCAGCGCTTGATGAACTCCTTCACCACCATCGGCGCAGTCACGCCGTGGCCCCAGTCGGAGTGGGAAACGGCAGGCGCTGACGGGGCGTGGAGCAGAGGGCTGAGCACACCGGCATCGACAAATACCCACCATGTCCGAAACACGCTCGTGGATGGAGGAAGCTCGAAGTCGATCCCCGTGCCCGCCTTCGCAGCCACGGCCTGGAAGCTCACGCTCCCTGAGCTTTGCTGGGGATCAGTCAGATGCAATGAGAAGAAATGGCGGAGAAGGGCCACAAAAGGAGCGATGCCCACCATGGCTTCACACACAAAGGCAAAGACGGCGAGGAGAGTCACGGATTGGGGGTCGAGATGAAGTATATGGATCTGGTAGTGTTCAAGCACCGCATTGAAGAGGGCAGAGAAAGGGGGAATCAGGCCCGCCCAAAGGGCATCAATGAAGATTGGGACCTCGGTGACCGTCCGAGCGATGCGAGCGCGAGACGCAGGCCAAGCCACCGTCTCGCCCCACTCGTTGAAACTGGTGGCAAGCATGGGATGCACCTTGTCCATGGCCTCGTCGTTGAGCATTGAGGGAGTCCCGGATTAGGGGGTCTCCGGACAGCCGGACTATATCCTTTAGCCGGACTGTTGGACTATGAAGATACAGGATTCAAGACTTCGTCCTGTGTCCGGATGGGACTTTCCTTGGCATGGAAGGCAAGCTTGGTAATACGGATATGTAGATCTCCTCCCTTGTAACCGACTTTGTGTAACCCTAGCCCCCTCCGGTGTCTATATAAACCAGAGGGTTTAGTCCGTAGGACAACAGATAATCATACCATAGGCTAGCTTCTAGGGTTTAGCCTCTACGATCTCGTGGTAGATCAACTCTTGTAATACTCGTATCATCAAGAACAATCAAGCAGGACGTAGGGTATTACCTCCGTCAAGAGGGCCCGAACCTGGGTAAACATCGTGTCCCCTGCCTCCTGTTACCATCCTCCTTAGACGCACAGTTCGGGACCCCCTACCCAAGATCTGCCGGTTTTGACACCGACATTGGTGCTTTCAATGAGAGTTCCACTGTGCCGTCACCATAAGGCTCGATGACCCCTTCGATCATCGGTAACGATGCGGTCCAGGGTGAGGTTTTCCTCCCCAGTCAGATCTTCGTATTCGGTGGCTTTGCACTGCGGGCCAATTCGCTTGGCCGTCTGGAGCAGATCAAGAGCTATGCCCCTGGCCATCAGGTCAGGTTCGGAAACTTAAACTACACTGCCGACATCCGCGGAGACTTGATCTTCGACGGATTCGAGCCCATATCAAGTGCGCCGCACGATCACGACGAGCATGATTTAGCTCTGCCGTCGGATAGTGTTCGGGAGATCACACCAACATCTACTCCGGCCTTCAATCAGGAGCAAACTGCGCCATCCGAGGATGGAGGGATAGACCCCGCCATGGAGGCCAAACTCTTAGTGGCGATGGAGCCGGATACTGACTTCACCCCTTACGAGAGCCGGGTCGCCGAACCATTGGATTCGTCTCCAGCCACGGACTCCAAGCCGCCTACATCCGTGCCTATCGAATCCGACTGGGCGCCGATCATGGAGTTCACCTCCGCGGATATCTTTCAGCACTTGCCTTTCGGCGATTTGCTAAATTCATTATGTCAGGACCCCGATTCTAAGTCACATCGATCTAGCCTGTAACACCTCATATCACTTTGCGGCCTCACGCACGGTATTCCCACGGGTGTCGCCTTACCATGGCCCGGGACCGTTTGCGCCTTTTGGCTCACGTATATGATAGTGTCGCTAGCATCCATATGACAGAGAACCCGGGCCGACAGGACTAGTCATGAACCCAATGTGGCACTAACTTATGGGGACAGGCATACTTGAGTCACATCGAACATGTCGATCAGCAGCGTGCGAATCCGGGCTGTAGCACTGGGCTAATAGGACTCCGGTGAACCGGGCTGTAGCAGGCTAGGCAGGACTCCGGTGTCACCGTGTGACATTTCCCCGAAGGGACAGACACAGGAACGAAGTGAATCACATGCCGGCCAGTCAAGTGTTCCGGAGCAGTAGTGCTGGGCTAGCAGGACTCCGGTGAACCGGGCTGTAGCGGACTACTATGGCTCATGGGAGCACAAGACTACATTTCCCCGTAAGAGAGGCTACCAAGGATAAACAACTAGGTTGTCGGATCCCACACATACCAAGCATTTCAATCATACACACAATATGCTCGATATGTGTAAATACAACATGGCATCACAACATAACTCTACGACTCAAGTATTTATTCATTAGGATCTGAAGAGCCAGATATTACAAACATGGGTCTCATGACCCTACATTCAGAGCATACCAGACAAAGCACATGCGGAATCTTAACATGTCTGAGTACAGACATCTACAAATGAAAAAGGCTGAGAAGGCTGACTATCTACCAGATCCTGCCGAGGGCACAAGATCGTAGCTGAGGTATCAATCTGAACGTTGAAGTCCACACGGAACTACTAGCGATACTGAGGACTCTCTGCAAAACATAAAATAGGCAAATATGAGTACAAATGTACCTAGCAAGACTTACATCAGAACTAACTACATATGCATCGTTATCAACAAAGGGGTGGTGGAGTTTAACTGCAGCAAGCCAGCTTTGACTCAGTGGCTAACCTGAACTACGACTGCAAGCAGCTCTTTTGAGGTGGCGCACACGAGTCCACATATTCACCATATCAATACACCACTATGGATCCACTTCCGTCTCCCTACGAGAACGCCATCCATAGCACTCACGCTTATCTTGCGCATTTTAGAGTATCCACTTTCACTTGTCTATGAACTATATAGGCAACCAAGTAGTCCTTTACCGCGGACGTGGCTATTCGAATAGATGATGTTAACCCTGCAGGGGTGTACTTCTTCACACATGCTCTCACCACTTACTGCCATTTACATGACACGTACTCGGCAACCTTCAAGCGGAAGCCCAACGAGGGTGTTGGCCACGACCTACCTAAACACTCAAGTCTCTAGAACAGGTTTATCGCCTATCCAGGTTCCATCCGCAGGGAGTCCGGCCGAGGTTTCCACATACGGCCCCGAACGATGTGTAGAGGGTTCTGAGACACCAAACGGGCGCCCGGCATGCCCGGCCATGGTGTATCTACCGCATCATAGCCCACCCCTAGGGTCAGTGCTACGCACGACCACCAACACATATCCTATAAATACCAGAAACTAGTTGCAACTCCTGGACAGAGGACTAGAGTGGTTAAGAAGCCGAGAGGGTCCATTGGTTTCGGGCCCAATGCATGGTAGTAGCTGGCTCTTAAATCACACATACAGATCTCGATGCTTAAGGATGGTTCCAATGAAGCAACCCACCATGTACTCCTACATGGCCTCTCATCGATACCTTTACCAAATCGTGTTCAACACACTTAGCTCACACATAGTAGGACATGTTCACAACTTTCCAATTCATCCCCGATGAATCAGACCTGACACGACTCTAAGCAATAGTAGGCATGACAAAAAAACATGAATGAGTAAGCACATCAGGGCTCAAACAACTCCTACTCATGCTAGTGGGTTTCATCTATTTACGATGGCAATGACAGGTCATGCAGAGGAAAGGGGTTCAACTACCGCAATATGTAACAGTTGAATCGTTGTTGTCCTAATGCAGTAAAAGAGAGCAGGAGCGAGAGAGTGGGATTGTATCGGAATGAACAAGGGTTTTTTGCTTGCCTGGCACTTCTGAAGATAGTATAGTTCTTCATCGGTGTCAATGATCACATCGTCGAAGCAATGTCTACTAAGAGGGGACAAATACCGGCAACAGAGAAAGAAACACAATCAATGTAATGCACAATATGATGCATGATCATGCCATGGTAAAATGAGTGTGTTGGGCTAATGCAACTGCAACCAGATGGGTTTGAGCTATTTTGAACCAAAGATTCAAAGTTCAAACTCATTTGTGATCTTAAATAGTGCTTTATCATGTTTTGCACTAAACAACAAGTTAACTTGTTTAAACATGCATGAAACTAGTACAGATGGATAGATTGGATTTTTCTGATCATTTTTTATATATAATTTGTTTGATTTGGAGCTATGGTTGATTTTCTATGATTTTTAGAAGTTTTGGCTATTTTCTGGAATTTCCTATATAAGAATAAATCCAGAAAAGGATTTACTGCGTCAGCCTGGCGTCAGTGTGATGTCAGCGGTCAACTGAGACGGTCCAGGTCAACCCTAACCTGTGGGTCCCGTCTGTCAGTGTCAATTAAACTAACTAAGTTTAGTTAGCGTTAAACTAATACTAACCTAGTTTAGTTAGTGGCCTGGGGCCCACACGTCAGTGACCCAGAGGGTCAAAATGGGTCCACCCGGGGTCAACGGTCAGCGGGGTCAAACTCGCCGGCGGCTCGACGCCGACGACGACAAGCGCGGCGGAGGGGCTCGGAAATGAGCCACGGGGTATCATTTTGGCCGTGGTCTGTTGCGTTCGAACGCACGTAGCAGCGTGCATCAAGTGGTGGTAGCGGTAGGTGCTGGGGTGGCCGGAAACAACGGGTGAGCAAGTCCGCGGCGGCCGGAGTTCAGTCAACCTCGGGGTCGACGTTGCGGTGCACGGGAGGACTAGCTGATGGTGGTGTTGGGTTTCTGGGAGCATGCTAAACATGTAGCAGTGCTCGAACGCGAAGTTTGCTAGCCTATTCGCCGCCGACGACGAGCGCGGCGGCGGTGAGCTCTCGGGTCCGGTGGCTAGCACGCCTATAGCACGCAAATGAACATGGGAGAAGGGGGGAAAGATGGCGGCGCTCACGGCGAGTCTTCTGGTGCAGCCGTTCAGCTCGGAGAGGCACGGACGCCGACGTAATGACGATGGCGATCCGAAGGCCGTGCGCAGGGAAGATGGGTCAGTGCCGAGGCAACAGAGCATCTGGCGATGCGTGGCTTGGCGAGGGGGTCGAGGACGAAGTGGCGGAGCTTCTGGGCGTGGAGAGAGGTTGAGGAGGAGGTGGTGGCTACAGTGGTGCTCGTCGGCGCACTCCGGCTCGTTCAGGCGGCCGCGAGGGAGAGAGCAGAGGAGAGGAGAGGAGAAGTGGATAGGCCAGGGAGGACGGGGCGGCGCCGAAGAGAGGCAACGCGGCGTCGCGCTGGCAGGGGAGGCAGGCAGGCGAGCTGGTGGCGTGGCGCTCTGCCCGTGCGCGCGCGTCAGCCACACGCCTGGCCGACTGGCGCTAGGAGGACGACGGCGGTGGTGGGCTGGGCCAGCTCCTGGGCTGCACAGTGCTGGGCCTCTGGGCTGTGGGTAAGCGCCAGGTAAAACCTTTCTCTCTCCTTTCTATTTTTCTATTTTAATTACTGTTTTCTATTTTTTCAATCTATTTTGATTTAGTTCAAGCACTAAATCATTTTTTTTCTTTTGATAATTTTTGCAGGGACTGAAAGGAATATTCTAGAGCCCGTCACAAAATAACAGAATTATTGAAGCATTAAATATATTTATAACATATATTTGCTCCAACACAAATACAATATGTAATAGTTCAAAGATCCGAAATGTCAAGGAAAAATGTGCATCATCTCTGGTTACTGTTTCCAGCATTTCCAAAAAATGATGAACATTTTTGAAAGCCACTTTGGGTTCACTAAATATATTTTGGTTGAACCTATTGATTTCCTTTGATGCTAGGGTTTGAAAAAATCCCCATTTCAAATTCAAAAGAATTTAAACATGATGCAACACATGACTAGCTAGCTCAGAGCATACTAGAACTAGGGATGTGACAACTCACCCCCACTAAAACAAGAATCTCGTCCCGAGATTCAAGAAGTGAAGTAAGAAGACAGAGGGGTCACAAAACTATCATAGTCTTCTCGATCCAACTGCCCTTCTCGAAGGTACCGATATATTGCATCACATTGATCTTGACGTCTTTGTTTTCGAGATCTTCATTCAACACGATGACGACGGAAGGAAACTCTATAGGATTGATCTTCTCGAAGATCAAGCTATTCAAGATCAACTCGCGGAATGAGATGTTGAGCATATCTTGAGCTGAGAGGCAAAACACACCTTAAAAAGGACGGAAGAAACAATTGACGAGGGTTTCAAAGTAGCGAGGAAAAAATTTGCCATGATTCCATAACGGGGCACCTCAGGGAAGGTGACTCGTAGAATTATTCCCTTAAGTGGCAAAAAGAATTACTTTTGATTCGGAGATCATTGAAACTCTTTATACCAGCCTAAGGAAATTCACAACAATCGTTTGGCGGAGTAAGAAGGGATGGCATACCCAGACTAGAATGGATGATGTGGACTACCTTGTTGAAGACAATGCAATGGATGATTTTGCTTGCACGTGCTCTCAAGAACTTGAGCATTTCCATATTCATCAAGGTTTTACCAACATCCGTGGCACGGATCCTGGCAACACAACATACTACCATGATGACTAGTGATGGATGATGCGGATACAAAGGAAGATAACACCTGCTCAGACTTCCCCTTAGCGAGGCTAAGGAAATAGAATCTGGATGATCGACCGAGAGACATTTAGCACTTCGCTTCTAATGTTCTCCTTGATGTGCTAGCATAACCCATTTATTAATATGGTTTGGTATCTAGGACATCAAGTAAAAGGTCAGGCTTTGGAAACACAAAAATCCATAAGGAACTACTATTGGAATAAATTCTACGAGATCCTTATGGGGAGGTGGCCAACTTCTTCAAACAAGATACTACAATAATAGGCCTTCCGGCTAGGTGTGTTGGCCACGACATCCACGTTAGCGGGTTACCGAGAGACCAATATTATAATTCTTGGGACACGTTCCAACCATCATATCTGCCTGAGATTCAGATCTGGTTAGAAACAGGATACTTTAGACTCACATGTCTGAAAAGAAGAGTTTCAACACAAGTCGACGAGATAACGTTGCGAGACTCTCGGGAGATGAACTACGATAGCAAGCTCCAAAACATGAGCAGGTTTTGCTACATACCTATGAACACACTGTCCTAGACAAGCGTGACCACGTGGCAGTCTTATAATAAAACACTACCGAGTTCAGGTGGGGAACCATAATCGAGGATATTGAAGTCCTTGCATAAGGCATGCTCTTAAAAAGGAACTCCCCTTTCCTTGAACAAATCAATCAGTGGCTTGGTGTGCTAGGGGATACATATGGAATGAAGATGATCTGTCTATCAGACCATAGAATACTTCGCACATGCGTGACTGACTTGGGATGATCCTAGAGGAAGCAAAACAAACTTTCTCAAATTCACGGCGGCAACTTACATGAAATGCACGTGAATCAAGGGAAGTCACTTCTTTCATCCAAACATATACTTCATGAATGGGGTATGAAGAAAATGCTCACACAAGTTTCCAACACTAGCTGAATGTTCAACACAAATCATGGAGGAGACAAAATGCTGCTGATGGGCTCAACAGCAACTCATCAGAATTTCCATATCACTGGACTTCCACCATCATGTGAACACGGTGATAGCATTGGTCAGACCAAGGGATGTAATGGTTGCTTGAAGGATCAACCACGAGTAAGACAACATTACGAATATTGTTGGTTCTGATTTGATTTCATGTTAGCCCATACTCAAATCAAAGATTGGTTAAGACAATAGCACCAACAATTGATCACGAGGATCAATTGATGAAGATATCATCTTCCTTCAGCACACACACACACAAAGATATCCCTTAACATGAACTAAGTCAGACAAGCTTTTATCTTCCAACTCTCCAAGTTGTTGTTTGGCTTAACCAACTAGCTCAGGGTATCCAACACAGATTCTTGGAGAAAGAGTGGTTTACAAGGAACCAGCTTGATCACGAGCTCAACATAACGGTCAGGGGACAACCTGGTGGTACTTCCGAGAGGATATACAGAAAATCACGAACCACCGATATGTTACTAAGCTCGAGAACAATCTTGCTTTTCAGGGCAAGACGATGTGATCAAGAGAGTGAGGGATTGGCACAATCCTAACTCACTGACCGAAGAGTGCACCAGAAATAAGGACTAGGTAGCAGGATCAATCTTAGAATGATGATTCAATAACCAACACACTAAGAATGAAATTATTGTCCTTTAACTACCAAGCAACAGAGTTGCTAGGAGTATAGATTTCACGCATCATGATTCACTTGTCGGTGTTCTAGTTACAATAACATGGGGACCAAGGAATGAATAATGATGGCAAGAAGTATCACTGTATCAAGACTTCATAGGATGGTGTGCAATTTCCATGACATTCTTTATATAAAGATGGTAATACTCCAAGGTAGGAAAAAATCAAAAGCTGGATTGGCATTTTGATCTGCGGTATACAACTGCTTTGACCCAATCCTAGATATGGATGAGGTACTGGAGTTTGTTTCTCCTAGTCATTCCGGAATAGAATGGCTTGACAGACCACAAGAATAATAGGCATCAACAGCAAATGCACGCATACTCTTGAGTATCAAATGATAGACGGGGGTCAGAATACAACTAAAGAGAACAACTCAAGGAACATATAAATTTCTGAGTTGTGGATTCATGGGTTAGTATGTCAAATGAGTTCAACAAATTTCTTCCGGATAACCCATGCAGAATGATAGAACTGGAAGAGTCACAATATGAATGGAGTACTCCTCAAGAGCACCCTGGTTGTGATCTTTTGGTTCAAGGAACTACTGCCATAAGCAGTTCATGGTATTTGGAAGAAGGAGATACCACGGACCTCGAGGACTATTACAAGGTTACTAATAACCTAAAGGAACGAGCAAACACTATCAACATGATATAAGTAGGGTGAATCTCGGTTCAAAACCCAGGAATAGAATACCTACTATTAAGTAGCATCACGGGATGCTTTCGAGAATGATGGCCAGAATCATCACACCGGAAACACAAAACATGGCTAGATTACTAGGTGACTCCCTAAAACACCTAGGGTCATAATAATAGTCCCAACCTATAAACCGAGGCAATAGAGTACCTCAATGCACCGGTTAGTGTGCTTATTCTGACCAAAGGAACATCGAAAACGGGAAGAAGGAATTTACACATGCATCAGATTGTTCAGAAACCTGGGATGACTCCGACAGCATAACGGCTATAAATGCTCAAAAAGATTTGAGACATCCTGCAAAAAAATTGTGGCATAACCACTCAACATCACAATATCAAGGTTCCGAGACCAACGAAAAACACACGAAAGTACTGGAAACTGAACTGAGACATGAATCCATCAATCCTATAAGTCTATGGATTAGTCACACGTCATCCTGATAGATAGATGAGAAGGCCTAGTTTATTAACCCCGTAGAAAAGAAGAGGTTGGATCAGATCAGAAGGGCATAAGGTAAAGGAGTAAAAAGAGCCTTACGTTCCCTTCCACAATCAATTCCCTTATATAACTAAAGCATTCTAGACACGACTTCGACCAGCTTGGCTTGGTAATCCTACAGGCAGTCAGGGTCTGATACCAAAGCTATCAGGACCCCGATTCTAAGTCACACTGATCTAGCCTGTAACACCTCATATCACTTTGCGGCCTCACGCACGGTATTCCCACGGGTGTCGCCTTACCATGGCCCGGGACCATTTGCACCTTTTGGCTCACGTATATGATAGTGTCGCTAGCATCCATATGACAGAGAACCCGGGCCGACACGACTAGTCGTGAACCCAAAGTGGCACTAACTTACGGGGACAGGCATACATGAGTCACATCGAACATGTCGGTCAGCAGCATGCGAATCCGGGCTGTAGCACTAGGCTAACAGGACTCCGGTGAACGGGGCTATAGCAGGCTAGGCAGGATTCCAGATGTCACCGCGTGACATTTCCCCGAAGGGACAAACACAGGAACGAAGTGAATCACATGCCGGCCAGTCAAGTGTTCCGGAGCAGTAGTGCTGGGCTATCAGGACTCCGGTGAACCGGGCTGTAGCGGACTACTATGGCTCATGGGAGCACAAGACTACATTTCCCCATAAGAGAGGCTACCAAGGATAAACAACTAGGTTGTCGGATCCCACACATACCAAGCATTTCAATCATACACACAATATGCTCGATATGTGTAAATACAACATGGCATCACAACATAACTCTACGACTCAAGTATTTATTCATTAGGCTCTGAAGAGCCAGATATTACAAACATGGGTCTCATGAACCAACATTCAGAGCATACCAGACAAAGCACATGCAGAAGTTAACATGTCTGAGTACAGACATCTACAAATGAAAAAGGCTGAGAAGGCTGACTATCTACCAGATCCTGCTGAGGGCACAAGATCATAGCTGAGGTATCAAGCTAAACGTCGAAGTCCACACGGAACTACTAGCGAGACTGAGGTCTCTCTGCAAAACATAAAATAGGCAAACGTGAGTACAAATGTACCCAGCAAGACTTACATCAGAACTAACTACATATGCATCGTTATCAACAAAGGGGTGGTGGAGATTAACTGCAGCAAGCCAGCTTTGACTCAGTGGCTAACCTGAACTACGACTGCAAGCAACTCTTTTGAGGTGGCGCACACGAGTCCACATATTCACCATATCAATACACCACTATGGATCCGCTCCCGTCTCCCTACAGGAACGCCATCCATAGAACTCACGCTTATCTTGCGCATTTTAGAGTATCCACTTTCACCTGTCTATGAACTGTATAGGAAACCAAGTAGTCCTTTACCGCAGACACGGCTATTCGAATAGATGATGTTAACCCTGCAGGGGTGTACTTCTTCACACATGCACTCACCACTTACTGCCGTTTACACGACATGTACTCGGCAACCTTCAAGCGGAAGCCCAACGAGGGTGTCGGCCACGGCCTACCTAAACACTCAAGTCTCTACTCCAGGTTTATCGCGTATCCAGGTTCCATCCGTAGGGAGTCCGGCCGAGGTTTCCACATACGGCCCTAAACGATGTGTACAGGGTTCCGAGACACCAAACGGGCGCCCGGCATGCCCGGCCACGGTGTATGTACCGCATCATAGCCCACCCCTAGGGTCAGTGCTACGCACGGCCACCAACACATATCCTATAAATACCAGAAACTAGTTGCAACTCCTGGACAGAGGACTAGAGTGGTTAAGAAGCCGAGAGGGTACATTGGTTACGGGCCCAATGCATGGTAGTAGCTACTTCTTAAATCACACATACAGATCTCGGTGCTTAAGTACGGTTCCAATGAAACAAACCACTATGTACTCCTACATGGCCTCTCATCGATACCTTTACCAAATCGTGTTCAACACACTTAGCTCACACATAGTAGGACATGTTCACAACTTTCCAATTCATCCCCGATGAATCAGACCTGACACGACTCTAAGCAATAGCAGGGATGACAAACAAACATGAATGAGTAGGCACATCAGGGCTCAAACAACTCCTACTCATGCTAGTGGGTTTCATCTATTTACTATGGCAATGACAGGTCATGCAGAGGAAAGGGGTTCAACTACCGCAACATGTAACAATTGAATCGTTGTTGTCCTAATGCAGTAAAAGAGAGCAGGAGTGAGAGAGTGGGATTGTATCGGAATGAACAAGGGGTTTTTTCTTGCCTGGCACTTCTGAAGATAGTATAGTTCTTCATCGGTGTCAATGATCACATCGTCGAAGCAACATCTACTAAGAGGGGACAAATACCGACAACAGAGAAAGAAACACAATCAATGTAATGCACAATATGATGCATGATCATGACATGGTAAAATGAGTGTGTTGGGCTAATGCAACTACAACCACATGGTTTTGAGCTATTTTGAACCAAAGATTCAAAGTTCAAACTCATTTGTGATCTTAAATAGTGCTTTATCATGTTTTGCACTAAACAAAAAGATAACTTGTTTAAACATGCATGAAACTAGTACAAATGGATAGATTGGATTTTTCTGATCATTTTTCATATATAATTTGTTTGATTTGGATCTATGGTTGATTTTCTATGATTTTTAGAAGTTTTGGCTATTTTCTAGAATTTCCTATATAAGAATAAACCCCGAAAAGGATTTACTGCGTCAGCCTGGTGTTAGTGTGATGTCAGCGGTCAATTGAGACAGTCTATGTCAACCCTGACCTGTGGGTCCCGTCTGTCAGTGTCAATTAAACTAACTAAGTTTAGTTAGCGTTAAACTAATAATAACCTAGTTTAGTTAGTGGCCTGGGGCCCACACGTCAGTGACCCAGAGGGTCAAACTGGGTCCACCCGGGGTCAACGGTCAGCGGGGTCAAACTCGCCGGTGGCTCGACGCCGGCGACGACAGGCGCGGCGGAGGGGCTCAGAAATGAGCCACAGGGCATCATTTTGGCCGCGGCCTGTTGCGTTCGAACGCACATAGCGGCGCACATCAAGTGGTGGCAGCGGTAGGTGCTGGGGTGGCCGGAAACAATGGCGGCGAGCAAGTTCGCGGTGGCCGGAGTTCAGTCAAGCTCAGGGTCGAGGTTGCGGTGCACGGGAGGACTAGCTGATGGTGGTGTTGGGTTTCTGGGAGCATGCTAAACACATAGCAATGCTCGGATGTGAAGGTTGCTAGCCTATTCGCTGGCGCTCGGGTCCGATGGCTAGCACGCCTATAGCATGCAAATGAACATGGGAGAAGGGGGGAAAGATGGCGGCGCTCATGGTGAGTCTTCTGGTGCAGCCGTTGAGCTCGGGGAGGCACGGACGCCGACGTAATGACGATGGCGATCCGAAGGCCGTGCGCAGGGAAGACGGGTCAGTGGCGAGGCAACAGAGCATCTGGCGATGCGTGGCTCAGCGAGGGGGTCGAGGACGAAGTGGCGGAGCTTCTGGGCATGGAGAGAGGTTGAGGAGGAGGTGGTGGCTATGGTGGTGCTCGTCGGTGCACTCCGGCTCGTTCGGGCGGCCGCGAGGGAGAGAGCAAAGGAGAGGAGAGGAGAAGTGGATAGGCCAGGGAGGACGGGGCGGCGCCGAAGAGAGGCAACGCGGCGTCGCGCTGGCAGGGGAGGCAGGCAGGCGAGCTGTTGGCGTGGCGCTCTGCCCATGCGCGCGCGTCGGCCACACGCCTGGCCGACTGGCGCCAGGAGGACGACGGCGGTGGTGGGCTGGGCCAGCTCCTGGGCTGCACAGTGCTAGGCCTCTGGGCTGTGGATAAGTGCCAGGTAAAACCTTTTTCTCTCCTTTCTATTTTTCTATTTTAATTATTGTTTTCTATTTGTTTCAATCTGTTTTGATTTAGTTCATGCACTAAATCATTTTTGTTTCTTCTGATAATTTTTGCAGGGACTGAAAGGAATATTCTAGAGCCCCTCACAAAATAACAGAACTATTGAAGCATTAAATATATTTATAACATATATTTGCTCCTACTCAAATACAATATGTATTAGTTCAAAGATCCAAAATGTCAAGGAAAAATGTGCATCATCTCTGGTTACTGTTTCCAGCGTTTCCAAAAAATGATGAACATTTTTGAAAGCCACTTTGGGTTCACTAAAAATATTTTGGTTGAACCTATTGATTTCCTTTGATGCTAGGGTTTGAAAAAAATCCCCATTTCAAATTCAAAAGAATTTAAACATGATGCAACACATGACTAGCTAGCTCAGAGCATACTAGAACTAGGGATGTGACACATTAAGGTCTCTCTCCTTGTCAGGAGAACCTTGGCCGAACTATGTTCGACTAGAATGGGATGCGGATGACGAAGAAATTCGCTGCCCACCCACCACCCACTTATTAGCCACTATCGATGATTTAACCGACATGCTCGACTTCGACTCCGAAGACATCGACGGTATGGACGATGATGCGGGAGACGAACAGGAACCACCGCCCACAGGATGCTGGACTGCCACCTCATCATATGATATATACATGGTGGACACCCCCAAAGAAGGCAATGGCGACGAGACAGCGGAGGATGACCCCTCCAAGAAGCAACCCAAGCACCGACGTCAATGGCGCCGCTCTAAGTCCTGCCACAGCAAAAGTAGTGATACGGGCACAAGAGACAATTACACTCCGGATAGTGCCGAAGACAACCACAATCCCCTCCAGCACGATGTAGAGCGGGAGGGTGAACAAGCTAGCCCTCCAGAGCAGGAAGCAGATGAAAAATCGGAGGACAATTACATGCCTCTCTCCGAAGATGAGGTGAGCCTCGGTGACGAAGAGTTTATCATGCCTGAGGATCCCGTCGAGCAGGAGCGCTTCAAGCGCCGGCTTATGGCCACAGCAAATAGCCTGAAGAAAATGCAACAACAGCTTCAAGCTAATCAAGACTTGCTAGCACATAGATGGACCGAAGTCCTTGCGACCGAGGAATATGAAGTTGAGCGCCCCTCCAAGAGTTACCCAAAGCGCAGGTTGCTACCTCACCTCGAGGAGGAAGCTTTGAAACCCACATCACCAGTGTACGATGCGACTGACCGGCCACCTCGTGGCCGAGCTAGAGAGGCATTTCAGCCTGAAGTTCAGCCTGCACCCCGCCGCCACTCAAACAAAAATACCAAGGCCCGGGGCAACACACGAGACCTGCGAGACGTATTGGACAGCAGGGCAAAATATGCAAGGTCGATATACGGGTCACGGGGGCGTGCGCCAACACGGGATGATGACCGTCGCGCCGGATACACTAAAGGTAAATCCTGCTGGGACGAATACAGCAGACAAGACTCATATGAACTGCGTCGTGATATAGCCCGGCACAGAGGCGCCGCACACCCCCTATGCTTCACTGATGAAGTTATGGATCACGAATTCCCGGAGGGTTTCAAACCCGTAAATATCGAATCGTATGATGGTACAACAGATCCCGCTATATGGATTGAGGATTTCCTCCTTCACATGCACATGGCTCGCGGTGATGATCTACATGCCATCAAGTACCTCCCACTAAAACTCAAAGGAACAGCTCGGCATTGGCTGAATAGCTTGCCAGCAGACTCCGTCGGCAGTTGGGAGGATTTGGAAGACGCATTCCTTGACAACTTCCAGTGCACTTATGTGCGACCACCGGATGTTGATGACTTGAGCCATATAACTCAGCAGCCAGGGGAATCGGCCAGGCAATTCTGGACACGGTTCCGAACTAAGAAAAACCAAATTGTCGACTGTCCGGATGCAGAGGCCTTAGCGGCATTCAAGCATAACATCTGTGACGAATGGCTCACCCGGCACCTCAGCCAGGAGAAGCCGAAGTCTATGGCAGCCCTCACAACACTTATGACCCGCTTTTGCGCGGGCGAGGATAGCTGGCTGGCTCGCAGCAAAAACACATCAAGGAATCCGGGCACTTCGGTTACCAAAGATGCCAACGGCAGACCACGTCGTAACAGACAAAAGCGCCGCAACAATGGTGATAACACCGATGATACGGCAGTTAATGCCGGATTCAGAGGCTCTAGATCTGGTGAGCGGAAAAAGGCATTCAAAAGAAATACTCCGGGCCCGTCCAGTTTGGATCGCATACTTGATCGCTCGTGTCAAATACATGGCACCCCTGATAAGCTAGCCAATCACACCAACAGAGAATGCTGGGTGTTCAAGCAGGCCGGCAAGTTAAATGCCGAGAACAAGGACAAGGGGCTGCATAGTGATGACGAGGAGGAGCCCCAGCCACCGAACACGGGAGGACAGAAGAGGTTCCCCCCACAAGTGAAGACGGTGAACATGATATACGCAACCCACATTCCCAAGAGGGAACGGAAGCGTGCACTAAGAGACGTCTATGCGATGGAGCCCGTCGCCCCAAAGTTCAACCCATGGTCCGCTTGCCCGATCACCTTTGATCACAGGGACCACCCCACTAGTATCCGTCATGGAGGATCCGCCGCACTGGTCCTAGACCCCATCATTGACGGATTTCACCTCACTTGAGTCCTTATGGACGGCGGCAGCAGCCTGAACCTGCTCTATCAGGATACAGTGCGCAAAATGGGTATAGATCCCTCGAGGATCAAACCCTCCAAAACCACCTTTAAGGGCGTCATCCCAGGTGTAGTGGCCCATTGCACGGGCTCAATCACACTGGAAGTGGTCTTCGGATCTCCGGACAACTTCCGAAGCGAGGAGTTAATATTCGATATTGTCGCGTTCCGCAGTGGCTATCACGCACTGCTCGGGCGAACCGCATTTGCAAAATTCAATGTGGTACCGCATTACGCATACCTCAAGCTCAAGATGCCAGGACCTAGGGGGGTCATAACAGTCAATGGAAACACAGAACGCTCGCTCCGCACGGAAGAGCACACTGCGGCCCTCGCAGCAGAAGCACAAAGCAGCCTTTTAAGGCAAACCACTAATTCGGTGATACAGCCCCCGGTCACCTTCAAGCGAGTCCAGAGTAAACTGCAACAGGATCGCCTGGCACGTTCAGAGCTCGCCTAGCAATTCAGCCCCTGTCCCAGTCCCAATCAAGCGATGAAATCCGTGCCGCGTGTACATAATTACGCACTCAAAATACCATGGACATAGGCGGGGGCACAATCAGGGCACGTCCCGCAAGGCGGCTTAACCGCCCTAGGGGCTATATACCTTTATCCTTTTTTCTCTTTCAGGACCTAACTCTTTGGAAGCCCTTTCCGGCAGTACGATTGCCGGACACATTACGGGAATGAATAACCAAGGAGGTAAGAAGCTAAGATGTACATGGGAACCCCCAGGTGGTCTCTAATAATAATCGATATACCCGCTTTCTACTATCCATACGCAGCTTGCCCTTCGATAGGACATGTCAAATAGTCCTAGTTTCTGCCTCTTGCACTACTTGTATTAGTACCCTTCGACGTATTATTTAAATAACAATGCATAGCATTAGTCTATTATTGCATTATTTATCCCTTTTTTCTTATATGTTCATTTACGACAACTTGCTCCCGTACATTCGGGTACGGTCAATACGCCAGGGGCTTTCGTTTACCCCATAATACGGTGTGAGAAGTCCGAACACTTTCGACAGTGCGGCACCCCGAACTTATAGCATTATATGCATCAGCTCCGAATCATGTCTTGGGTCAATAGTTGGGTTTGCCCGGCTCCCATGCTTTGGTACCTTACGTTCCGCTATATCGGCTAAGGTAGCGCTGGGAGAACTACTACGATTGTCACTACTAGGAAAAGGGCTATAGATGAAATGGATACTAATGGCGCACCTGACATGTGGTGCGCCACTACAATATAGCAGTGGCGCACCATGTGCAGGTGCGCCATTAGTGTGGAAGACACTAATGGCGCACCAGATACATGGTGCGCCACCAGTAACAAATTTGTTTTTCATTTTTCCAAACATACTAATGGCGCATCATGTAGACAGTGCACCATTACTAGTTAAAACTAGTAATGGCGCACTGTCCACAGGTGCGCCATTACTAAGTTTTTTCCCCTAGCTAATGGCGCACCGCCAGGGGGTGCGCCATAAGTAATCTTCCCCCTATCTAGCTAATTCTCTCGATACCTTCGTCCCTCCCTCCACTTCCCCCCTCGCTCCACACCCGCTCCGACGACCCCCGCGCCCCGCCTCACCGTCTCGGTCCTCGCCGCCGACCCACTGCGCCGCCGCCCCACCCACTGCGCCGCCGCCCGGTCTCCTCCGCCCGTAAGCCCCCCTCCTCCTCCGCCCGTCCATGGCCTTCGGCCTCCTGCCCCACCCACCCCCGCCCCCCCCGCTGCTACGCCGCCATCACCGTCGTCCCTGACCTCCTCTCCCCTCCTCTGAAGAAGCACTGAATTTTTTGGCCCCTCTCTCTCTCTCACGCTCGCTCGGCCCCTCTGTTAGGTTTTCCCCCACCCCACCCAAGCGCGCTGCCGGTTGTCTCCCTCCTCCAACTCTGACCCCTCCACGCCTCGCCGCTGGCGCCGTCGTCCCCCGACTCCGCCCCGCCCTCACCGCCTGACGCCGGTGAGTTCCTCGTCTCTCTGTCTCCTCTCTCGTGTGTATTGCCCTAGTGTGAACTGCTAGTTTGGATTGGAGGCTGCCAGTGAAACAATTTTGTATGGTGCTGGCAATGTTGTTGGTACTGTCAATGCTTAGTGTGGTTTTGTTGGTACAGCCAATGATCCTGCTAGTGTGAATTGGCTGCTGCTGCTAGTTCGGTTGCCTGATGTGCTTCTGTATGGTGAATGGTAGATAGTGGCTACAGTGACATCAGATTAGCAATTTTTGGACGATGACATAACTGAATTTTTGGTCTAACACCAAGATCTCCTACTCCTGATCAATTGAACGAAACCCACTGTTGACTGTACCAATTGAACAAAGCTGCAGGGTACATTATGTTAAAGATTTCCTACTTTAGTGATATTTAGGAAGAGCACTTAAAAAAGTTAGTCAACATTGATTTCCTACTTTAGTCAAAAATTATTAGAATTAGTTTTAGTGCAACAGAGGCAACTCAGAGTTTGAAAATGGCATTAAAGGAATTTGTTTTTGGGGTAAATTCTATTATGAAATAATTCCTACTATTATTTAAAATATAAATGAAATGATTTGGAACACCAAGCAAGAGTTATGTTTCAAGTTGCTGAACCTTTTCATATAAGCTTATAGAAGATTTAATTGATCATACAGAAAATGAAAAACAAAGGTCATACCGATCCTAGTTGGTATTATTTTTCATGTCTAGAAGATATATTGTTGTACCCCGAGTGAAGGGAAGGAGTTTGTTGGGTTTTGTCTCCGACCATCGTGTCGTGATGATTTTGCAGGTACCCCGAGAGGCCCTTGAGTTTGCCGGAATGTCGATTAACTTTCGTTCCGGCAGATTCGGGTAGGGCAAAGGTCATGCTGAAATTTTTCGTGAATTTTAGCATGACTTTGCTAAAAATAGGACATATGGGGTACTTGCGACAAATGCATGGGCCGGGGTATCTTAGTACTTAATTAAGTAGGATCAACTGCCTCTTGTGTTATACATATAGAAGTGTGATATCAACTCATAGTTATTACTAATGTCAGTTGCTCGTCATCGATAAACCCTAATCTGGAAGAGGAACCACTCATCTATGTAGTTTTGAATTATGAACGTAGGGAATGTCGTCATTGGACGACGAAAGTCTCCCTGGGGAGTGCGACTGGTGCCACGATGATCGAGGTCTATGCGACAGGCCTCACCTGGACGATGATCGGCGCTTCAGCATTAAGCTCGAGGAGACCTTCGAAGTTGAAACAGTACGCAACGACGACAATTGTTTTTTTCATAATTAAGCATGACTTCAACTATTTCAACGTGCAATTTTCATCTTTTACAATTCGCGTATAGCTTATCCCATGCCATGCAAGACGCTATGTCTTGGAGAGGATGGATTTTGAAGACCATGAAATTTCTGAAACAAAGAAAATTCACCTAAGGACTCATCACGATGTGGACTTTGAAGTAAATCTGTATAATTCTGAGAGCGTAACCCATTTTGGTTGCAAAAATTGGGAAGCATTTTGCAAGATGTATGGTTTTGATGAGGGTATGCTTATCACCATGGATCTTGGTAATCCTGACATCGACCAAGACAATATGGACATTTGGGTCCTTGTTGATACACCTCCAGTTCTACCGCTATGTGAGTTTCTCAAACATAGTTATTAGCTAATTTATATTGTTTCTTTCAAAATAGTTGACAGCTTATTTCCATTGACAGCTTATTTTTATTGTTCAAAGAATGTGCGGGAGATGGTAGACAAAACCCACTACACCGATGGCTCCGAATTAACAACTTACAAGGAGAAAATTCATCTAGTCGGATTTTGTACTGACATTGAGAATTACAATATCTACAATCAAACTCCTCAACATTATGGTAAATACGTGCCACTAGTGCATGTGTTCAACTACGGTAACTACCATGGAGATACCCTGGTAAGATTTTTACTATTACGACATCTGTGCATCTTTTGCATACTTCTAAAACTAGTACATCATTGCTAACTATGAAGTTATTACTATGTTTTTCAACAGATAATCCCAGAGAATTGTGTGCCTCATTTGATGTATCAGAAAGGTAGTCTTAATGTTTTGAACATGCAGCCAGGTCATCCTACGAATCTCAACTGTCCATACGAGATTTCTAAAATAAGTGGAGACATAAAAATCAAAGGATGGAAAAATGTATGGACAGTCGTAAGGAGGTTCTTGGAAGCAAAAGGAAGTGAAGCGCAAGAATTGGAGACAGGATGTTCTCCATTCTCCATAATGGAGAGTCAGGGTCTATATTGTTTTATGCTATTTTACCTTAAATAGGGTATTTAGGTCATGCCTAATACTGATGATCATGTGCTAAGGACAATTAAGTAGGGTTGGTTCGATGACTATCAAGATGATGATCGTATGACTTGTTATTAATAACGAGTAGAAGTTGTATGATGATGATTAGTAGGACTTGTTAGGATTAGTATTACTTCCGACAAACTCGCTACTCGCGGTCTCGAGACATGTAATGTTCTATCTTTGTTCGGTCTTTTGAATTCGGAGACTAATATGATGAATTGTATTCAGAGACTAATCTTCTATTGTATTTGATGAATCTGCTCTTGCTGTGTGGTGCTGTCTATATTCTGTCCAATAATATATTTTGTAACCTGTGCAAAAATCAGAAAAGTAAAAAACCTAATATTCATACTAATGGCGCATCACCCCACAGTGCGTCATTAGTATGCCAAAGCACATGGGTAAATATGGCAACCTGGGAGGCATACTAATGGCGCATGTTGGTCTATACTAATGGCGCACGGCGTGGTGCGCCATTAGTATACCAGATACTAATGGCGCACCGCAGGTGCGCCATTAGTATATAATACCAGTGGCGTGGTACTAGTGGTGCACCAGTAGTGCGTCATTAGTAGGCAAAAATGGTGCGCCACTAGTAGGAATTTTCCTAGTAGTGTGTGTCCCGGTTCTTCCGGACGAGCATCTCAGTAGAGAAAGCCGAAAACTGACTGTCATGATAAGGCGAGAGCTAGTTCATACGTCTCCAACGTATCTATAATTTTTGATTGCTCCATGCTGTGTTATCTACTATTTTGGGCAATATTGGGCTTTATTATCCACTTTTATATTATTTTTGGGACTAACCTATTAACCGGAGGCCCAGCCCAGGTTTGATGTTTTTTTCCTATTTCAGTGTTTCGAAGAAAAGGAATATCAAATGGAGTCGAAACGGAACGAAATCAACTGGAGAAGTTATTTTTGGAAGGAAAGCTACCGGATGGACTTGGACCCACGTCAGGAGAGAAGGGAGGTGCCCACGAGGGTGGGGGCACGCCCACCCCCCTAGGGCGCCCCCTGCCTCATGGGGCCCCCGAAGCTCCACCGACGTACTTCCTGCACCCATATATACCTACGTATCCTAAAACTTCCAGAACAGAGAATAGATCGGGAGTTCCACCGCCAGAAGGCTCCGTAGCCACCGAAAACCAATCTAGACCCGTTCCGGCACCCTACCAGAGGGGGAAATCCCTCTCCGGTGGCCATCTTCATCATCCCGGTGCTCTCCATGACGAGGAGGGAGTAGTTCTCCCTCGGGGCTGAGGGTATGTACCAGTAGCTATGTGTTTGGTCTCTCTCTCTCTCGTGTTCTTGAGGTGATACGATCTTGATGTATCGTGAGCTGTGCTATTATATTTGGATCCTATGATGTTTCTTCCCCCCTCTACTCTCTTGTAATGGATTGAGTTTTCCCTTTTGAGTTGTCTTATCGGATTGAGTCTTTAAAGATTTGAGAACACTTGATGTATGTCTTGCCGTGCGTATCTGTGGTGACAATGGGATACCACGTGATTCACTTGATGTATGTGTTGGTGATCAACTTGCGGGTTCCGCCCATGAACCTATGCATAGGGGTTGGCACACGTTTTCGTCGTGATTCTCCGGTAGAAACTTTGGGGCACTCTTTGAGGTTCTATGTGTTGGTTGAATAGATGAATCTGAGATTGTGTGACGCATATCGTATAATCATACCCACGGATACTTGAGGTGACATTGGAGTATCTAGGTGACATTAGGGTTTTGGTTGATTTGTGTCTTAAGGTGTTATTCTAGTACGAACTCTAGGGCTGTTTGTGACACTTATAGGAATAGCCCAACGGATTGATTGGAAAGAATAACTTTGAGGTGGTTTCGTACCCTACCATAATCTCTTCGTTCGTTCTCCGCTATTAGTGACTTTGGAGTGACTCTTTGTTGCATGTTGAGGGATAGTTATGTGATCCAATTATGTTATTATTGTTGAGAGAACTTGCACTAGTGAAAGTATGAACCCTAGGCCTTGTTTCCTAGCATTGCAATACCGTTTGTGCTCACTTTTATCATTAGTTACCTTGCTGTTTTTATATTTTCATATTACAAAAACTATTATCTACTATCCATATTGCACTTGTATCACCATCTCTTCGCCGAAATAGTGCACCTATACAATTTACCATTGTATTGGGTGTGTTGGGGACACAAGAGACTCTTTGTTATTTGGTTGCAGGGTTGCTTGAGAGAGACCATCTTCATCCTACGCCTCCCACGAACTGATAAACCTTAGGTCATCCACTTGAGGGGAATTTGCTACTGTCCTACAAACCTCTGCACTTGGAGGCCCAACAACGTCTACAAGAAGATGGTTGTGTAGTAGACATCAAGCTCTTTTCTGGCGCCGTTGCCGGGGAGGTTAGCGCTTGAAGGTATATCTTTAGATCTTGCAATTGATTCTTTTAGTTTCTTGTTTTATCACTAGTTTAGTTTATAAAATAAAACTACAAAAAAATGGAATTAAGTTTGTCTCATACGCTTCACCTTTTTAATATCTTTCGTGAGTATGATGGAAAGGATAATTGTGCTCAAGTGCTAGAAGAAGAAATCTATAAAATGTTTGGCACTAAATATGTGAATGATGAGCATGATTGCAATGTTGTTAGTACGAATTCTTTGAATATCCATGATACTAATGATGATTGCACTAGTTATGATGAAAATGTCTCTTATAAACATGTCAATTTTTGTGTAGTGCATTGGGTTTGTACGCACACACCAAATAGGGAAGATAGATATTGCAAGAGGCATAAGTACTTAGAAACTAAATTGTTGCAAGAAAGTCTAGATGAATGTGCTGAAAATTTAAATTATATTGGCCATACTTGTGAGCTTTGCAATGAACATGGTCATTTCAATACCCAATGCAAATTGTTTCATGATCGTATCGTGTCCAAAAATTGTGATGACTTGATTTCCCTTGCACATCATAATGAACTTAGTTTGCTTATGAGTTATGAAGAAATGAAACGCATAACTAATTATCTTCCAGAATTTTTCCGTTATAAACTTCTTGGATTTGATCTAGAGGAAATTTATATGTATTGTGCGGTGAATTGTATTGAAATCCCTTATATTGCCAATTACATAAAGAAAAGAAAAGAAATAGAAGATGAAGAGAATACTAATGAAAGGGAAGAGGCTTCCCAATACCCTCCTATTATTTCTTATGATGAATCAGGTAACGAGGAGGAGCCTCCTATTCAACCAATATCATTAATAATTAGCTCCAAAAAGAGGATTGAACCCACACATGGATATCGAGAGGTAAGAAGATATCTCTCCCAAATAATGCTGCTCCTATTACTATTGTGCCTCATGGAAATATAATTGTGGAAGATAATGATACTACTTATGATCTTGAAAATCTTTTTGGCACTTGCTTGGAATAATATGATAATTGCTATACTATTGGTGCTATCCATACTATTAATGATGAAAGTGATTATGCTTATGATATGAAAAGGCCCAAGCTTGGGGATGCTATGTTTGATGAGGATGATGTTTTTGAGAATATATTTGCTGCAATTAATGTTTGTCCCAAGCTTGGGGATGCTACGTTTAATGAAGATGATATTTTTAGTCTCCCAAGTTTTGATATGCAAATTTATAATGATGATAGCATGCCTCCTATTTATGATGACTATTTCGATGACACTTATGCTATACAAAGTAGTGATGATTATATTTATAAAACTTTTCATGATTATGATTACCCTTTTTCTGAACATTATTCTTTTAATGTGGAAACAATTTATAATAGTCTTCGAGTTTCTTATGATACTCCCACTATTCCGAATGAGAAGAATTTTGCTTATGTGGAGGGTAATAAAATTTCTATGCTTGTAGATCATGAAAAGAATGCTTTAGGTGCTGGTTATATTGTTGAATTCATTCATGATGCAACTGAAAATTATTATGAGGGAGGAATATATGCTTGTAGGAATTGCAATAATATCAAGTTCCCTCTCTGTGTGCTTAAAATTTTGAAGTTATGCTTGTTTTACCTTCCTATGCAAGTTGATTCTTGTTC
This sequence comes from Triticum urartu, assembly GCF_003073215.2. Classification (NCBI taxonomy): domain Eukaryota; kingdom Viridiplantae; phylum Streptophyta; class Magnoliopsida; order Poales; family Poaceae; genus Triticum; species Triticum urartu. Next base: position 663,253,526 of record NC_053023.1, on the reverse strand, counting down.
CCACGAGTTGTTTGCTCACAAAATCCCTATGCATTTTAAGTGGGTTAGACTTAAATGTGCTAGTCATATTCTTCATGATGCTCTCTTTATATTTCAATTCTTATCTTTTTGTGAGCATCATTGAAATCATCATGCCTAGCTAGGGGCGTTAAACGATAGCGCTTGTTGGGAGGCAACCCAACTTTATTTTTATTCCTTGATTTTTGCTCCTGTTTAGTAATAAATAATTCATCTAGCCTATGTTTATATGTGGTTTATGCTTTTAATTAGTGTTTGAGCCAAGTAGAACCTTTGGGAAGACTTGGGGGAAGTCTTGTTGATCATGCTGTAAAAAACAGAAACTTTAGCGCTCACGAGAATTGCTTCCATTTTTATTTGGAAAGCGCTATTTAGTTAATTATTTTTGAAGATGATTAATAGATAAATTCCTCAGGTCCAGAAATTTATTTGAGAATTTTATGAGTTCCATACGTATATGTTTAATCCAGATTACTACAGACTATTCTGTTTTTGACAGATTCTGTTTTTCATGTGTTGTTTACTTATTTTGATGAATCTATGGCTAGTAAAAGAGTTTATAAACCATAGAGAAGTTGGAATACAGTAGTTTTAACACCAATATAAATAAATAATGAGTTCGTTACAGTACCTTGAAGTGCTGATTTGTACTAACGGAGCTTACGAGTTTTCTGTTAAGTTTTGTGTTGTGATGTTTTCAAGTTTTGGGTAAGGATTCGATGGACTATGGAATAAGGAGTGGCAAGAGCCTAAGCTTGGGGATTCCCAAGGTAATATTCAAGGATAGCCAAGAGCCAAAGCTTGGGGATGCCCCGGATGGCATCCCCTCTTTCGTCTTCTTTCATCGGTAACTTTACTTGGAGCTATATTTTTATTCACCACATGATATGTGTTTTGCTTGAGCATCAATTTATTTTGTTAGGATTTGCTTGCTGTTATTTAGAACAATGTTTTTCATCTTTTATTTCAATAAAAGTGCCATTGATAGCCTTTACTATGCCTATTTTTAAGTCCACATGTTGCTGTTTGAAAACAGAAAGTTTACCGCTGTTGCAATAATTCCCTAGAAAATTCAGAATGTGATAAAATATTGAAACCTTTTGAATATTAAGCTCTGATAAATTTACTAAAGTGGGAATTTTCTTTCATAATTTTTGGAGCTAGGGAAGTATGGATGTTGCTGCATTCTTTACAGACTATCCTGTTTAGGCAGATTGCTGTTGTGTTTGCATTGTTTGCATATGTTTGCTTCTTTAATGATTCTATTTGAGGATAGGACTATTAAATATACAGAGGCATTTAGTATGCAATGTTGAATAATAATTTTAGTGATTTGCTACAGTAGAGTACGATAAGGTTTTTGCAATGGTTTATACTAACTTATCTCACGAGTCCTTGTTGAGTTTTGTGTCGATGAAGCTTTTGAGATTTAGGGAGACCGTGATATGAGAGGAATTAAGGAGACACAAAAGCTCAAGCTTGGGGATGCCCAAGGCATCTCAAGATAATATTTCAAGAAGTCTCAAGCATCTAAGCTTGGGGATGCCCCGGTTGGCATCCTACCTTTCTTCTTCAACAACTATCGGTTAGTTTCGGTTGATCCTAAGTTTTTGCTTCTTCACATGATGTTTGCCATTCTTAGATGTTATTTTATTTTGTTTTTCTTTCTGTTTCAATAAAATACAAAGATCTGAAATTATTAAATGTTAGAGAGTCTTCACATAGTTGCATAATTATTCGACTACTCATTGATCTTCACTTATATCTTTCAGGAGTAGTTTGTTGTTTGCTCTAGTATTCACTTATATCTTTTAGAGCATGGTGGTGGTTTTATTATATAGAAATAGATGAAATCTCATGCTTCACTTATATTATTTTGAGAGTCTTAAATAGCATGGTAATTTTCTTAAGTAATCCTAATATGCTAGGCATCCAAGAATAATTAAAACTTTCTTATGAGTGTGTTGAATACAAAGAGAAGTTTGATGCTTGATAATTGTTTTTAGATATGGAGGTAATAATATGAAAGTTGTGCTAGTTGAGTAGTTGTGAAATTGATAAATTCTTGTGTTGAAGTTTGCAAGTCCCATAGCATGCACGTATGGTAAACGTTATGTAACAAATTTGAAACATGAGGTGTTATTTGATTGTCTTCCTTATGAGTGGCGGTCGGGGACGAGCGATGGTCTTTTCCTACCAATCTATCCCCCTAGGAGCATGCGCGTAGTGCCGATGTTTTTGATGACTTGTAGATTTTTGCAATAAGTATGTGAGTTCTTTATGACTAATGTTGAGTCCATGGATTATACGCACTCTCACCCTTCCATCACTACTAGCCTCTTCGGTACCGTGCATTGCCCTTTCTCACATTTAGAGTTGGTGCAAACTTCGCCGGTGCATCCAAACCCCGTGATATGATATGCTCTTTCACACATAAACCTCCTTATATCTTCCTCAAAACAGCCACCATACCTACCTATTATGGCATTTCCATAGGCATTCCGAGATATATTGCCATGCAACTTTCCACCATTCCGTTTATCATGAAACATTCATCATTGTCATATTGCTTAGCATGATCATGTAGTTGACATAGTATTTGTGGCAAAGCCACCACTCATAATTTTTCATACATGTCACTCTTGATTCATTGCATATCCCGGTACACCACCGGAGGCATTCATATAGAGTCATCTTTTGTTCTAGCATTGAGTTGTAATCATTGAGTTGTAAATAAATAGAAGTGTGATGATCATCATTTTCTAGAGCATTGTCCCAAGTGAGGAATAAAAAAAGAAAGGCCAAAAAAAAGAGAAGGCCCAAAAAAGGACAAAAAAAGAAAAAGGCCATAAAAAAGAGAAGGCCCCAAAAAAATGAGAGAAAAAGAGAGAAGGGACAATGCTACTATCCTTTACCACACTTGTGCCTCAAAGTAGCACCGTAATCTTCATGATAGAGAGTCTCTTGTTTTGTCACTTTCATATACTAGTGGGAATTTTCATTATAGAACTTGGCTTGTATATTCCAACATTGGGCCTCCTTAAGTTCCCTAGGTCTTCGTGAGCAAGCAAGTTGGATGCACACCCACTAGTTTCTTTTGTTGAGCTTTCATACATTTATAGCTCTAGTGCATCCGTTGCATGGCAATCCCTACTCCTTGCATTAACATCAATCGATGGGCATCTCCATAGTCCGTTGATTAGCCTCGTTGATGTGAGACTGAGGGAGTCCTGGATTAGGGGGTCTCCGGACAGCCGGATTATATCCTTTGGCCGGACTGTTGGACTATGAAGATACAAGATTGAAGACTTCGTCTCGTGTCTGGATGGGACTCTACTTGGCGTGGAAGGCAAGCTAGGCAGTACGGATATGGATATATCCTCCTTTGTAACCGACCTTGTGTAACCCTAACCCTCTCCGGTGTCTATATAAACCGGAGGGTTTTAGTTCGTAGGACACAACAACTACAACATGCAATCATACCATAGGCTAGCTTCTAGGGTTTAGCCTCTTTGATCTTGTGGTAGATCTACTCTTGTACTACCCATATCATCAATATTAATCGAGCAGGACGTAGGGTTTTACCTCCATCAACAAGGCCCGAACTTGGGTAAAACTTCGTGTCCCCTGCCTCATGTTACCATCCGCCTAGACGCACAGTTCGGGACCCCCTACCCAAGATCCGCCGGTTTTGACACCGACATTGGTGCTTTCATTGAGAGTTCCTCTGTGTCGTCGTCGTTAGGCTTGATGGGTCCTACTATCATCGATAGCGATGCAGTCCAGGGTGAGACTTTCCTCCCCGGACAGATCTTTGTGTTCGGCGGCTTTGCACTGCGGGCCAATTCGCTTGGCCATCTGGGGCAGATTGAAAGCTATGCCCCTGGCCACCAGGTCAGGTTTGGAAGCTTAAACTACATGGCCGATGTCCGCAGAGACTTGATCTTCGACGGATTCGAGCCTCTGCCTTGTGCGTCACGCGGTCACAATGAGTACGATTTAGCTCTACCATTAGACAGTGTTCAGGAGATCGCACCGGCAGCCGCTCTGACCCTCAATTCGGAGCCAGTTGCGTCGTCCATGGACGGGTGGATGGACCCCGCCACGGAGGCCTTACCCTCAGCGGTGATCAAGCCGAACATCGACCTTACCTTGCACGAGAGCCGTATTGTTAAACTGCCGGATCTTTCTCCGGCCCCTGACTCTGAAGCGCATGCGCCTGTTCCTATCGAATCTAATTGGGCGCCGATCATGGAGTTTACCTCCGTGGATATCTTTTAGCACTCGCCCTTCGGCAACATACTGAACTCATTAAGGTCTCTCTCCTTGTCAGGAGGATCCTGGACGAACTATGTCCGGCAGGAGTGGGATGCGGACGACGAAGAAATTCGCGGCCCACCCACCACCCACTTAGTAGCCACTGTCGTTGACTTAACCGACATGCTCAGCTTCGACTCCGAAGACATCGACGGTATGGACAACGATGCGGGAGACGAAGAGGAACCACTGCCCACAGGGCACTGGACAACCACCTCATCATATGATATATACATGGTGGATACACCCAAAGAAGGCAATGGCGACGAGATAGCAGAGGATGACCCCTCCAAGAAGCAACCCAAACGCCGACGTCAACGGCGCCGCTCCAAGTCCCGCCAAAGCAAAAGTGGTGATACCGGCACAGGAGGTAATAACACTCCGGATAGTGCCGAAGACAACAATAACCCCCTCCAGCAAGAGTTAGAGCAAGAGGATGGAAGAGCCAGCCCTCCTGAGAGAGCGGCAGACGGAGAAGCGGAGGATGATCATTACATGCCGCCTCTGAAGACGAGGCAAGCCTCGGCGATGACGAATTCGCCGTGCCAGAGGATCCCGTCGAACAAGAGCGCTTCAAGTGTTAGCTTATGGCCACGGCAAATAGCCTTAAGAAAAAGCAGCAACAGCTTCAAGCTAATCAAGATCTGCTAGCTGACAGATGGACTGAAGTCCTCGCGGCCGAGGAATATAAACTCGAGCACCCCTCCAAGAGTTACCCAAAATGCAGGTTGCTACCTTGACTGGAGGAAGAAGCGTATGACGCGGTTGATCGGCCACCTCGTGGCCGTGATAGAGAGGCATTCCAGCCAAAAACTCAGCCCGCACCCCGACGCCATTCAAATAAAAAGGCATGGGGAAATACGCCAGACCTGCGAGACGTATTGGAGGACAAAGAAAAACATGCAAGAGCGATCTATGGATCACGAGGGTGCGCCACTATGCGAGACGATAAACGTCACACCGGATACAGTAAAAGTCAATCCGGTCGGGCCGAACACAGCGGGCAAGACCCATTCGAGCTGCGTCGCGATATGGAGCAATACAGAGGCGCCGCACACCCCCTATGCTTCACAGACGAAGTAATGGATATAAAATCCCAGAGGGTTTCAAACCCGTAAGTATTGAATCATATGACGGCACAACAGATCCTGCGGTATGGATCGAGGATTTCCTCCTCCACATCCACATGGCCCGCGGCGATGACTTACACGCCATCAAATACCTCCCACTAAAGCTCAAAGGACCAGCGCGGCATTGGCTTAACAGCCTGCCAGCAGAGTCCATTAGCTGTTGGGAAGATTTGGAAGCCGCATTCCTCGACAACTTTCAGGGCACTTATGTGCGACCACCAGACGTCGATGACTTGAGCCACATAATTCAGCAGCCAGAAGAATCGGCCAGGCAATTCTGGACACGGTTCCTAACAAAGAAAAATCAAATCATCGACTGTCCGGATGCAGAGGCCCTAGCAGCCTTCAAGCATAACATCCGCGACGAATGGCTTGCCCGGCACCTTGGACAGGAAAAGCCGAAATCTATGGCAGCCCTCATGACACTCATGATCCGCTTTTGTGCGGGAGAAGACAGCTGGCTGGCTCGCAGTAACAACATATCAAAAAACCATGGTACTTCGGATACCAAGGACGGAAATAGCAGGTCACGTCGCAACAAACATAAGCGCCGCATTAACAGCGATAATACTGAGGATATGGCAGTCAATGCCGGATTCAAAGGCTCTAAACCCGGTCAGCGGAAAAAGCCATTTAAAAAAAGCACTCCGGGCCCGTCTAGTTTGGACCGCATACTCGATCACTCGTGTCAAATACACGGTACCCCTGACAAGCCAGCCAACCACACCAACAGGGAATGCTGGGTGTTCAAGCAGGCCGACAAGTTAATTGCCGAGGATAAAGATAAGGCGTCACACAGCGATGACGAAGAGGAGCCCCGGCAGCCGAACACCGGAGGACAGAAGAGGTTCCCCCCACAAGTGCGGACGGTGAACATGATATACGCAACCCACATCCCTAAGAGGGAGCGGAAGCGTGCGCTCAGGGACGTATATGCGTTGGAGCCAGTCGCCCCAAAGTTCAACCCATGGTCCTCCTGCCCGATCACCTTTGATCGCAGGGACCACCCCACTAGTATCTGTCACGGCGGATTCGCCGCACTGCTCTTAGACCCAATCATTGACGGATTTCACCTCACTCGAGTCCTTATGGATGGCGGCAGCAGCCTGAACCTACTTTACCAGGACACAGTGTGCAAAACGGGTATAGACCCCTCAAGGATCAAACCCACAAAAACAACCTTTAAAGGCGTCATTCCAGGTGTAGAGGCCCATTGCACAGGCTCAATTACACTGGAAGTGGTCTTCGTATCCCCGGATAACGTCCAAAGCAAAGAATTAATCTTCGATATAGTCCCATTCCGCAGTGGCTATCATGCACTACTCGGGCGAACCTCATTTGCAAGATTCAATGCGGTATCGCATTATGCATACCTCAAGCTCAAGATGCCAGGACCTCGGGGGGTCATCACAGTCAATGGAAACACAAAGCGCTCTCTCTGTATGGAGGAGCACACTGCGGCCCTCGCATCAGAAGCGCAAAGCAACCTCTCAAGGCAATCCATCAGTTTGGCGTTTCAAGACCCGGACACCTTCAAGCACGCTCGGAGTAATCAGCAACTAGACCGCCTGGCACGATCTGAGCTCGCGTAGCAATGCGGCCCCCACCCCAGTCCCAGCCAAACGGCGAAATTCGTGCCACGCGTACATAATTACGCATTAAAAATACCACGGGCATAGGAGGAGAGGGGGCACAACTACGGCACTCCCCGATACGCGGCTTAAACCGCACTAGGGGCTTCCCGCTTTGTTATTTTTCTCTTTCAGGACTTTAATCTCTGGAAACCCTGTCCGGCAGCATGATTGCCGAACACATGATGCAGCAACCAAGGAGGCAAAAAGCTACGTCACACCATGGAACTCCCAAGTGGATTACGATAACGAGTGAAATATTTGCTTTAATGCTATTCCTCAGCTTGCCCTTGGAAGGGACATAGTCCTACTTTTTGCTTATCGCACTATCTGTATCACTCTGCTTTAACGCATCCATTTGAATAAACAATGCATAGCATTAAGACTATTATTGCATTCTTCTTATATATATATATGTGTGTGTGTGTTCCTTAATGACGCCTTGCAACCATACACTTTGGTACGGCCAACACACCAGGGGCTTAAGTACCCCACAATGCGGTGTGAGAAGTCCGAACACTTTCACAAGTGCGGCACCCTGAACTTATAGCATTATATGCATCAGCTCCGAATCATGTCTTTGGTCAAATGTTGGGTTTGCCCGGCTCCTATGTTTTGGTACCTTACATTCCGCTCTATCGGCTAAGGTAGCGCTAGGAGAACTACTGCGATTGTGCCCCGGTTCTGCTGGGCTAAGCACCTCAGTAGAGAAAGCTAAAACCGACTGTCATGATAAGGCGAGAGACTGGTCGCTGTTCGGCGAGGTTTCGAGTCCCTAAAGACTTATGCCGCTTAGAGTGAGGAGCCGGTCCTAACCGGCTTAAAGGCGTGTATCGCGCCCCGAATTCGGCCTTCCGAATACCAGGGGCTTCGCCAAAATTTAAAATTATAGAATTCTATGGCTAAGTGAGAGTGATAAAGCATTATTAGTCCGGTTGCCTCGTTCGCTGTGCTGAGCACCTCCCTCGAAGGACCCAAACATGGGAACAAGAGTGCTCAGGTTTATCCCGAACACCCCAGCACTCGCGGCATGGGGGCAGAAGCCGAGGACTAGCCATCTCTCAGATTGAACAAACAACCAAACAGAAGGTAATATTTTAAATTCAAACAAGCGTTGCATAGCACATATGAAACAAGTTTTCATCATATAGGATCACACGAGCAAGTTTACTCAAATATTACATCCTTTGAACATTCGTCCGCTACAAAACGGGCACCTTTAAGGACACCCTCATAATAAATTTCGGGGGTGCGATGCTCCTCGCCCTACGGCGGTCCCTCCTTGATCAGCTTCACGGCGTCTAGCTTGGCCCATTGCACCTTCACGCGTGAGAAAGCCCGGTGTGCACCTTCGATGCAGACAGACCGCTTGACGACCTCCAGCCGTGGGCAGGCGTCCACAAGCCGCCTCACCAGGCCAAAGTAGCTGTTCGGAAGGGCGTCGCCAGGCCACAACCGGACTATAAAGCCCTTCATGGCCTGTTCAGCCGCTTTTTGTAGCTCGACCAGCTGCTTCAGCTGGTCGCTCATAGGCACCGGGTGTTCGGTCCCAGTATACTGAGACCAGGACAGCTTCTCCGTTGAGCTTCCCTCCTCGGCCTGGTAAAACTGTGCGACATCCGACACCTGCGGGGCAAATCTGCGAATGCTCCTGGAGAGCTCCAGATTCGGGTAAGTAATAGGTAATTTACTTTCACATGCTTGCTTTGCATATAGAATGCCTTACCCGCCGCTATCTTCCTCATCGCATCAATCTCCTGGAGGGCCTTCTGTGCTTCGCCTTGGCACTCTTTGCACTTTCACGGGCAGCGGCAAGCTCGGACTCTCGCGTCTTCAAGTCATGCTCCAACGCCTCATGCTTCGACACAAGAGCTTGGAGCTCTTGCTGCACCTCGCCCACCCGTGCTTCTTGCCTTTCCCGCTCGGTCCGCTCCTTGGCCGCTTTTTCTTCGGCCTCGGTTAGCGCCTGCTTCAGGGTCGCCACCTCGGTCGTGGCCCCTGGCAAATATACGATGATCCTGTCATTTTGCAATCGCGTCTTCTTTTATATATACATAGACAGGGTATTACTTACCCTGGTTCTCCTTGAGCCGCCTCTTCTCAAGGCCGAGCTCTTTCTTGGACCCCTCGAGGTCCTGCTTCAGCGTGGCGACCTCTGCAGTCAGTGCAGCTGAGACCGGCAGCGAAGCCTGCATACGCATATTGACATACTTATATTAGACTCCTGCGATGTTGTTTGATCCTCTGTTCGTCTTTTCTTTGTGAACACCGAACAGAGCATCAGGGGCTACTATCTATGCGGTAATATTTTTCCTATATTTTAACACTTACCTCAAAGCCTGTTAGAAGGCTGGCACAGGCTTCAGTCAATCCGCTCTTGGCGAACTGAACCTTCTGGACCACCGCACTCATAATAGTGCGGTGCTCCTCGTCGATGGAAGCGCTGCGAAGCGCTTCCAGTAGATTGTCCGGCACCTCTAGATGGACAGAGGTCACCAGCACAGGCGTCTTGCCCCTCTTGAAAGGAGGCCGCCTGCCCGAGTCCGGAACCACTGGAGGTTCTGACGCGGTGTTCAGCTGAGGGCTGAACACGGAGCCCTCAGGGGCCTTGTCCCCTCTGCCCCCGGAGTCTGGAAGGTCGCCTTGAGGCGCCTCCGGGACTGTCTCCCCTCGACCCGGTGCCTCTTGAGACAATACCTAGGCGTCGTCCGCAGGGCAAGGGGAGGTGGCGGTCGGAAGTGGATCGCTATCCATATCTGACGAGCCCAGGGAGCCATCCGATGATACATCGATACGGGATCGTGGCGGCCTGCATAATCATATTCGGCGTTAGGGGAAGCAGTGCGCAAAAGATACTATGAGTTACTCGGGTATCCGAATACGTATGACCTCCCCAGGGGCTTGGCCCTGGGTAACCACTCGTCTTCGCCTTCGGCGGCGGTGGTGGAACTGTCCGGAAGGAGAGTCCTTCCCTTCTTGGACCCTCTGGCCTCCCCAGTTGGGGTGGCCTTCCTTTTCTTATCTCCCCCAATCGAAGGGGGAGCATCTTCTTCTCCCTCCTCATCTTCAGGGGAGCAGTGTGCCACAGAGTCATCGGACGATGAGTCCGATGACGCCTGGCGCCGGGAACTCTTTCGGGTTCCCTTGGCCTTCTTGGTCTTCTCCGGCACCTTGTAAGGAGCCGGAGTCAGCATCTCCGTCAGGAGAGCGCCCACAGTGTCTTCGGGCAAAGGGGCCGGATAGTTAATCTGCCCTGACGTCTCCACCCAATCCTCGCACATGATTAAGCTAGGGGAAATAAATATCCTACGGGATGTATTGAACTCACCGAACGTGCTAGGCGCTTTACGCTTAGCCCGCGGTCCTCGGCGAGAGGAGGAGGGACCTCGGCGCCCTTGAACAGCACCTTCCAGACGTCCTTGTGCGTCGTATCGAAGAGCTCGCTCAGAGTCTGGTGCTGGGCCGGGTCGAACTCCCACAAGTTAAAATCCCGTTGTTGACACGGGAGGATCCGGCGGATGAGCATGACCTGGACTATGTTGACAAGCTTGAGCTTCTTGCTTGCCATACTCCAGATACATTTTTGGAGTCCATCCAGCTCCACCGATGAACCCCACGACAAGCCCTTCTCTTTCCAGGAAGTGAGCCGTGTAGGGAATCCGGATCGAAACATGGGGGCTGCCGCCCATTTGGCATCACGCGGCTCAGTGATATAGAACCACGTCGATTGCCACCCCTTTATGGTCTCCACAAAGGATCCTTCAAGCCATGTAACATTGGGCATCTTGCCCACCATGGCTCCGCCGCATTCTGCTTGTTGGCCTCCCACCACCTTCGGCTTGATATTGAAGGTCTTTAACCACAGGCCGAAGTGGGGCCGGTTTCGGAGGAAAGCCTCACACACGACGATGAACGCCAAAATGTTGAGGACGAAGTTTGGGGCCAGATCATGAAAGTCCAACCCGTAGTAGAACATGAGACCACGGACGAATGGATGGAGGGGAAACCCCAGTCCGCGGAGGAAGTGGTGGAGGAAAACTACCCTCTCGTGAGGTTCCGGGGTAGGGGCGATCTGCCCCGCAGCGGGCAGCCAATGCGCGATATTCGCGGCTAAGTATCCGGCTCCGTGCAGCTTCTTGATATGTCCCTCCATAACGAAGGAAGCCATCCATTTGCCTCCCGCTCCGGACATGTTTGGGGAAGGTTGAGGGAAAGGATGTGGACTTGGGTGTTGGAGCTCGAGTGCGCGAAAATTGATGAGCAAAGGAGGAAGAAGGCGTGGATGAAGAGGTGAATCCTTATCCCTTTATATGGGCGGACGAAACTATGCGTCCCCACTAGCCTGGTAAAACTCGCTTATCCCCCAAGCGCCGTAATCGATGGCTCGGTTGGGTTACCCACGCCCATATTGATGAGAATCCCGTAATAAGGGGACACGATCTCTGATTTGACAAGACGTGTCAAAAAACTGCCTCGCGTTATGTGCAGGGCTAGTTAAAGGAAACGGTTCGAATAATCACCGGGCCATGACATAATGTCATGCTGCCAAAACAAGTCAGCAAATTAGATTTGTGGAAATATTATTCTCTCTACGGTGGTATGTGGAACTTATTTTGCAGGGTCGGACACTATCCTTGTATTCAAATTCTTCCGTGATGTATCCGGAGGAGGAACCCGCCTTGCAGTGCCGAAGACAATACTGCGCGCCGGACTCATCGTCATTGAAGCCTGGTTCAGGGGCTACTGAGGGAGTCCTGGATTAGGGGGTCTCCGGACAGCTGGATTATATCCTTTGGTCGGACTGTTGGACTATGAAGATACAAGATTGAAGACTTCGTCTCGTGTCCGGATGGGACTCTACTTGGCGTGGAAGGGAAGCTAGGCAGTACGGATATGGATATCTCCTCCTTTGTTACCGACCTTGTGTAACCCTAACCCTCTCCGGTGTCTATATAAACCGGAGGGTTTTAGTCCGTAGGACACAACAACTACAACATACAATCATACCATAGGCTAGCTTCTAGGGTTTAGCCTCTTTGATCTCGTGGTAGATCTACTCTTGTACTACCCATATCATCAATATTAATCGAGCAGGGCGTAGGGTTTTACCTCCATCAAGAGGGCCCGAACCTGGGTAAAACTTCGTGTCCCCTGCCTCTTGTTACCATCTGCCTAGACGCACAGTTCGGGACCCCCTACCCGAGATCCGCTGGTTTTGAGACTATCTCCTTTTTTGTCTTCTCCACATAACCCCCCTCATTATATTCTATTCCACCCATAGTGCTATGTCCATGGCTCGCGCTCATATATTGCGTGAAAGTTTATGAGTTTGAGATTACTAAAGTATGAAACAATTGCTTGGCTTGTCATCGAGGTTGTGCATGATGAGAGCATTCTTGTGTGACGAAAATGAAACATGACTAAACTATATGATTTTGTAGGGATGAACTTTCTTTGGCCATGTTATTTTGAGAAGACATAATTGCTTAGTTAGTATGCTTGAAGTATTATCATTTTTATGTCAATATGAACTTTTGTCTTGAATCTTTCGGATCTGAATGTTCATACCACAATTAAGAAGAATTGAATTGAAATTATGCCAACTAGCATTCCACATCAAAAATTCTTTCTTTTATCATTTACCTACTCGAGGACGAGCAGGAATTAAGCTTGGGGATGCTTGATACGTCTCCAATGTATCTATAATTTTTGATTGCTCCATGCTATGTTATCTACTGTTTTGGGCAATATTGGGCTTTATTATCCACTTTTATATTATTTTTTGGACTAACCTATTAACCGGAGGCCCAGCCCAGATTTGCTGTTTTTTTTCTATTTCAGTGTTTCGAAGAAAAGGAATATCAAACGGAGTCGAAACGGAACGAAATCAACTGAGAAGTTATTTTTGGAAGGAAAGCTACCGGATGGACTTGGACCCCACGTCAGGAGAGAAGGGAGGTGCCCACGAGGGTGGGGGGCATGCCCACCCCCCTAGGGCGCGCCCCCTGCCTGGTGGGGCCCCCGAAGCTCCACCGACGTACTTCCTGCACCCATATATACCTACGTATCCTAAAACTTACAGAACAGAGAATAGATCGGGAGTTCTGCCGCCAGAAGGCTCCGTAGCCACCGAAAACCAATCTAGACCCATTCTGGCACCGTGCCGGAGGGGGCAATCCCTCTCCGATGGCCATCTTCATCATCCCGGTGCTCTCCATGACGAGGATGGAGTAGTTCTCTCTCGGGGCTGAGGGTATGTACCAGTAGCTATGTGTTTGATCTCTCTCTCTCTCTCATGTTCTTGAGGTGATACAATATTGATGTATCGCGAGCTTTGCTATTATATTTGGATCCTATGATGTTTCTTCCCCCCTCTACTCTCTTGTAATGGATTGAGTTTCCCCTTTTGAGTTGTCTTATCGGATTGAGTCTTTAAAGATTTGAGAACACTTGATTATGTCTTGCCGTGCGTATCTGTGGTGAAAATGGGATACCACGTGATTCACTTGATGTATGTTTTGGTGATCAACTTGCGGGTTCCTCCCATGAACCTATGCATAGGGGTTGGCACATGTTTTCGTCATGATTCTCCGGTAGAAACTTTGGGGAACTCTTTGAGGTTCTATGTGTTGGTTGAATAGATGAATCTAAGATTGTGTGACGCATATCGTATAATCATACCCACGGATACTTGATGTGCCATTGGAGTATCTAGGTGACATTATGGTTTTGGTTGATTTGTGTCTTAAGGTGTTATTCTAGTACGAACTCTAGGGCTGTTTGTGACACTTATAGGAATAGCCCAACGGATTGATTGGAAAGAATAACTTTGAGGTGGTTTCGTACCCTACCATAATCTCTTCGTTCGTTCTCCGCTATTAGTGACTTTGGAGTGACTCTTTGTTGCATGGTGAGGGATAGTTATGTGATCCAATTATGTTATTATTGTTGAGAGAAATTGCACTAGTGAAAGTATGAACCCTAGGCCTTGTTTCCTAGCATTGCAATACCGTTTGTGCTCACTTTTATCATTAGTTACCTTGCTGTTTTTATATTTTTCAGATTACAAAAACAATTATCTACTATCCATATTGCACTTGTATCATCATCTCTTCGCCGAACTAGTGCACCTATACAATTTACCATTGTATTGGGTGTGTTGGGGACACAAGAGACTCTTTGTTATTTGGTTGCAGGGTTGCTTGAGAGAGACCATCTTCATCCTACGCCTCCCACGGATTGATAAACCTTAGGTCATCCACTTGAGGGAAATTTGCTACTGTCCTACAAACCTCTGCACTTGGAGGCCCAACAATGTCTATAAGAAGAAGGTTGTGTAGTAGACATCAGAGGGTTTAGTCCGTAGGACAACATACAATCATACCATAGGCTTTTTCCGCTGTTCGAGAGGGTTGTGTAGTAGACATCATTGGTCGCTGTTCGAGAGGTCTCAAGTCCTTAAAGACTTTTTCCACTTCGGGCGAGGAGTCGGCCTTGCCCGACTTAGGCATGTATAGCGCCCCAAATTCGGCCTTCCGAATACTAGGGGCTTCGCCAAAATTTAAAATTGTAGACCTCTATGGCTAAGTGAGAGTGATAAAGCCATATAGTCCGATTGCCTGGTTCGTTGTGCTGAACACCTCCGTCGAATGACCCAAAATTGGGATAAAGAGTGCTCAGGTTTATCCTGAACACCCCAGTACTAGTTACATGGGGGCAGAAGCCGGCGACTAGCCAACTCTCATATTTTATAAACGGCCGCACATAAGGTAATATTTTACATTAAAAAGCACTGCATAGTGCAAACGAACTTGTTTCACATTACAGGATCACATGAGCATGTTCATTCAAAAATTACATCTCTGGCACATTCATCCGCCACAAGATGGGAACCCTTCGGGACACTGTCATAATACATTTCGGGGTTGCGATGCTCCTTACCCTCCGGTGGCCCCTCCTTCACCAGCTTCACGGCGTCCAGCTTCGCCCAGTGCACCTTCGCCCGGGCAAAAGCCCTGCGCGCACCCTCGATGTAGACGGACCGCTTTATGATTTCAAGCCGTGGGCAAGCATCCACAAGCCGCCTCACCAAACCGAAGTAGTTGCTGGGCAGGGGCTCGCCAGGCCACATCCGGACTATAAGACCCTTCATGGCCTGTTCGGCCGCCTTGTGAAGCTCGACTAATTGCTTCAGCTGGTCGCTCAAGGGCATTGGGTGTTCGGTCCCAGTATACTGAGACCAGAACAACTTATCCGTCGAGCTCCCCTCCTCAGCTCGATAAAACTCTGCGGCATCCAGTACACTGCGAGGAAGATCTGTGAATGCTCCTGGAGAGCTCCAAACTCGGGTAAGTAAAAGGAAAGTTTCCTTCACATGCTTGCTTTGCATAATGAATGCCTTACCCGCCGCTATCTTCTTCACCGCATCAATCTCCTGGAGGGCCTTGTGGGCTTCAGCCTTGGCGCTCCGGGCGCTTTCGAGTGCCTTCACAAGATCGGACTCTCGCGTCTTAGAGTCAAGCTCCAAGTACTCGTGTTTCTGGGCGAGAGCCTCGAGCTCTTGCTGCACCTTGCCTACTCGGGCTTCTTGCTTTTCCCGCTCAAGGTGCTCCTTGGCCGCTTTGTTTTCGGCCTCGGACAGCGCCTTCTTCAGGGTCGCCACCTCGGTCGTGGCCCCTGGCAAATTCATGATGATCCTATTATTTTACGACCGAACTTCTTTTTAAAGCATAAACAAGGTATTGCTTACCTTTGCTCTCCTCGAGCTGCCTCTTGGTAAGGTCGAGCTCGTTCTCGGACCGCTCCAGGTCCTGCTTCAGTGCAGAGACCTCTGCAGTAGGTGCGGCAGCGGCCAGCAGTGAAGCCTGCACATACACATAGACATATTCTGATTAGACTCCTGAGTCATCATTTGATCCTCTGTTCGGCCTTTCTTCTCGAACGCCGAACAAAGCATCAGGGGTTACTATCTATGTGGTAATATTTTCTTATATTTTGATTGCTTACCTCAAAGCCTGTTAGGAGGCTGGCGCCAGCTTCGGTCAGTCTGTTTTTGGCGGACTGAACTTTCACAATCACCGCACTCATGATAGTGTGGTGCTCTTCGTCGATGGAAGCTCCGCGAAGCGCTTCCAGCAAGTTGTCCGGTGCCTCTGGATGGACAGAGGACACCGGCACGGCCGGCTGGCCCCCTTAATGGGGGATCGCCTGCCGGAGTCCGGAACCATCGAAGGTTCCGGCGCAGTGTTCGGCTGGGGGCCGAACTCGGAGCCCATGGGAGTTTTGCTCCCTTTGCGCCCAGGGTCCGGGAGGTCGCCTCGAGGCACCCCCAGTACCACCTCCCCTTGGCTCGGCGCCTTTCGAGACAACACCTCGACATTGTCTGTAGGGCGAGGGGTGGAGGCGGTCGGAAGAGAACCGTTGTTCATATCCGACGAGTCCAATGAACCGCTCGACGAAGATACGTCGAGATGAGCTCGGGACGGACTGCATAATCATGTTCGGCATGAGGAGAAGTAGCACAATAAAACATACCATGAATTACTATGGTGTCCGGATACTTACAACTTCGCCAGGGGCTTGACCCTGGGTAGCCACTCATCGCCGCTGTAGGCGGCCGTCGTGGAGCAGTCCGGGGGGAGGGTCCTTCCCTTCTTGGACCCTTCGGCCTTCCCGGTTGGGTCGGCCTTCCTTTTCTTGTCTCCCCCAGATGGGGGGGGAGAACTTTCCTCCTCCTCCTCGTTTTCGTGGGACGAGTGTGCATCGGAGTCATCGGACGATGAGTCCGATACAACCTTGCGCCGGAGACCCTTTCGGGTCCCCGTGGCCTTCTTCTTGGTCTTCTTCCCCGGTACCTCGTAAGGTGTCGGAGCCAGCATCTCTGTTAGGAGAGCATCTGCAGGATCTTCAGGCAGGGGGCTGGGCAATCGAGCTGCTCCGCTGTCTTTATCCAGTCCTGTTAATGACATGGAAGCTTAGATCCCGCGCAAGATTTAACTGGGGCAAATAAATACCCTGTGAGATATAAAAACTTACCGGATTGGCATGGCGCTTTGCGCTGAGTCCGCGGTCCTCGGTGAGGGAAGGAGGTACCTCGACGCCCTTGAACAGCACCCTCCAGACATCCTTATGCGTCGTGTCGTAGAGCTCTCACAATGTCTGGTGCTTGGCCAGGTCGAACTCCCACAAATTGAATGCCCGTCGTTGACATGGGAGAATCCGACGGAAGAGCATGACCTGGACCACGTTGACGAGCTTGATTTTCTTGCTCATCATGTTCCTGATGCAGGTCTGGAGTCCGGTCAGCTCTACCGAAGAACCCCAGGACAGGCCCTTCTCTTTCCAGGAAGTGAGCCGCGTGGGGATTCCGGATCAAAATTTGGGGGCCGCCACCCAGTTGGTGTCGCGCGGCTCGGTGATGTAGAACCACCCCGATTGCCACCCCTTTATGGTCTCCACATAGGAGCCTTCGAGCCAGGTGACGTTAGGCATTTTTCCCACCATGGCGCCTCCGCACTTTGCTTGCTGGCCAACCACCACCTTCGGTTTGACATTGAAGGTCTTCAGCCACAGGCCGAAATGGGGCCTGATGAGGAGGAAGGCCTCGCACATGACGATAAACGCCGAGATGTTGAGGATGAAATTGGGGGCCAGATCATGAAAATCCAGCCCGTAGTAGAACATGAGCCCGCAGACAAACGGGTGGAGAGGAAATCCCAGTCCACGGGTGAAGTGGGTAAGAAAAACTACCCTCTCATGGGGTTCGGGCGTAGGAATGATCTGCCCTGCATCTGGCAGCCGGTGCGCGATATCCGTGGCTAGATATCTGGCTTCTCGTAACTTTGTGATGTTCTCCTCCGTGACGGAGGAGACCATCCACTTACCTCCCGCTCCAGACATGCTTGGAGTGGTTTGAGAAGAAAGACGCGGACTTGGGCGCTGGAGCTCGAGTGTGCGAGAATGGGTAAGCAAGGAGGAAGAAGGCATGGGTGAAAAGAGTGAATCCTAATCCCTTTATAAGGGCGGAAGAGGCGATGCGCCTCCCCACTTGCCTGGTAAAATCGCTTATTCCCCAAGCGCCGTAATTGATGGCGCGGTTGGGTTACCCACGTCCGTATTGATGAGAATCCCGTAATAAGGTGGACACGATCTCTGCTTTGACAAGACGTGTCAAGGAAACCGCCTCGCAATATGTGCGGTGCTGGTTGAGAAAAACGGTTCGAATAATGACCGGGCCATGACGTGATGTCATGCCGTCGAAACGTGTCAGCAGATTAGATTTGTGGAAATATTATTCTCTCTATGGTGGTATGTGGAACATGTTTTGCAGAGCCGGACACTATCCTTGTGTTCAAAATCTTCCATAGAGTATTCGGAGGAGGAACCCGCCTTGCAATGCCGAAGACGAAACTGCGCGCCGGACTCTTCGTCATTGAAGCCTGGTTCAGGGGCTACTAAGGGAGTCCTGGATTAGGGGGTCTCCTGACAGCCGGACTATATCCTTTAGCCGGACTGTTGGACTATGAAGATACAAGATTGAAGACTTCGTCCTGTGTCCGAATGGGACTTTCCTTGGCATGGAAGGCAAGCTTGGCAATACGGATATGTAGATCTCCTCCCTTGTAACCGACTTTGTGTAACCCTAGCCCCCTCCGATGTCTATATAAACTGGAGAGTTTAGTCCGTAGGACAATAGACAATCATACGATAGCCTAGCTTCTAGGGTTTAGCCTGTACGATCTCATGGTAGATCAACTCTTGTAATACTCGTATCATCAAGAACAATCAAGCAGGACGTAGGGTATTACCTCCATCAAGTGGTCCCGAACCTGGGTAAACATCGTGTCCCCTGCCTCCTGTTACCATCCGCCTTAGACGCACAGTTCGGGACCCCCTACCCGAGATCCGCCGGTTTTGACACTGACAAGCACCAAGGATCGGCCGACTGCAGGCTTGGCGGCTGGAGGCGCACTTGGCGAAGGCAGAGGCTTCTACCCCTTATCTGCTTGTTTTGGCGCCATGGCAATGAAGCAGGCGGAGTGCAGGTTAGATTGGAGAGGAGGAGCAGAGTCTCGAGGAAGCAGAAGGACTGGGGAGCAAGGCGTGGGCGATGGGAGAATAACTGTGTAGGTTGCGAGGGCCGCATAGCCAAGCAGATTCAAAGGCAGCATGGGGAAGCGGAGAAGCCCACGCCCAATCAACCGCCACACGTCAACCGAGGCCGCAGGCTTTTGGGGCCCGCGGCACTCCATGCTTGACCTTTGGCTTCGCCTCGAAGCCAAGCCCGAGCGCACCTTGGGCTCGGGGGCTACTGTCGGCGTTCTGGGAACAGGGGTCCCCAGACTTGCCTGCCTGCGGCCCGCGGTGTGGCTGGGCTGGCATGTCTGTACGGCCCACCTTCATCGACAAGGCATTCAAGACCCTCGCGAGGGGACAAACCTCGCGAGGCGGACGACACAAGACCTCCTCAGGAGCGGCCTCGCCAGGAAGGCTCGCGAGGGGCGGAGAGATCAAGGCAAGGCCAACCTCGCGAGGTCCTCGTGATGTTAGCCATGACTATCAAGACCAGGCAGGCGCCAGGCGGGCGCCAGCGCGCGAAGTGTCCTTGCTTTCTCTTTGGTGCCAAGGGGGCAAGCGCAGGCGCGGAGTACCGAGGCATCAAGCAAAGGTTTCCATATTGGTGCAACAAGACCTAGACCAGAAGGACGACAAGACGGAGGTCACCATGGAGCCCAGGACGGCGTCACCAGCAGAGCCTTTGGCAGGCGAAGACTGCTTTTGTCAGGATAAGCTGTAGTAGCTGTCCCCTTTCAAATTGGCCGTTGTTGGCTCCCTTCCCGCTCAATATTTGGGGAGAGGACCAGGGCCGATATAAGTAGAACTAGCCACCATAGTAGAGGGGATCGACCTCATCACGAATCAAGGACGGATCAAGATCATCCCCAACCACACAAGTGCACCAAGCACAAGAACACCTCAACCTCAGGAGGTTGTTCTTCCCCTTGTACTGTTCATCATCAGCCCAAGAGGCAATCCACCACCACCACACTGGAGTAGGGTATTACACCACAACGGTGGCCCGAACCAATATAAATCTTGTGTCTTTCTGTGTTGTGAGTTCGTCGAGTACGTCTGCGAGATCTTAGAGAGCTAGGGCATGGACCGATAGGGATAAAACCTTCGCGCGCACCCTAGTGTTCGAACCTTGAGGGTTTTGCCGGAACCCGTGATCCGACAGTCCGCACCAGAGTGGTACAGTAATCCTGTTCTGGAAGTCATGTTACTAGACCATGACGAACCTACAAACTATGAGGAAGCGATGATGACCCCAGATTCCGCAAAATGGCTTGAGGCCATGAAATCTAAGATGGGATCCATGTATGAGAACAAAGTATGGACTTTGATTGACTTGCCCGATGATTGGTGAGTCATTGAGAATAAATGGATCTTCAAGAGGAAGACGGACGATGATAGTAGTGTTACTATCTACAAAGCTCGAAATGTCGGAAAACATTTTCGACAAGATCAAGGTGTTAACTACGATGAGATTCTCTCACTCGTATCGATGCTTAAAAGTCTGTCTGAATCATGTTAGCAGTTGCCGCATTTTATGAAATCTGGCAAATGGATGTCAAAACTACATTCCTTAATGGGTTTCTTAAAGAAGAGTTGTATATGATGCAACCAGAAGGTTTTGTCAATCCTAAAGGTGCTAACAAAGTGAGCAAGCTGCAGCGATCCATCTATGGACTGGTGCAAGCATCTCGGAGTTGGAATATATGCTTTGATAAAGTGATCAAAGCATATGATTTTATACAGACTTGCGGTGAAGTCTGTATTTACAAGAAAGTGAGTGGGAGCACTACAGCATTTCTGATAAGTATATGTGAATGACATATTGTTGATCGGAAATAATGTAGAATTTTCTGAAAAGCATAAAGGAGTGTTTGAAAGGAGTTTTTCAAAGAAAGACCTCGGTGAAGCTTGATACATCCATTTTGCATCATGCTTTTATATCGATACTTATTGCATTATGGGTTGTTATTACACATTATATCACAATACTTATGCCTGTTCTCTCTTATTTTACAAGGTTTACATGAAGAGGGGGAATGCCGGCAGCTGGAATTCTGGGTTGGAAAAGGAGCAAATATTACAGACCTATTCTACACAACTCCAGAAGTCCTAAAACTTCACGAGAGCATCTTTCAGAATATATAAAAAATATTGGGCGAAAGAAGTACCAGAGGGGGGCCACCCACCATCCACGAGGGTGGGGGGCTTCCCCCCTGCCTCGTGGGCCCCCTGGTGGCCCTCTGATGCCCATCTTTGGCTATATGGAGTCTTTCATGGAGAAAAAAATCATAAGCTAGCTCACGGGACGAAAATCCACCGCCACGAGGTGGAACCTTGGCGGAACCAATCTAGGGCTCCGGTGGAGCTGTTCTACCGGGGAAACTTCCCTCCGAGAGGGGGAAATCTTCACCATCGTCATCACCAATGATCCTCTCATCAGGAGGGGGTCAATCTCCATCAACATCTTCACCAGCACCATCTCATCTCAAACCCTAGTTCATCTCTTGTATCCAATCTTTGTCCCAAAGCCTCAGATTGGTGCATGTGGGTTGCTAGTAGTGTTAATTACTCCTTGTAGTTGAGGCTAGTTGGTTTACTTGGTGGAAGATCATATGTTCACATCCATTATGCATATTAATACCCCTCTGATTATGAACATGAATATGATTTGTGAGTAGTTACGTTTGTTCCTGAGGACATGGGAGAAGTCTTGCTATAAGTAGTCATGTGAATTTGGTATTCGTTTGATATTTTGATGAGATGTATGTTGTCTTTCCTCTAGTGGTGTCATGTGAACGTCGACTACATGACACTTCACCATTGTTTGGGCCTAGAGGAAGGCATTGGGAAGTAATAAGTAGATGATGGGTTGCTAAAGTGATAGAAGCTTAAACCCTAGCTTATGCATTGCTTTGTAAGGGGCTGATTTGGATCCATATGTTTCATGCTATGGTTAGGTTTACCTTAATACTTCTGTTGTAGTTGCGGATGCTTGCAATAGGGGTTAATCATAAGTGGGCTGCTTGTCCAAGGAAGGATAGTACCCAAGCACTGGTCCACCCACATATCAAATTATCAAAGTACCGAACGTGAATCATATGAACGTGATGAAAACTAGCTTGACGATAATTCACATGTGTCCTCGGGGGCGCTTTCCTTTATATAAGAGTTTTTCCAGGCTTGTCCTTTGCTACAAAAAGGATCGGGCCATCTTGCTGCACCTAATTTACTTTTATTACTTGTTACCCGTTGACGGTGTCCTGGACTAGGGGATACTCACCACGTCGTCTCCCGATCTATTAGATTGGGCCGAGGACCCCCGTGGCCGTATACTCATGGGCCAGTTCGGACGGCTGCCGCATACAAGGAAGATTCCACAAGACTTGGCGATCAAGACAAGGACTTCTCCCCACCGGCGTATTCGGCTAGGACTCTTGTTATCCTAGGCCTCCGGTGCATTATATAAACCGAGGCCAGGCTAGTCGATAGAGATACAACATACACATCAACAATCATACCATAGGCTAGCTTCTAGGATTTAGCCTCTACGATCTCGTGGTAGATCAACTCTTGTACTACCCATATCATCAAGAATAAATCGAGCGGGACGTAGGGTTTTACCTCCATCAAGAGGGCCCGAACCTGGGTAAAACATCGTGTCCCCTGCCTCCTGTTACCATCGATCCTAGACGCATAGTTCGGGACCCCCTACCCGAGATCCGCCAGTTTTGACACCGACATTGGTGCTTTCATTAAGAGTTCCGCTGTGTGATCGACAAAAGGATCGATGGCTCGCCTGCAGATCAACTGCGACTTCGGCATCTTCGTCACCAGCTCGACTGGTCACCTTGGTTCGACCAAGAATTGCGCCCCATGTTCGGATCACCATGTCCGGACGAGGGCCTTCATCAAACATGAACTCCGATCTCTATCAAGATCACGGAGGAATCATCTATGGAGCTCGGGGCTCAACGTCAACATTGCCCTCAAGCGACCGTGCTGTTTTTCTGGACAGCGAACTCGTATCTGCCGCCACCACCTCCTCGAGTATCGCTTTGACGATCGCTTTGGTGAAATTGTGCGGAATTGAGTCTACAACAACCCTGGAAAATTTTGTCGAGTTCCGATGGAGGAATCTCTCGCAATCCATGATATACCGGAGCCCTGTCAAATCTGGACGGGAATTTGGATGAGTTTAGGGCGTGGTGTCCAGCTTCTAGCTCGGACGTCCTTTGGAAGATCCAACCGTTTATCGGCTGCGGAATTCCTATATCTACCACCTCTCAAAATTTCGGCTCGATCCGACCGTCCAAACTCCAGGAACCTTCCGATTAGTGCATCACTTTTCGGATCTGTTTTTTGCGCGAAAACGAATCCGACCCGAGTTCATCTTTTTTATGAACAGGATTTCGGACATCCCTTTTGAAGGAAGTTTTGTATGAGGTATTGTGTTTTGTTACCGAACACATCCCACTAACTGTAAGATCTTTCGAACATGATCTTCAACATCATGCTGGTGTTAAACTAGTCCGGCAATATTACTCCACGGCTGCCGACCTGCGCTAGACACGTCGTCACTTTAGCCGAGCTCAACTTCTTCGGATCATTATCTCGGCAAGTCGAACAAGAGTCCGGCATCGCGAAGGATAAATAATCACCAACCTCACCGCCCCACGGATTACACGGAGCGGGCATACCGGCATCGCCGCACGGTTGCTTCATCAAGCCAGCATCGACCACGTCACGACCTGCATCGACAGGGCCGCACTATCGTTTCTTCAAGCCGGTGTCCATCACGCCGACCTACTTCGACTCATCGGCTGACATCGGGGCTTCGACATCTCGGCTGGACCGGGGGCTTCGCCATCTCTTCATCAATCTACTCCGGACACTTTGGCGTCACTAGCCGACCAGCTCCGTCACGTTAGCTGGGCCGAGGGCTTTGCCTTGGCGAGCCAACCTTTATCAGCATTGCCATGCCGTCGTTTTATCGCCCATCAGGCAATGGGTGTGCAGATCGAGTCCCAATTTTGGGAATCACCTTCCTTCGGATTGCTACAACAAATAAACCAGGTGCTATCAATCCCTAATATTTTTTGCTTGTTTGGGTTCATTTTTCCCAAGGAATTATTACTCTGGTTTGTCCATCATATGTACACAGGTCTATCAAATGGTAGCCGCATTCACGATAGTCGCATGGTGGTTCGGTCAATTTCCGTACATAGTCCGGCGAACGCCGCATCCAGAGCTCGGACCGACCTGCGAATTCAGGCTTGGCCACGCCTTTACCGCATCACGCCGACGCCCTGCATTGACATTGACTTCGGCGCCAGGCCATATTTCTTTTATTACTCACTTTGCATAAATTATTTATTATGCAACGATTTTTTTAAATTATCATTATTACTACTATCTCCGGTTTGCACTATTTTTTGTGAACAAGAAAATGATCAGGGGACTTCGGCGTCACTCTGCCGGTCTGCATTGACCGTGCTATGTCACCACTTCGGCATGTCGAGCTCTCCGCGCCGCCACCTCGGGACCGGCTTGGGGGATGGAACCTTACCCCGCATCAAGCTCGGACCACGTCATCAATACCGAACACGTTAACCAGCTAAGTCGATTTCATGCTCAAAGCTTTAATTTCTAACTTGTGTTCGGTTCGACCAAGCATTATACTTTTTGGAAAAAAGTTGCTTGTAAAAATTTCCTTCTCCAAACTTTGTTTGTGACGCATAAATTCAAATACCTCGTTTACTTGGGGGCTTCCTTTATGAAGCTTTTCCCGTTGCATATGATTATACTTGTACGGCTTCGTTCCTTGTTCGTGTATTACGCCACAATATGCACCATATTGACGTAAGCGATTTGCAAGCTGGGTTGCCTCGCTCCTGTGTTTACCCCTACGTTCCCGATTGTTCGTCTAGGGAGTAAAGGGAGCACCTCTGCAATTATCACGATCGGGTCACCCGAGCCGGACCTCAGACTGGGTGAAGCCGAAAGCTAGCGCTCTTATAGTCATTCAATGATGGTCGGCACACAACGGAACTCATGAGTACAAAAAATCTATTGCACAAGTCTCATAATAACAATGAGCACCGAAGAAAGGTATCGGCGGGGGTACTATTTTCTTCGAAGATGCTTCTTACTCTTCGCAGTAATATAGCATAAGTTCCCTGAGCGTGCTTTGTCTGTTACATCCTTATGGCCTGATTGCCTGGTTATTGGAAACACCGTCGATATTCTCGACCGATGGAGTACATAACACTTTCCGGTCCTTAACCGAAGAGGGAGAAGCCGACGGTCGGTTAAGAGGCGTTTAAAGTTCGGTTGAACATAGATATGATATAAGTACTTCGGTACATGCAATCATTCTTCTGCCCAAGTCACTTGGGGGCTCTTAAGTTTATTTGAGCCGTTTTATAATAAGTGTTCTTCTTCTCAGTCGTTGCAAAGTTCTATTATTATTATTTATCACTCCTTTTTTCGACGCGAGTGTGCGTCACTAGCCGGGGAGCCTAATTTCTCTCTCAAAGCCGCTAGAGTTTAGTTTGCTAAACTGGCCTAATGAGAAGTACTCCGCCCTCGGGATAGGAGGTTGAAGCCGTAGGCTGACCCGCTCGAAGTCTTGAGATAGGATGTGTCATGTTAAAGGACAACAGAAGCACTTCTTTTTTCTAAGACCAATTTTCGGATTGGCACCGAACACTTGATCTTGTTCGGACGTCATGTTTTTACTGATGTTTCTTGGTTTTCCAAGCTTTTTGGCACTTTTAAACTATTTGTGCTTTTCCAGCATTAGTCTCGCAGTGCAACGCCGGACACCTTTAGGGATTCGGCAAAAATATTCTCAGATATTGCTATATATACATCGGTTTCGAATTGTGTCTTCGGTCAATAGTTGGGTTGCCCGGCTCCTGCACTTGCTTCCTACGTTCCGTTTTGTTCGGCTAGGCGTGCAAAGGGAGAACCACTGCGATTGTGCTTCTAGCTCACATGGTTAAGCACCTTAGTGGAGAAAGCCGAAAACTGACTGTCACAATAAGCGTAAACTGGTCAGCGATCCGATGACTATGACGGGCCATTCATAACATTGGCCCAAGTGTTTACGGCTTGACCTCGACTGTCGCCGAACACTACCGGGGGCTATTAACTGGCCTCCCAAACTAAATCCTCAATATTTTTCTCTTACATTAGAGCTGAGGTTTAATGATCATGCTTAGCATGACCACCCAAAGAAAGGAACCGATAGTGGGACTATTTTCTTTGGAAAACATTTCCTCTGTTTAACAGTAATATAACTCTCTACGTACCTTTGTTTATAAAATCGTATGGCCAGATTGCCTTGTTTGTTGTAAATCTTTACCCTCATAAAGGCTTTATAAAGTAGGACAAACACTCCTCGGCTACTGGCCGAGGAGGTGGAAGCCGATGGTCGGTCAACAAAGTTTTGTACAATGCGAATCCGAGCATTAATGACGTAATGTACTTGAATACATAGAGTCATTACACATAATTTGTGGTTTTACTATGGATATTGATCCTTAATTCGGCCACCCGTGCCCGCATTAAGGCTCGGGGGCTACTGGGCTTCGGGCTTATTATTTACAAATATTAAAGGGGCACATCGATCCCCTGATCTGGTGTTGCCACCCGACCAGTGTCTCGGGGGCTACTGCATTGCTTGTCCAATGCAGAAAATTTTATGTGCAATATAGTTTCCGAGGAGATTTTGATCCTCAGGTTGGTCGGCCGCACCCAACCTGAGTCTCGAGGACTGAGCACGCCGCTTTTAGTGTCCCGAAGTATTCTGCCGAGCTTGGACTTGATCCTCAGGCCGATTTTGCAAATCAACCTGAGTCTCAGCGGCTACTGGGATCAGCGGTCTTACGTCATCCTTCAGGTGCATCTCAGGTTTTAGACCGACACACACCTTGAGGGTTACTGGCTATATATCTCGGCAGAGAATAAATTGCGCCAATAAAAAATATTCACAAAAATCGGCCCACATTCGGGGTGGTGCACCACCTCGGAAGCAGCCCGGCATAAAGCTCGGGCGCTAGTGGCTGGCTCCATAGAGGGCATTTCCGGCATTAAGCTCAGCTAAACTCCTTCAAACTTCTTTGAACCAAGGTGATTTACGACACCTCGGATATAGTCCGGCGTTGGAGCTCGGATACAGTCTGGCGTTGGAGCTCGGATACATAGTCCGGCGTTGGAGCTCGGATACATTCCGGCGTTAGAGCTGGGAAGTGGTCTGGCGTTGGTGCTCGGTTGCAAAAGATACCTCGAATACAGTCCGGCGTTGGAGCTCGGACGCAAGAGGACGCTGCCGCCCGGGAACAACTTCAAACCCGAGGTGTGGCATAAAAATAACAAGGCATTGGTAAAGGCCGAAAACTTAAAGGGGCTCCTCGGATACCCGACGTGTAAACTCGTCGAATGCATTTCGGCGATCCTCAAGATCGAAGATAAACCAGTTTTCAAGACCGATGACCGAAGATGCAGAACAGTTCGGAAGAATCGAGGAGCGTCCCTAACTTGAAGACCGGTTCAGGGGGCTACTGACGGTGTCCTGGACTAGGGGGTACTCACCACGTCGTCTCCCGATCTATTAGATTGGGCCGAGGACCCCCGTGGCCGTATACTCATGGGCCAGTTCAGACGGCTGCCGCATACAAGGAAGATTCCACAAGACTTGGCGATCAAGACAAGGACTTCTCCCCACCGGCGTATTCGGCTAGGACTCTTGTTATCCTAGGCCTCCAGTGCATTATATAAACCGAGGCCAGGCTAGTTGATAGAGATACAACATACACATCAACAATCATACCATAGGCTAGCTTCTAGGGTTTAGCCTCTACGATCTCGTGGTAGATCAACTCTTGTACTACCCATATCATCGAGAATAAATCGAGCAGGACGTAGGGTTTTACCTCCATCAAGAGGGCCCGAACCTGGGTAAAACATCGTGTCCCCTGCCTCCTGTTACCATCGATCCTAGACGCATAGTTCGGGACCCCCTACCCGAGATCCGCCGGTTTTGACACCGACACCCATTACAAATTACCTTATCACAAAACTATCTATTACCGATAATTTGAGTGCTTGCAGAGAATACCCTGCTGAAAACCGCTTATCATTTCCTTCTGCTCCTCGTTGGGGACACTCTTACTTATCGAAAAGGCTATGATAGATCCCCTACACTTGTGGGTCATCAATACTCTTTTATAGCGCCATTTCCGGGGAGTGAAGCGCCTTTGGTAGGTGGAATTTGGTATGGAAAAATTTATATAGTGTGCTGAAATTTACTGTCACTTGTTACTATGGAACATAATCCTTTGAGGGGCTTGTTCGGGGTATCTTCACCCCGACCAGTAGAGCAAAGAGTTGCTCCTCAACGTACTGAAACTACTGAAATTGTTTACTTTGAATTTCCTTTGGGTATGATAGAGAAACTGCTAGCTAATCCTTTCACAGGTGATGGAACATTACATCCCGATTTGCACCTAATCTATGTGGATGAAGTTTCTGGATTATTTAAGCTTGCGGGTATGCCTGAGGATGTTATCAAGAAGTAGGTCTTCCCTTTATCTTTGAAGGGAGAGGCATTGACATGGTTTAGGCTATGTGATGATCATGGAACTACAACCAATTGGAATTGGAATTTCATTAGAAGTTTTATCCTATGCATCTTGTTCATCGTGATCGTAATTATATATATATATTTGGCCTCACGAAGGATAAAGCATTGCTCAAGCTTGGGGGAGGCTTAATTCAATGTTATATTCATGCCCCAATCATGAGCTCTCAAAATAAATGATTATTCAAAAAAATTATGCTCGGCTTTCTCTCAGTAATCGCTCCATGCTCGATACATCTTGTACTGGATCTTTTATGATGAAGACTATTGAATTCAAATGGGATTTATTGGAAATAATTAAACGCAACTCTGAAGATTGGGAACTCGACGAAGGTAAGGAGTTAGGTATAACACCTAAGCTTGATTGTGTTAAATCTTTTATGGATACCGATGCTTTCCGTGAATTTAGCACTAAATATGGACTTGACTCTAAGATAGTAGCTTCTTTCTGTGAATCTTTGCTACTCTTGTTGATCTCCCTAAGGAGAAGTGGTTTAAATATAATCCTCCCATTGAAGTAAAAGTAGTTGAACCTATTAAAGTTGAAGAAAATACTATCACTTATAATGATCCTGTTGTTCCCACTGCTTATATTGAGAAACCACCTTTCCCTATAAGAATAAAGGATCATGCTAAAGCTTCAACTGTGGTTCGTAAGAGCAATACTGGAACACCTACTCCTTCTGGGAAAATTAAAGTTGAACCTAGTATTTCTATGGTTAAAGATCTCTTGGCCGATAATATTGATGGACATGTTATTTACTTCTATGATGAAGCTGCTAGAATTGCTAGACCCGATACTAAAAATAAACATAGACCTGTTGTGGGCATGCCTGTTATTTCTGTTAAAATAGGAGATCATTGCTATCATGGCTTATGTGATATGGGTGCTAGTGCAAGTGCAATACCTCACTCCTTATACAAAGAAATTATGCATGATATTGCATCTGCTGAGGTAGAAGAGATTGATGTTACAATTAAGCTTGCCAATAGAGATATAGTTTCACCAGTTGGGATTGTTAGAGATGCTGAAGTCTTGTGTGGGAAAGTTAAATACCCTGCTGATTTTCTTGTTCTTGGTTCCCCATAAGATAACTTTTGTCCCATTATATTTGGTAGACCCTTCTTGAATATTGTTAATGCTAAGATAGACTGCAATAAATATATTGTTTCTGTTGGTTTAGGTGATATGTCTCATGAATTTAATTTTGATAAATTTCGTAGACAACCCCATGATAAAGAATTGGCTAGTAAAGATGAAATTATTGGTGTTGCTTCTATTGCCGTGCCTCCTAGTGATCCTTTAGAACAATATTTGCTAGACCATGAAAATGATATGTTTATGAATGAAAGAAGGGAAATAGATGAAGTATTCTTTAAACAGTGACCTATTTTGAAGCACAACTTGCCTGTTGAAATCTTTGGGGATCCTCCTCCACCTAAGGGTGATCCCGTGTTTGAGCTTAAGCCTTTACCTGATACTCTTAAATATGCTTATCTTGATGAGAAAGAGATATATCCTGTTATTATTAGTGCTAACCTTTCGGAGCATGAAGAAAACAAATTATTGAAAACTCTGAAGAAGCACCGTGCTGCTGTTGGATATACTCTTGATGATCTTAAGGGCATTAGTCCCACTCTCTGCTAGCACAAAATAAAATTGGAGAAAGACACGAAACCGGTTGTTGATCACCAACAACGGTTAAATCCTAAGATGAAAGAAGTGGTAAGAAAAGAAATACTAAAGCTTCTAGAGGCAGGTATATTTTATTCCGTTGCTGATAGTCAGTGGGTAAGTCATGTCCATTGTGTCCCTAAGAAGGGAGGTATTACTGTTGTTCCTAATGATAAAGATGAATTGATCCCACAAAGAATTGTTACAGGTGATAGAATGGTAATTGATTTCTGCAAATTAAATAAAGCTACTAAAAAGGATCATTACCCTTTACCTTTTATTGATCAAATGCTAGAAAGATTATCTAAGCATACACATTTTTGCTTTCTAGATGGTTATTCTGGTTTCTCTCAAATACCTGTGTCAAAAGAGGATCAAGAAAAGACAACTTTTACTTGCCCTTTCGGTACCTTTGCTTATAGACGTATGCCTTTTGGTTTATGTAATGCACCTGCTACTTTTCAAAGATGTATGGCTGCTATATTCTCTGACTTTTGTGAAAAGATTATTGAGGTTTTCATGGATGATTTCTCCATTTACGGAACTTTTTTGATGATTGCTTAAGCAACCTTGCTCGAGTTTTGCAGAGATGTGAAGAAACTAATCTTGTCTTGAATTGGGAGAAGTGCCACTTTATGCTTAATGAAGGTATTGTCTTGGGGCATAAATTTTCTGAAAGAGGTATTGAAGTTGATAAAGCTAAGGTTGATGCTATTGAAAAGATGTCGTGTCCTAAGGACATTAAAGGTATAAGAAGTTTCCTTGGTCATGTCGGTTTTTTATAGTAGGTTCATTAAGGACTTCTCTAAAATTTCTCGGCCTCTGACTAATCTTTTACAAAAGGATGTTCCTTTTGTCTTCGATGATGATTGTGTAGAAGCATTTGAAATACTTAAGAAAGCTTTGATTTCTGCACCTATTGTTCAGCCTCCTGATTGGAATTTACCATTTGAAATTATGTGTGATGCTAGTGAATATGTTGTAGGGGATGTTCTAGGGGAAAGACTTGATAAGAAATTAAATGTTATTCAATATGCTAGTAAAACTCTAGATAGTGCTCAAAGAAATTATGCTACTACTGAAAAAGAATTTTTAGCAGTTGTATTTGCTTGTGATAAGTTCAGACCTTATATAGTTGATTCTAAACTAACCGTTCACATTGATCATGTTGCTATTAAATATCTTATGGAAAAGAAAGATGCTAAACCTAGACTTATTAGATGGGTTCTCTTGCTACAAGAATTTGATTTGCATATTATTGATAGAAAGGGAGCTGAGAACCCCGTTGCAGACAACTTGTCTAGGTTAGAGAATGTTCTTGATGACCCACTACCTATTGATGATAGCTTTCCTGGTGAACAATTAGCGGTGATAAATGCTTCTCATACTGCTCCATGGTATGCTAATTATGCTAATTATATTGTTGCTAAGTTTATACCACCTAGTTTCACATACCAGCAAAAGAAAAGGTTCTTCTATGATTTAAGACATTACTTCTAGGATGACCCACATCTTTATAAAGAAGGAGTAGATGGTGTTATTAGACATTGTGTACATGAGCATGAACAGGAACAGATCCTACGCAAGTGTCACTCAGAGGCTTATGGAGGACACCACGCTGGAGATAAAACTGCACATAAGGTATTGCAATCCGGTTTTTATTGGCCTACTCTCCTCAAGGATGCCCGTAAGTTTGTCATGTCCTGTGATGAATGTCAAAGAATTGGTAATATTAGTAGAAGTCAAGAAATGCCTATGAATTATTCACTTGTTATTGAACCATTTGGTGTTTGGGGCTTTGATTATGTGGGACCGTTTCCTTCCTCTAATGGGTATACACATATTTTAGTTGCTGTTGATTACGTTACTAAGTGGGTAGAAGCTATTCCAACTAGTAGTGCTGATCATAGCACCTCTATTAAGATGCTTAAAGAAGTTATTTTTCCGAGGTTTGGAGTCCCTAGATACTTAATGACTGATGGTGGTTCACATTTTATTCATGGTGCTTTTCGTAAAATGCTTGCTAAGTATGATGTTAATCATAGAATTGCGTCTCCATATCACCCACAGTCTAGTGGTCAAGTAGAATTGAGCAATAGGGAGCTTAAATTAATTTTGCAAAAGACTATTAATAGATCTAGAAAGATTGGTCCAAGAAACTTGATGATGCATTATGGGCCTATAGAACTGCATACAAAAATCCTATGGGTATGTCTCCGTATAAAATGGTTTATGGAAAGGCATGTCACTTACCTCTTGAACTAGAACATAAGGCATATTGGGCCATTAAAGAGCTCAACTATGATTTCAAACTTGCCGGTGAGAAGAGGCTTTTTGACATTAGCTCACTTGATGAATGGAGAACCCAGTCTTATGAGAATGCCAAACTATTAAAAGAAAAGATTAAAAGATGGCATGATAAAAGGATACAAATGCGTGAGTTTAATGTAGGTGATTATGTATTGCTATACAACTCCCGTTTAAGATTTTTTTTGCAGGCAAACTCCTCTCTAAATGGGAAGGTCCTTACATCATCGAGGAGGTCTATCGTTCCGGTGCCATAATAATCAACAACTTCGAAGGCACAAATCCTAGGGTGGTGAACGGTCAAAGAATCAAACATTATATCTCACGTAATCCCATAAATGTTGAAACTAATGTTATTGAAACCGTAACCCCGGAGGAATACATAAGGGACACTTTCCAGAAACGTTTCAAACTCCAAAAAGGAATAGGTACGTGGTACGGTAAGTAAACTGACTCCAAAACAGTTCTAATGGCAATTTTCTCCGTTTTGGAATATTTAAGAAAATAGGAAAATAAGAAGCAGTCCAGAAAGGACACGAGGCTTCCACGAGGGTGGAGGGCGCGCCCTACCCCCTGGGCGTGCCCCTGCCTCGTGGGCACCTCGTGTGCCCTCTGGACTCTGTTTTCTTGCACGATACTTCTTTTGGTCGGTAAAAATTCATTATATAATATCCCGAAGGTTTTGACCACCGTATCATGCAAATATCTCCTGTCTTTGTTTCGAGCTGTTTTTCGGACAAGTCTAGATTGCCATGGCGTCTTCAAGTGCCCCAAGGACAAGTTCTTCGAGAAGGCCATCAACCCCTACCTCGCGGAGGTGTTGCAACACCCTCAAACCATTGAGATGCGTGAGGGGTTGCTGCACATCCACGATGTTGAGGGACCAAGGAGGGCCGGAAGCATGCAGACAAGGCTCGAGGCATTGGAGCAACATGTTTTCAAGTGCCAGGAGATGGTGGAACGTGTACTTGACTCCAATCATGTAATGATCATGGAATTCACCAACAACCACAAGATGGATGACAAGAACATTAGGGAGGCCATATTCAAGCTTCACGAGAAAATCGAGCGCCTCCAAGCCCAGATCTATGACCTGCAAAACCAAAACTGTGAGTATGAATATAGATTCAAGAGGATGAGTTTGGCTACAGATTTGCGAATCCTGGAAACTCGATCATCCTTCTATGATGGTGAGCCTATGCCTTGGAAGATGGACGACAAGCCTACATCATCAACAACTCCGTCATCACCACCTCCGAGGAAGGAAACATAAACACATGGGTATGGGCACTCCCCTTGGCAACTGCCAAGCTTGGGGGAGTGCCCCAGTATCGTATCACCATCACTTTTATCTTTACCATTTTCCTTAGTTCGATCCTTTTGGTAATATCTTGATCTAGTAGAATAAAGTTTTAGTATGACCTATTTGTGAGTTTTGCTTTATGATCCTTCTATGTAATCGAGTCTGTGAGCTATATATAATAAAGAACAGTGTTGAGTCAAGGGCTTGATTATTTTGCTATGATCTTGAGGGAATATAATAAAAGAGAAGAAATAAAAAGAAATAAAGAGATCATATGGATCTTATGGAGAGTAATGACTTCACATATAAAGAGTATGATGAATAAAAATTGTTGAGAGTTAACAAACATAGTTTTGGTCATCATTTCAATTAATAGGAAGTAATAAAGAAAGAGAGGTTTTCACATATAAATATACTATCTTGGACATCTTTTATAATTGCGAGCACTCATTAAAATATGACATGCTAAAGAGTTGATGTTGGACAAGGAAGACAATGTAATGGGTTATGTTTTCTTGCATGTGAGATAAATTATATTGTCATGGATCATCCAACATGTTGAGCTTGCCTTTCCCTCTCTTGCTAGCCAATTTCTTTGCACCAAGTAGAGATACTACTTGTGCTTCCAAATATCCTTAAACCCAGTTTTGCCATGAGAGTCCACCATATCTACCTATGGATTGAGTAAGATCCTTCAAGTAAGTTGTCATCGTTGCAAGCAATAAAAATTTGCGCTCTAAATATGTATGATTTATTAGTGCGGAGAAAATAAGCTTTATACGATCTTGATATGTGGAAGAAATAAAAGCGACGGACTGCATAATAAAGGT
The DNA here is from genome assembly GCF_003073215.2 of Triticum urartu. Lineage (NCBI taxonomy): Eukaryota > Viridiplantae > Streptophyta > Magnoliopsida > Poales > Poaceae > Triticum > Triticum urartu. The sequence continues at coordinate 663,218,597 of NC_053023.1, read as the reverse complement.
CCATATCACAGGTGGTAATATAAAGTGATGTTCTTTCGCATTAAGATTGTGTGCATCCAACCATAAAAGCACATGACAACCTCTGCTTCCCTCTGCGAAGGGCCTATCTTTTATTCTTGTCTTATACTTCATGCAAAAGTCACGGTGATCTTCACCTTTCCTTTTTACATTTTATCCTTTGGCAAGCACAATGTGTTGGAAAGATCCCGGTATATATAGCTAATTGGATGTGAGTTTTCATGAACTATTATTGTTGACATTACCCTTGAGGTAAAAGGTTGGGAGGCAAAACTATAAGCCCCTATCTTTCTCTGTGTCTGATTAAAACTTCATACCCATAAATATTGCGTGAGCGTTAGCAATTGTGAAAGACTAAATAATGGTTGAGTATGTGGACTTGCTGAAAAGCTCTTATATTAACTCTTTCCTATGTTATGATAAATTGCAATTGCCTCAATGACCGAGATTATAGTTTGTTAGTTTTCAATGAAGTTTATGATTCATACTTGAAATTGTGATTGAATTGTTACTTTAGCATAAGAGATCATATGACAATATATATATATATGTTTATATATATATATGTTGTTGTTCTAAGAATGATCATGATGCCCTCATGTCTGTATTTTATTTTATCAGCACCTCTATCTCTAAACATGTGGACATATTTTTCGATTTCGGCTTTCGCTTGAGGACAAGCGAGGTCTAAGCTTGGGGGAGTTGATACGTCCATTTTGCATCATGCTTTTATATCGATGTTTATTGCATTATGGGTTGTTATTACACATTATATCACAATACTTATGCCTATTCTCTCTTATTTTACAAGGTTTACATGAAGAGGGGGAATGCCGGCAGCTGGAATTCTGGGCTGGAAAAGGAGCAAATATTAGAGACCTATTCTGCACAACTCCAAAAGTCATGAAACTTCACGGGAGCACGTTACAGAATATATAAAAAATATTGGGTGAAAGAAGTACCAGAGGGGGGCACCCACCGTCCACGAGGGTGGGGGCGCGCCCCCTACCTCGTGGGCCCCTGGTGGCCCTATGATGCCCATCTTTGGCTATATGGAGTCTTTCGTGGAGGAAAAAATCATAAGCTAGCTCACGGGACGAAACTCCACCGCCACGAGGCAGAACCTTGGCGGAACCAATCTAGGGCTCCGACGGAGCTGTTTTGCTGGGGAAACTTCCCTCCGGGAGGGGAAAATCATCACCAACATCATCACCAATGATCCTCTCATCGGGAGGGGGTCAATCTCCATCAACATCTTCACCAGCACCATCTCATCTCAAACCCTAGTTCATCTCTTGTATCCAATCTTTCTCCCAAAGCCTTAGATTGGTGTCTGTGGGTTGCCAGTAGTGTTAATTACTCCTTGTAGTTGATGCTATGTTGTGCACCCGACCTATTGTGTACCTCACCATAAGATTGGCATTAGGGTACAATAGTGATCCAGGAGTGGATCACTGGACAGCGGTCAAAAATATCCTTAGTTGAATAAGGAAATGTTTCTCGATTATGGAGGTGACAAAGAGTTCGTCGTAAAGAGTTACATCGATGCAACCTTTGACACCGATATGGATGATTCTAAGTCTCGATCTAGATACATATTAAAAGTAGGAGAAGTTAGCTAGAGTAGCTCCGTGCAAAGAATTATAGACATAGAAAATTTGCTAAATACATACGGCTCTGAATGTGGCAGACCTGTTGACTAAATTTCTCTCACAAGCAAAACATGATCACTCTTTGGGTGTGAATCACGTAGTGATGTGAACTAGATTATCGACTCTAGTAAACCCTTTGGGTGTTAGTCACATGGGGATGTGAACTAATCACATAAAGATGTGAACTATTCGTGTTAAATCACATGACGATGTGAACTAGATTATTGACTCTAATGCAAGTGGGAGACTGAAGGAAATATGCCCTAGAGGAAATAATAAAGTTGTTATTTATATTTACTTATATCATGATAAATGTTTATTATTCATGCTAGAATTGTATTAACCGGAAACTTAGTACATGTGTGAATACATAAACAAAAAGAATGTCACTAGTATGCCTCTACTTGACTAGCTCGTTAATCAAAGATGGTTAAGTTTCCTAGCCATGGACAAAGAGTTGTCATTTGATAAGCGGGATCGCATCATTAGAGAATGATGTGGTTGACTTGACCCATCCATTAGCTTAGCACGATGATCGTTACAGTTTCATTGCTACTGCTTTCTTCATGACTTATACATGTTCTTTAGACTATGAGATTATGCAACTCCTGAATATCGGACGAACACCTTGTGTGCTATCAAACGTCACAACGTAACTGGGTGATTATAAAGATGCTCTACAGGTGTCTCCGATGGTGTTTGTTGAGTTGGCATAGATCAAGATTAGGATTTGTCACTCCGAGTATCGAAGAGGTATGTCTGGGCCCTCTCGGTAATGCACATCACTATAAGCCTTGCAAGCAATGTGACTAATGAGTTAGTTACGGGATGATGCATTACGGAACGAGTAAAGAGACTTGCCGGTAACGAGATTGAACTAGGTATTGAGATACTGAAGATCAAACCTCGGGCAAGTAACATACTGATGACAAAGGGAACAACATATATCGTTATGCGGTTTGACTGATAAAGATCTTTGTAGAATATGTAGGAACCAATATGAGAATCTAGGTTCCGCTATTGGTTATTTACCGAAGACGTGTCTCGGTCATGTCTACATAGTTCTCGAACCCGTAGGGTCCGCACGCTTAACGTTCTGTGACGGTTTGTATTATGAGTTATGTGATTTGATGACCGAAGTTTGTTCGGAGTCCTGGATGAGATCGAGGACATGATGAGGAGTCTCGAAATGGTCGAGACGTAAAGATCGATATATTGGAAGGCTATATTCGGACATCGGAAAGGTTCCGAGTGATTCGGGTATTTTTCGGAGTACCGGAGAGTTACGGGAATTCGTATTGGGCCTTAATGGGTCATACAGGAAAGGAGAGAAAGGCCTCAAGGGTGGCGCGCCCCTTCCCCATGAACTGGTCCGAATTGGACTAGGGAAAGGGGCGCCCCCTTCCTTCCAACTCCTTCTCCCTTCCCTTTTTTCTATTCCATGTGGGAGGTGGAATCCTAGTAGGACTAGGGAGTCCTAGTAGGACTCCACACTTTGGGCGCGCCCTATGAGGGCCGGCCTGCTCCTCCCTCCATCTTTTATATAAGTGGCCACGGGGCACCCCATAGACACACAAGTTGATTGTTTCCAGCCGTGTGCGGTGCCCCCTCCACCATAATCCACCTCGGTCATATTGTAGTGGTGCTTAGGCGAAGGCCTGTTCCGATAGCATCATCATCGTCGCCATCACGCCGTCGTGCTGACAAAGCTCTCCCTCGACACTCTACTGGATCATGAGTTCGTGGGATGTCATCGAGCCAAACGTGTGCAGATCACGGACGTGCCGTACCTTCGGTGCTAGGATCAGTCGATCATGAAGACGTACGACTACATCAACCGCATTGTCATAACGCTTCCGCTTACGGTCTACGAGGGTACGTAGACTACACTCTTCCCTCTCGTTGCTATGCATCACCATGATCTTGCATGTGCGTAGGAATTTTTTTGCAATTACTACATTCCCCAACAAATAGGACTTTCACAAAGCACATACCTTGATAAAGTTTTGAAGAATTTCAAAATGGATCAGTCAAAGAAAGGGTTCTTGCCTGTGTTACAAGGTGTATAGTTGAGTCGGACTCAATGCCCGACCACTTCAGAAGATAGAGAGAAAATGAAAGTCATTTCCTATGCCTCAGCCATAGGTTCTATCATGTATGTTATGTTGTGTACCAGACTTGATGTGTGCCTTGCTATAAGTTTAGCAGGGAGGTACCAAAGTAATCCAGGAGTGGACCACTGGATAGTGGTCAAGAACATCCTGAAGTACCTGAAAAGGACTAAGGATATGTTTCTCATTTATGGAGGTGACAAAGAGCTCATCGTAAATGGTTACGTTGATGCTAGCTTTGACACTGATCCAGATGACTCTAAGTCACAAACCGGATACATATTTATATTGAATGGTGGAGCTATCAGTTGGTGCAGTTCCAAATAGAGCATCGTGGCGGGATCTACGTGTGAAGCGGAGTATATAGTGATACGTCTCCAATGTATCTATAATTTTTGATTGTTCCATGCTATTATATTATCTGTTTTGGATGTTTAATGGACTTTAATATACCCTTTTATATTATTTTTGGGACTAACCTACTAACCAAAGGCCCGCTGCAAATTGCTGTTTTTTTGCCTATTTCAGTGTTTCACAGAAAAGGAATATCAAACGGAATCCAAACGGAATGAAACCTTCGGGAGAGTTATTTTTGGAACAAACGTGATCCAAGAGACTTGGAGTGGATGTCAAGAAAGAAGCGAGGAGGCCACGAGGCAGGAGGTCGCGCCCCCCACCCTCGTGGGCCCCTCGCAGCTCCACCGACGTACTTCTTCCTCCTATATATACCCATATACAACTATCTTGGGGCCTTTTCCGGCACTCTGTCGGAGGGGGAATCGATCATGGAGGGCTTCTACATCAACACCATAGCCTCTCCGATGATGTGTGAGTAGTTTACCACAGACCCTCGGGTCCATAGTTATTAGCTAGATGGCTTCTTCTCTCTCTTTGGGTCTCAATACAAAGTTCTCCTCGATTCTCTTGAAGATCTATTTGATGTAATTCTTTTTGCGATGTGTTTATCGAGATCCGATGAATTGTGGGTTTATGATCAAGATTATCTATGAACAATATTTGATTCTTCTCTGAAATCTTGTATGCATGATTTAAATATCTTTGCAAGTCTCTTCGAATTATCAATTTGGTTTGGCCTACTAGATTGATCTCTCTTGCAATGGGAGAAGTGCTTAGCTTTGGGTTCAATCTTGCGATGTCCTTTCCCAGGGTCAGCAGGGGCAGCAAGGCACATATTGTATTGTTGCCATCGAGGATAAAAAGATGGGGTTTATATCATATTGCTTGAGTTTATCCCTCTACATCATGTCATCTTGCTTAATGTGTTACTCTGTTCTTATGAACTTAATACTCTAGATGCATGCTGGATAGCGGTCGATGTGTGGAGTAATCTCTACTATTAAAGGGGGATCGAACGTCGTGATGGTTCGACCACCTCGTTCGATTCCCCCGCCTCCCCACCTCCCTTTGTACGTCAACCCTCGCGTGAGGGCCACGCCCGCAGCAACCCTTTACTCCCGTTGAAAAAAAAGGACAATGGGGGAGATGGAAACAACCGCCCCTGCGGCACCCACGACCCATACCACGCCCAATCTCCCCCAACCCCCTCGCCCCCACTTCCACATCTCAGCCGAGAAAAATCGCCGCCCCAAGCCCCCAACACTCCTGCCGTGATTGGGGTCTCCGGTGTAGGAGGAGCCGCGGCCCGTGGCGACTCTTCTCCCCTGCACCCCGAGCTCCGATGGCCTCACTCTGGGAGCCGAAGTAGTCAAGGCATGGTGGTCTCAAGCACAGAGACGCCGATCCTGATAGCGCCCTGGCCACGACGCCGACGGCACGCCTTCATGGCGGTCATGCACATGAGCGATAGGAGAGGGTGGCACTAACTATGGTTGCGGCACCGATGAGTTCGCAGGACGAGCCCTGCGCGGCATCGGCAAGACCGGTATAGGTTGCCGCACCGGCGAGCTCTGTGGTACATGCGACCATGCTGGCGCAGTTCCTCAAGATTGGATGTATGCACTCGTAAGGCTCTCTTCGTAAATCCCATCTTCTTCTTAACTCTATTCTACCACAATCTGCACATGTACGTCATTGACTGGTGCACCGTATTGTATCTCGGTTGCAGGCTGGTGATAACAGCCATCTTGGACGCCTTCTTCGAGGACCTCGGCTTGCTTAAGGTGATGATTGATCGTCCGACTTACTCTGGTTGTGGCATAGCATGCACACTAGGTGTTTGTTCATTTGTTTGTGCTGCCTTTGATAGGTTCCCTGCCTGTCGATTTTTTTTCTCTGCCAAGAAGTGCATATTGTTGATTGTTCCTTCCTAAGTCTGTCGTACTGGCATTTGTTTCTCTGTCAAGTTGTTAGCTTTGAGATGCACTGTGCAGATACATATACTTCTCTTTTTTTATTGAAAGGATACATATACCCCTACTTGTCTTTGTAACTGTAGCCCCGTCTATCAGGTGATTCTTTGACTTGTTGAGTTAACACCTGCTGTTTTTTCTGAATGTTATCTGAATCTAGGAACCTACGTGATTGCATAATTGTGGCTAAATATATATTGTTCAATTCATGTGTTGTGCTCCTACCTCTCTGCTCTTCTCTTGTGTGCTTACACCTTTTATACTACTCAACTGTCTTCTAGATTCCTGTGCATATTCATGAATGATTTCTTATTTTCAGTTTAATTCCAACAGAATACGAGGAGCATGCCCATGGACAATTTCATGTATGTGTATTGCCATCTATGTTTAGTTTGTATCTTGCATACTAAGGCAACCTGTTCTAACAAAATTCACATCTCGGAGTATTGTACTGCTAAGGATCTGGCTTATTTTTTCTTTTCTCCATGATGCTATAGATGGTCAAAGCATGATTGCATGAGTATAACCTACATCAGCCATGAGGGTCTTCAGGTCTGCTCTAAAATTATAACTTGTAGTTATTCTAAATTGATAATGCTGGCATGTATGTGGAATCAAAAATCATAGCTTGAATTGCTTCTGAACAATAATATTGTCTTCCAATTCTATAATATTTATTTCCTATGCCGATACTATTAACCTGTTCCTTGGTTTATATCTTCTCTAACTGGGTCATTCTGTATGTTGTGGCTGTATCAGAGTATATGTCAACTAATCAAAGATGTATACTCCTAATGCTTTTTCTTACAATTGTATGGGTGATTGTGATGCACAAACTTCTAGCAGCAGTAGTGCTACCTGCTACTGCCAGTCGGTAGGCAGGCTGGTGCAACCGCCTGTCTTGAAGGTGATGTCATTTTGGGAAGCTTGTATTAGATATATATTCTTTGGAGTGAATAAAACCTTGAATAAAAAAAGAATGAGAATAGAGGGGAGACTTCCCCCTGTCTTATTCTTATAGGAGATGAGAGACTTGAACGTGGGCTGGCAACATCAACCTTTGTGCTGTCCAACACTCCACCAAGAAGAGCCCCTCAATAAAACCATGAGTAAAGATTCCAACGTTTGAGATTCTAGCATGGAAAAAAAGGATATGGCGACTGAACTTAACCAGTCTGATGCTACATTTATACTTGAATAAATTTGGTTTATTCATGGTTCAAATGAACAGATGGTGTTTATTTATCATGTAAAGACAAATGCAATATGGGATATGCACAAGTGTTCATATCTGATTTTTGTTTGGGATTTGAGAACACCACGCGGAAGATGATACAGTACCTTTTTCTTTAGAAAGGAATGGATCAATTTTGTATTTAAGGTTGTGGGTGTCCCAAAAACAACTGAAGGTTTTGGTTGCCGAAGTGACATAGAATGCACTTTGCCCAAATCGTGGTTACCAAAGTGACATTGAACGCACTTTGCCCAAATCTCGAAATACAACAATACATTGCGCAATGGAGTTTATTTGTCTGTCATGATTAGCTTTCACAGCTTTTGCAAACACAAGACTTTGATTTAACTGCATGAAGAGCATAATAATACATAAATACCGGGCCTCTTAACTAGACAACTGTCCTACATACCCATGCTCTTCATGCGTACACTATTGTTTTGGCCATTGGACTTAAGGAGAGATCACTCATACTCTAATGTTTTGGCCATAATATTTAGTGAGAGATCACTCATGTGTGAACCAGGGCGAATAGGACAGGAAATACATTACTAGGAGTAAAAAAGGATAGAAAAGGCTAGGGAGGAAATGATTACATAAAAACCTAGGGGTAATAATTAGAGGTTGGAGCTAAAACAAGGTCTTTTATGAGATGAAGCATGTCCCCCGTGATTATGCAGAGCCGTTTAATGCATCATGTTTTGTTTCCTCCGAGTCTGTAAATATTGGGTCAACAAATTGGAAAAACAATGACACATCGACACCTACACCTGGTCATTAAAAAAATACCAAAACTGGGCGGAAACAAAGCAAAAGAGAAAGCATGTAATGGTGTTATGTTTGGTGGAGCCAAGGGTATTCCTGCAGGGAAAATGCGAGGTCCTCCCGTAGCTCATATGCTCCCATTCTAAGGGGCACCAACCATGGCAGAGAAAACTTGTGAAACATTGCAGAAAAAACCCTCAAGTAGTCATATTATTGCGTCCAATTCCACATGCTTGGAAGCTAACCGTTGGAGCACACATCCATCGATCCATCTGTGCCCTAGCATGGGATCATGTGGGCTACGAGAGCACCCGATACTTTCCCAATTCTTGTAGGCACAAGGATGGAGAAGACGACATGCGACAAAGAGGAAACATTAACTCAATGATTGGGTCACAAGGGAGAAGATATAAAGAAGTTGCTGATTGTTAAGTTGCGGCGGCAAATTTCATGCATGTTGGGCGCTAATCACTACTAATCTATTTCATAATCGGTCTCCTTTAAACGCCGATGACAAGTGTGACATGATGGCGCAACTAAAAAACACGCACGATGATCACCTTGGAAAACATAGCCGTGGGCGAGAAAGCACGATGGAGTGAGGCCACAATGATTCACGGTGGGCCGAGGGTTCCGGGGCATCTAGAAATATAGCTCCGCGGTGGACACTGCTAGACAAGACCGGGCAGGAGGGCACAAGAGAGAGGGCTAAAGAGGGGAAATAAATGGGAGCTCACCATGTGCACAAGGTCAGCAACGACATGAGAGCATTGAGACAAGACCATCTTTAGCAGTGAAGACATGCTCCAAAATGATATCTATCTCAACAGTCATAAGCCGCATATGACATACATACCCATTGTAAATTTCAATAATATTCGATATCAATGTCCCTATATGTCTATGTTCGTTCTTCCGTGGCAACGCACGGGTACTCAGCTAGTAGTAGTAGATGTAGAATCGTTTCGGTCTACTTGTCGTGGACGTGATGCCTATATACATGATCATGCCTAGATATTCTCATAACTATGCGCTTTTCTATCAATTGATCGACAGTAATTTGTTCACCCACCGTAGAATTTGCTATCTTGAGAGAAGCCACTAGTGAAACCTATGGCCCCCGGGTCTATCTTCCATCATATTATTTTCGTATCAACTTGCTATTTCTATTTTTCAATCTTTATTTTCCAATCTATACAACAAAAATAACAAAAAATATTTATCTTATTATTTTTATCAGATCTCACTTTCATAAGTGACCGTGAAGGGATTGACAACCCCTTTATCGCGTTGGTTGTGAGGTTCTTGTTTGTTTGTGCAGGTATGAGGGACTTGCGTGTAGTCTCCTACTGGATTGATACCTTGGTTCTCAAAACTGAGAGAAATACTTACGCTACTTTGCTGCATCACCCTTTCCTCTTCAAGGGAAACCAATGCATGCTCAAGAGGTAGCAAGAAGGATTTCTGGCGCCATTGTCGGGGAGATCTACGCACAAGTCAAGACACACCAAGTACCCACCATAAACTCTTATCCCTCGCATTACATTATTTACCATTTGCCTCTCGTTTTCCTCTCCCCCACTTCACCCTTGCCATTTTATTCGCCCTCTTTTCCGTTCGCCTTATTTATGTTCGCCTTCTTTTCGCTTGCCTCTTGTTTTGCTTGTGTGTTGGATTGATTGATTGTCACGATGGCTCAAGATAATACTAAATTGTGTGACTTCTCCAATACCAACAATAATGATTTTATTAGCACTTTGATTGCTCCTCTTACTGATGCTCAATCTTGTGAAATTAATACTGCTTTGCTGAATCTTGTCATGAAAGATCCATTTTCTGGCCTTCCTAGTGAAGATGCCGCTACCCATCTAAACAGCTTTGTTGATTTATGTGATATTCAAAAGAATAAAGATGTGGATAATGATATTGTTAAATTGAAACTATTCTGTTTTCGCTTAGAGATCGTGTTAAAACTTGGTTTTCCTCTTTGCCTAAAAATAGTATTGATTCATGGAATAAGTGCAAAGATGCTTTTATCTCTAAGTATTTTCCTCCCGCTAAGATCATCTCTCTTAGAAATGATATCATGAATTTTAAGCAACTTGATCATGAGGATGTTGCACAATCTTGGGAGAGGATGAAATTAATGATACGTAATTGCCCTACTCATGGATTAAATTTATGGATGATCATACAAAAAATTTATGCCGGATTGAATTTTGCTTCTAGAAATCTTTTAAATTCATCCGCGAGAGGCACTTTTATGGAAATCACTTTAGTAGAAGCTACTAAACTCCTAGATAATATTATGGTTAATTATTCTCAATGGCACACCGAAAGATCTACTAGTAAAAAGGTCCATGCTATAGAAGAAATTAATGTTTTGAGTGGAAAGATGGATGAACTTATGAAATTGTTTGCTAATAAGAGTGTTTCTTCTGATCCTAATGATATGCCTTTGCCTACTTTGATTGAGAATAATAATGAATCTATGGACGTGAATTTTGTTGGTAGGAACAATTTTGGTAACAACGCTTATAGAGGAAACTTTAATCCTAGGCCGTTTCCTAGTAATTCCTCTAATAATTATGGTAATTCCTAAAACAACTCTTATGGAAATTTTAATAATATGACCTCTGATTTTGAGACTAGTGTTAAAGAATTTATGATTTCGCAAAAGAATTTCAATACTTTGCTTGAAGAAAAATTGCCTAAGATTGATGAGTTGGCTAGGAACGTGGATAGAATTTCTCTTGATGTTGATTCTTTGAAACTTAGATCTATTCCACCTAAGCATGATATCAATGAGTCTCTCAAAGCCATGAGAATTTCCATTGATGAGTGCAAAGAAAGAACCGCTAGGATGCGTGCTAAAAAGGATTGCTTTATAAAAGTGTGTTCTTCTAGTTTTCACGATAATAAGGATGAAGATTTAAAAGTGATTGATGTGTCTCCTATTAAATCTTTGTTTTGCAATATGAATCTTGATAATGATGGGACTGGAGATGAGTCAACTTTAGCCAAAAGGCGTCCCAATGATTTGGAGTTTTTAGATCTTGATGCAAAAATTGGTAAAAGTGGGATTGAAGAGGTCAAAACTTTACATATCAATAAACCCACTATTTTGGATTTCAAGGAATTTAATTATGATAATTGCTCTTTGATATATTTTATTTCCTTGTTGCAATCCGTGCTAAATTCTCCTCATGCTTATGATCAAAATAAAGCTTTTACCAAACATATCGTTGATGCTTTAATGATATCTTATGAAGAAAAGCTTGAATTAGAAGTTTCTATCTCTAGAAAACTTTATGATGAGTGGGAACCTACTATTAAAATTAAAATTAAAGATCATGAATTCTTTCCTTTATGTGATTTGGGTGCTAGTGTTTCCATGATTCCAAAAACTTTGTGTGATGTGTTAGGTTTCCGTGAATTTGATGATTGTTCTTTAAATTTGCACCTTGCGGATTCCACTATTAAGAAACCTATGGGAAGGATTAATGATGTTCTTATTGTTTAAAATAGGAATTATGTGCCCGTAGATTTCACTATTCTTCATATAGATTGCAATCCTTCATGTCCTATTATTCTTGGTAGATCTTTCCTTAGAACGATTGGTGCAATTATTGATATGAAAGAAGAAATCATTAGATTCCAATTTCTGTTAAGGAAAGGCATGGAGCACTTTCCTAGAAAGAAAATTAAATTACCTTATGAATCTATTATGAGAGCCACTTATGGATTGCATACCAAAGATGATAATACCTAGATCTATTCTTGTTTTTGTGCCTAGCTAGGGGCGTCAAACGATAGCGCTTGTTGGGAGGCAACCCAATTTTATTTTTGTTTCTTGCATTTTCGGTTCTGTTTAGTTATAAATAATTCATCTAGCTTCTGTTTAGATGTGGTTTCATGCTTTTAATTAGTGTTTGTGCCAAGTAGAACCTTTGGGAAGACTTGGGGGAAGTTTTTGCGATCTTGCTGTAAAAAATAGAAACTTTAGCGCTCACGAGATTTGCTGCCATTTTTTACTGGAGAGTGAGATTAGGTTGATTATTTTTGCAGATGATTAATAGACAAATCCCTCAAGTCCACCAATTTTTTCAGAATTTTTGGGGTTACAGAAGTATTCGAAACCTATATATTACTACAGACTGTTCTGTTTTTTACAGATTCTGTTTTTCGTGTGTTGTTTGCTTATTTTGATGAATCTATGGCTAGTATCGGGGGATATGAACCATAGAGAAGTTGGAATACAGTAGGTTTAACACCAATATAAATAAATAATTAGTTCATTACAGTACCTTGAAGTGGTGGTTTGTTTTCTTATACTAACGGAGCTCATGAGATTTTCTGTTGAGTTTTGTGTTGTGAAGTTTTCAAGTTTTGGGTAAAGATTTGATGGATTTTGGAATAAAGAGTGGCAAGAGCCAAAGATTGGGGATGCCCAAGGCACCCCAAGGTAAAATTAAAGGACAAACAAAAGCCTAAGCTTGGGGATGCCTCAGAAGGCATCCCCTCTTTCGTCTTCGCCTATCGGTAACTTTACTTGAGGCTATATTTTTATTCACCACATGATATGTGTTTTTCTTGGAGCGTCTTGTATGATTTGAGTCTTTGATTTTTAGTTTACCACAATCATCCTTGCTTTACACACCTTTTGGAGAGACACACATGAATCGAAATTTATTAGAATACTCTATGTGCTTCACTTATATCTTTTGACCTAGAAAATTTTGCTCTAGTGCTTCACTTATATCTTTAAGAGCACGGTGGTGGTTTTAATTTATAAAAAATATTGATCTCTCATGATTAACTTCTATCATTTTGAGAGTCCTTTAGAACAGCATGGTAATTTGCTTTGGCTATAAAATTAGTCCTAATATGATAGGCATCCAAGATGGGTATAATAAAAACTATCATAAAAAGTGCATTGAATACTATGAGAAGTTTGATACTTGATGATTGTTTTGAGATATGAATATGGTGATATTAGAGTCATGCTAGTTGAGTAGTTGTGAATTTGAGAAATACTTGTTCTAAAGTTTGTGATTCCCGTAGCATGCACGTATGGTGAACCGTTATGTGAAGAAGTCGGAGCGTGATTTATTTATTGATTGTCTTCCTTATGAGTGGCGGACAGGGACGAGCGATGGTCTTTTCCTACCAATCTATACCCCTAGGAGCATGCGCATAGTACTTTGTTTCGATAACTAATAGATTTTTGCAATAAGTATATGAGTTATTTATGACTAATGTTGAGTCCATGGATTATACGCACTCTCACCCTTCCACCATTGCTAGCCTCTCTAGTACCGCACAACTTTCGCCGGTACCATAAACCCACCATATACCTTCCTCAAAACAGCCACCATACCTACCTATTATGGCATTTCCATAGCCATTCCGAGATATATTTCCATGCAACTTACCACCGTTCCATTTGTTATGACACGCTTCATCATTGTCATATTGCTTTGCATGATCATGTAGTTGACATCGCATTTGTGGCAGAGCCACCTTTATAATTCTTTCATACATGTCACTCATGAGTCATTGCACATCCCAGTACACCGCCGGAGGCATTCACATAGAGTCATATTTTGTTCTAAGTATCGAGTTGTAAGTAAATAAAAGTGTGATGATCATCATTATTAGAGCATTGTCCCAAGTGAGGAAAGGATGATGGAGACTATGATTCCCCCACAAGTCAGGATGAGATTCCGGACGAAAAAAGAGAGAAAAAGAAAAAATGAGATAAAAAGAAAAAATGAGAGAAAAATGAGAGAAAAAGAGAGAAGGCACAATGCTACTATCCTTTTACCACACGTGTGCTTCAAAGTAGCACCATGATCTTCATGATAGAGAGTCTCCTATGTTGTCACTTTCATATACTAGTGGGAATTTTACATTATAGAACTTGGCTTGTATATTCCAATGATGGGCTTCCTCAAAATGCCCTAGGTCTTCGTGAGCAAGCGAGTTGGATGCACACCCACTTAGTTCTTTTGTTGAGCTTTCATACACTTATAGCTCTAGTGCATCCGTTGCATGGCAATCCCTACTCACTCACATTGATATATATTGATGGGCATCTCCATAGCCCGTTGATACGCCTAGTTGATGTGAGACTATCTTCTCCTTTTTGTCTTCTCCACAACCACCATATTCTATTCCACCTATAGTGCTATGTACATGGCTTACGCTCATGTATTGCGTGAAAGTTGAAAAAGTTTGAGAACATCAAAAGTATGAAACAATTGCTTGGCTTGTCATCGGGGTTGTGCATGATTTAAATATTTTGTGTGGTGAAGATGGAGCATAGCAAGACTATATGATTTTGAAGGGATAACTCTCTTTGGCCATGTTATTTTGAGAAGACATGATTGTTTTGCTAGTAGGCTTGAAGTATTATTATTTTCATGTCAATATTAAACTTTTGTCTTGAATCTTTAGGATCTGAACATTCATGCCACAGTAAAGGAAATTACATTAAGAATTATGCTAGGTAGCATTCCACATCAAAAATTCTATTTTTATCATTTACCTACTCGAGGACGAGCAGGAATTAAGATTGGGGATGCTTAATACTTCTCCAACGTATCTATAATTTTTTATTGTTCCATGCTATTATATTATCTGTTTTGGATGTTTAATGGGCTTTAATATACATTTTTATATTATTTTTGGGACTAACCTACTAACAAAGGCCCAGTGCAAATTGCAGTTTTTTGCCTATTTTAGTGTTTCGCGGAAAAGGAATATCAAACGGAATGAAACCTTCGGGAGAGTTATTTTTGGAACAAATGTGATCCAGGAGACTTGGAGTGGACGTCAAGAAAAAAGCGAGGAGGCCACGAGGTAGGAGGGCGCGCCCCCACCCTTGTGGGCCCCTCACAGCTCCACCGACGTACTTCTTCCTCCTATATATACCCATATACCCCGAAAACATCCAGGAGCACCACGAAACCCTATTTCCACCGCCGCAACCTTCTGTACCCGTGAGATCCCATCTTAGGGCCTTTTCCGGCGCTCTGTCGGAGGGGGAATTGATCACGGAGGGCTTCTACATGAACACCATAGCCTCTCCGATGATGTGTGATTAGTTTACCACAGACCTTCGGGTCCATAGTTATTAGCTAGATGGCTTCTTCTCTCTCTTTGGATCTCAATACAAAGTTCTCCTCGATTCTCTTGGAGATCTATTCGATGTAATTCTTTTTGCTGTGTGTTTGTCGAGATCCGATGAATTGTGGGTTTATGATCAAGATTATCTATGAACAATATTTGATTCTTCTCTGAAATCTTTTATGCATGATTTAAATATCTTTGCAAGTCTCTTTGAATTATCAGTTTGGTTTGGCCTACTAGATTGATCTTTCTTGCAATGGGAGAAGTGCTTAGCTTTGGGTTCAATCTTGCGGTGTCCTTTTCAAGTGAGAGCAGGGGCAGCAAGGCACGTATTGTATGGTTGCCATCGAGGATAAAAATATGGGGTTTATATCATATTTCTTGAGTTTATCCCTCTACATCATGTCATCTTGCTTAATGCGTTACTCTGTTCTTATGAACTTAATACTCTAGATGCATGCTGGATAGCGGTCATTGTGTGGAGTAATAGTAGTAGATGCAGAATTGTTTTGGTATACTTGTCGTGGACGTGATGCCTATATACATGATCATGCCTAGATATTCTCATAACTATGCACTTTTCTATCAATTGCTCGACAGTAATTTGTTCACCCACCGTAGAATTTGCTATCTTGAGAGAAGCCACTAGTGAAACCTATGGCCCCCAGGTCTATCTTCCGTCATATTATTTTCCTATCAACTTTCTATTTCTATTTTGCAATCTTTATTTTCCAATCTATACAACAAAAATACCAAAAATATTTATCTTATTATTTTTATTAGATCTCACTTTCGTAAGTGACCATGAAGGGATTAACAACCCCTTTATCGTGTTGGTTGCGAGGTTCTTGTTTGTTTGTGCAGGTACGAGGGACTTGCGTGTAGTCTCCTACTGGATTGATACATTGGTTCTCAAAACTGAGGGAAATACTTACGCTACTTTGCTGCATCACCCTTTCCTCTTTAAGGGAAAACCAACGCATGCTCAAGAGGTAGCACATAGCTGCTTCAGAAGCAACAAATGAAGGAGTCTGGATGAAGGAGTTCATATCCGATCTAGGTGTAATACCTAGTTCATCGGGTCCAATGAAAATCTTTTGTGATAATACATGAGCAATTGCCTTAGCGAAGGAACCAATAGCGTCCAGGGTCCGCACGCTTAACGTTCAATGACGATTTAGTATTATATGAGTTATGTGATTTGGTGACCAAATTGTTCGGAGTCCCGGATGAGATCACGGACATGAGGAGGAGCCTCGAAATGGTCGAGAGGGAAAGATTGATATATAGGGTGATAGTATTCGGACACCGGAAGTGTTCCGGATAGTATCGAGTATTTATCGGAGTACCGGGGGGTTACCGGAACCCCCGGGGGAAAGATATGGGCCATATGTGCCATAGGAGGGGAGCACACTAGCCCACAAGGGGTGGCACCTCCCCCCACCCCCAAGGAAGGTGACTGAGTGGGAGAAGGGAAAGAGAGGGTTCGGTCCCCCCCCCTTTCCTTCTCTCCTTCCTCTTCCCTTTCCCCCCTCCAGAAATATGGAAAGGGGGAGGCCGAATTAGGGAGGACCCCAACAAGTAGGATTCCTCCTACTTGGGGCTTACCCTTGCTGCTCCCCTCCCCTCCCACCTATATATATGCGTGGAGGGGGCGCCTACAACACACAACAACAATCGTTAGCCGTGTGCGGCGCCCCCCTCCACGGTTTACACCCCCGGTCATAGTTTTGCGGTGCTTAGGTGATGCCCAGCGAGAATCACTTCACCATTACCGTCACCATGCCGTCGTGCTGACGGAACTCATCTACTTCCTCGACACCTTGTTGGATCAAGAAGGCGAGGGACGCCATCAAGTTGAACATGTGCAGAACTCGGAGGTGCCGTACATTCGGTGCTTGATCGGTCGGAGCTAGAAGAAGTTCGACTACATCAACCATGTTGTCAAACGCTTCCGCTTTCGGTCTACGAGGGTACGTGGACACACTCCTCCCTCTCGTTGCTATGCATCTCCTAGGTAGATCTTGCGTGAGCGTAGGATTTTTTTTGAAATTACATGCTACGTTTCCCTACAAAAATGTGGTTGCTTAGACTATCCGCCTTGTTATCCCAACACGCGCCCCAACACACAAAAAAACCCACCCCTATGATGCACCCTTCCATTTTTCTGTCCGACCCTCCACTTTCTTCTCGGTTTCCTACCGTAGCAAGACATTTCTCTCTGGAGTCCTCTACTTTAAAATCGGATCATGCCCACCTCACATTTGCCATGACGCCCTCTCTCCTTCACAGCGTACTTCCCCCCAGACCACCAAGGAGGAGTCCCCTACCAACCGCCCCGCTCTCCGCCTTGATCCCTCCCCCAATGTTTGTAATGATCTGCCACCACCATTAAGGGGGAGGAGGCATGTGCGTCCCCCCAGCCCAGAAGCCAGATCTGATGTCTCCTAAGCCATTGCCACGTTGTAACATACATTTGAATGTCGTGCATTACCACGAAACAAAAATATGATGTCCATTGTTGGGCATGGAACTGATACGACACCGTGTCTGTTATATTAACTCTTGAAGTAGCCAACCGATGCATTTACCATTCTATCCTAACCAAAAAAACATTTGTTATTAACTTTTGAAGAAACCAACCAATGCATTTACCCTTCTATCCCAACCAAAAAATTAAGCGACTTGATGAAAAAATATGAACGACTCGCTCATGCAATTTGCTGCAAAACCACCACTAAGGAATGCAATTTGCCACATTTTCTAAGTAGGGAAATTATCTTGCTCAGATAGTCGTAACTGAACAGACCAACCCCAACACTCATCCCGCTCACTCTCAACCCTCACTCTTATCATAAAATTCACTAACTCGTGTTCTAAGTGAGCCAGTGATCGACGCCACCGTGGCAGGCCAGCGGCAAGGGACAAGGGTGGCAACCGCCTTCCCATCTGAGTGTTGTGGACCCCCTTATTTACAACAAATATCATCAAATATGTATGCCATTGCCATGGTATGATAGTTCTTCAACTTATTCACACTAATTTTATTAATCCACTCTCGTGCATGTGAAAGATGTGTGTCCTCCCATATTTCACTAAGTGATGCAAGGGTAGTTACATAGTAATACTAATTTATCCCTCAATACTCAAATTCCATCAACATGCACTTTCACCAATCTTCTCACATGAAACATATTATATTACTACAAATTCTTATACACCATGAGGTGCTGGCTGGTCTATACTTTTTTTAATACGTTTTATAACACAAAACAAAGAATAAAAAAGTAATACAAATTTAATAGCATGCTTCATGAAGCAAATGCTATTAGTGCATACACATCGATCTGTTCTCTCCAGCAAAAATCTATCGTATATTTACCTCCACATATCGACTCTATTTTTTTCAAATTCATCTCGGCTAATATTACAACCACTACTGTGGTGTCTGGTCCTTCTTGAATCCTTGTCGATAGCTACCATCTTCTCCTCCTCGAATCCATGTCCCTAGTGATCGTGGCATTGTACCATCATAAACGGTTGTTGCTGGGAATTGTGACATACACAATAGGGTTTGCGGTGGTGTGTCTGACACAACTGCAGATTCTCCATTTGAGTCTGAAGTGGTTCTGTTAGGAAAGTTTGCTCAGTATGCATGTAAGTTGTAATCAATTTCATAGTTGAACTATCATGTATAGCGAAGAACAGTGTAATAATAGAAATAAGAGGGTTGTAAATATATAGGTATGGCCAAAAAATATGACAGCAATAGTTGAACTTTATTTTCATGCAATTATATTTCTATAATATTCTTCATATAATACTATTTTCATTACCAAACGTCAATAATTTCTCACCGTCCAAGAGTGTCACCCCCTTACCGTTACATGATTTAAAAGGGATAGGGGTTTCTTTCCTTCATGTCAGGCCCTCTTGAAATGTCATGACTAAAACTACTAATAAATCTAATGGTTCCAATAAACAGATATTCGAGGATTGACTTCATCTATAAGAAAGTTAACTACAAAGGTGAACGGAAGGGGTGTTTCTGACAGAGGTAGTGCGGCATGGCCATGGCCGAGGAGGGGTGGACAGAAGGATCGCCCTAGCTGGCCCGCGTCTCTGGAGGGTGGGGGGTTTAGGGCACCGAGGAGGTGGAGGAGGACGTGGCGACTACCATGGAGGGGTGGAGCAGCACCGCATCTACAATGTGCGTGGCCATGACCGAGTAATGGGTGGGCGGACGGAGAGCCCTCGCGGAGCTCCTCGCTGCCCACACCGCGCTCACAGACACACCCTACACCGGGGTGAGGTGATGGCGCTAGCTTCGTCGTCCCGCGAGTCGGGGCCTCGACTAGGCCACACTCGATGAGCTTGATCTCGGCCACCAGCTGGCGGTAGCAGGTGTGGCAAAGGGGTGACGGTGTTGAGGAACCCTAGAAAAAAGATAGTCGAGCAACGGGAGAATTTGAGAGACCGATAGAGTGATGATTTTTTTTTTGAGAGAGAAAGAGATGAGTTGGGTCGACAGAGGAAGGGGAATTACGTGTGAGGGAGAAAAAACTAGTGTGAAAGGGTGATGTGAATTAAACGGATGAGGCAAAATTTAACCACCTGGTTGGCCACTTTGTTGTGGGTAATTAACCGGAGTGCAGGGATTCAAACCAATACTGAAAACGGGTTGGGTTGTGTAATCAAACGTTGATTCATTTCCATAAATATTGCCCTGTGTTATCCAATATTGATTCCTTTCCATAGATTTGGTGTTTAAAGGTTTGTTAGAGATCATCGTGATTGATTACTTTCCATAACGACATTACTAATTTGGCAGAAAAAACCCGGATTAAATAGATCGGTGGGTTAAAAGTCAGTTAAAATAAATTGGTGGGATAGAAAAAGTTCGATGGGGGAGATTTAACAGAAATGAAGGCAACGCTACCAACTAGCCATGACGTACAGGTCGATTCCGATAGTGCCGAGCACAAATTATTAGTCTGGTCATAGAAAAATAAAACAGAAAAGAATAAACCAAAAAAATGAAACATATAAAAAATGAAAAAGAAAAACACATGCACATGTCAAATGGGTCAGGCAATTTTGATTATAGTTGATGTTTTGGTAAGATTTGATTTGATTTGGGTATTTGTAGTGGAAGGAAAGGAAATTTTAGATTTAGATTTAGTTGAGATTTTATTTGAATGAATTAATGCATGACGTTGTTTTGAAAAAATATTGATTTAGTTGAGTTAATGCACGCGCCAAATGGGCCGCTCGCGGCGTAATATACTGTTGGTGGTAGTGAGGCGGGACTATCAACTACCCCTTTAGGAGAAGATATGACGACATTATTAGATTGGCAGAAAAGCCGGATTAAAGAGGTTAGTGGGCTAGAAATCGGTTAAAATAAATTGGTGCGATAGAAAAAAAAATCGATGGGAAAGGTATATCCGGAATGAAAGCGATGCTACCAACTAAGCATGACATACATGTCTGTGCCAATTCTGATAATGCCGAGCACAAAATATTAGGTTGGCCATATAAAAAATAAAGCAGAAAAAAGGAAACCAAAAACAAAACATAGAAGAAGAAAAAACGTGTGCACACGTCAAATGGGCCAGTCAACTTTGATTAGTTGATGTTCTGGTAAGATTTGATTTGGTTTGAGTATGAGTAGTGGAAGGAAATGAAAGTTTGGATTCAGTTGAGATTTCTTTTTAAAAGATTTGATTTGAATGAATTAGTGCATGATGTTGTTTTGAGGAAATGCTGATTTAATTGAGTTAATGCACGCTTCAAATAAGTCGGCTGTAAGACGCTCGCGGGTGTAATATAGTGTTGGTGGTAGTGAAGCGTGATTACCAACTCCCTCTTTTGGAGTAGACATACACGGAGTATCGTATAACTGTGTTGCTTAAATAGCCTAATACCATGATATGCAACCCTTGATACTCCAGTAAGAAATTCTGCCCTGTAACGTGAAGTTCTTAACCAGGCAGGACACAATAGCACGACACATGAAAATAACCCTCCGAGTCCGACCCATGTTTTCCTTGCTTCCTCCAAAAGAATTGGACAACTGACATTGGAGAGCCAGTTGGTTGGTTCGATATCATGTATCACAAGATTCCTAATGGGTGAACTTCAGTGTCGAAGACCCACTCATCGCAGTATAAAGTTGATGGATGGGAGAATGTATGTGCTTCCAATTCCTTATGATACTGGACGTGTCAATGGCCTCTAACTCTAACTGAAATTTCCAATACATCCCATTTCTAAAAAAAATTGTCCGCACCAAGTATCGGTGTTGCACTCATTGTGCTGGACATTTTTGCTCTCCTATTAGACTTCCTCATATTGACATTATGTGTGATTGCCTCACACTGCCACACGCCTGTAAAAAGAGAAGTGCCTCTACCATAGTTTCAAGCATTGCTTCTACTATAGGAGGAAGGTAGTTATTTATAGATTGGGTGTGAGTGCAGACTTCATTGCTTCATCAAACTCCACATGCCAGCTGCTGCCTCTTATTTTCCTTATTACCAGTGTGGCTATTGTTTTTGTTTGTTTGCAGAGAAGGTGTAGTTATTGCCGAGGAATTAACATCTATAAGGTGCATTAGGGCATCTCCAATGTATGCAGCATCAAACCATCCCAAACCTGGTCACCACCTTGACCATGGTATGAAAATATGGCCACGTTTTTCCTTTCAAAATATTCCAATGCACTATGGTTTATGGTTATGGACGCCCTTACAAATTTACATGTTAACAGCCCTGGGCCAAATGGCGTTAAAAATGAAATACAATACACAGATAGCCTTTGCAAATCGAGATTAATTTCCATCTTGGGATGCCCAAGCAGAAAAATAGACGCGCCACCAAACATGTGTATAAATCAACAAAATATTGAAACACAGGGATAGTAGAATTGTCAATTTATTTTTGACACTGACCCTCCTAAATAAGCACAATAATTCCTTCGGTTTTTTTATGGACGATCGCTTATTCATTTTAATTCCACATCGTTACTACATTCCACGAATATATTCTCACCAGGTAGCACAGAAAACGGTCTGCAAATACAGGCCCACATACTTTTTTTCTCTTAAATGCAGCCACTGTTTCCAAAAGTCCTAACAAAATGTAGATACTGAAAGGAAACACAACCCCTTTTATATATCATATAATCAAAACAATAAGGATAC
Organism: Triticum urartu; assembly: GCF_003073215.2. Taxonomy (NCBI): domain Eukaryota; kingdom Viridiplantae; phylum Streptophyta; class Magnoliopsida; order Poales; family Poaceae; genus Triticum; species Triticum urartu. Next base: position 663,196,149 of record NC_053023.1, on the reverse strand, counting down.
AACTCCAGGAGAGCCCCATGAAAGGAACAACCTATGGACACTAAGTTACATATGTGTTGCAAATCAACAACGCACGGAGCATAGGCAAGTTCGAAGATGAAAACTTCCATGGGGCTTCTGATCTTCGGTTATACTCTGAAGGTTCAGCATGCCCCAAATTATCCATGATGCTCTACCTACAATTTGTGTTGCCTAAATAGCCTAGTGCCGTGATTTGCAACCCTTGCCGCTGCAGGAAGAAATTCCCATCGTAACGTAACGTTCTCAACAAGGCAGGTCACAATCACACGGCGGATGCAAAAATCCTCTGCTCTGTTGTTCAGGCCTACCCCTGTTTCCCTTGCTTCCTACCGAACGGTCGGACCACTGGTGTTGCAGTTTCAATTGACTGGCCGTTGCTACCATGTGTTGGAACGATTCTCAAAGGGTGAGCTTCAGTGTTGAAGACCCACTCGTCGAAAGATACGACTGACGGAGGGGAGAACAGCAGATAGAGGTACTTGAGCGTCTCTGCTAGGAAGAAGGTCTGCATCTTGTCGTCCTTTTCACCACTATTCACCTGAGATCGAAACATTGCAGTAAGTTTTGTTAGTGTAAGGCAGGTGTTTCCAGTGGGGAAATTCAAGGATGGAAGGTGCCACTAAGAACTTACATCTCTTAGTCCCACATATCCAGATGCTATGCGGGAGTTCTTCTCAAATGCCTGGAATATGTCCCATCCCCAATCTTGGTATGTTTTGTTCCCCGTAAGGCGCCACAGGTACATGAGTGATTCCACAGTCTCGGGTCTCAGGATATTCCATGACGTGCCCACGTTCATATCCTATGAAGTTGGAAAGTACCACTAGTTGATGACATTGTTTTTAACAAAAGAGTTGATGCCATGGTACTGGATTGCTAGAAAGAAGATAAGGGCCCACACACTACCTGTCCAGCATGGAAATAATAATTCTCTCCAGCCAACTTTGTGGGAGTTGTTTGGTAGAAGTTATAACAGGTCCGAGCAAGCTATAAAGAGAATAGGAAAAGGAAATCAGATGGACAAACAGAACAAAACCATATGCAATAGTTAGAAATATTGGATACGGAAATGAGATTCCTTAAGAGGATTTACCTCTTCTGCCAGATTCATAATTTGTTTAGCTTTTTCAGGCCCATAACCAGAGGCTCCAAGTGCCAGCATACCAGGGGCGAAGCATGCAAGTTCATCCATCTGTGTCGGTCACAAGCTGAACCAGTCAGAACTTTAGAGAGACAATGCCAGATAAGCTTTAGAAAGCATCCTGCTGAAAATCAACAGAATGGAGATTCTTTACCTTGTGAGATAACGAGCCACCACTTTTCTCGCAGATATATGTGTAATTAGAGGGTGTAGTTTGCCTGGTCAAGCTTATTAAACCTTCCATTGATGTCTCCCACATTTGTCTGAGTTAAGCACCGCAAATGGAAATATTAATCACGTTACAAAGCAGAATAAATAGACTTTTCACTAAAAAATGATGAAAAGGATTATGATGAATTGTGAAGTCAAGCCCGCACCTGTAATGTTTTACGCTCTCGGTTTTATTCCCCTGAATCCAGACCTTGAGCAAGTACTCGTAGAAGCTGAAACGTGCATGCAAATATGAGTTATTTTTATCTTTTGGAGTCAATATCAACCGAACATGTGATAAAAAAAATTATCCATGGTCCAATAAGATAGATCAAACTTGCTTAACAATTTGCACAAAATATTACATGGTCGAATGGCAAAAATAGGGCACCACTATTTGAGGAAGAATACAATTTGGTTCAAATAGTAGGACAAATAGCATTACCTATCTCCCATAGCACCGAATGTTATTGTTGAGTATGATGCTTGTCCTGATTGAGGATTTATGTAGATAGGAAGTAAGCCGTCACTTGGATATATCTTCTGAAGCTGACGGATGACATTTTCTGCCTAGAATCATATTTTGGCAACAAACATGAGAGATCAATACTGAAAAAAAGAGGCCAAAAAAGAAGACATATAGGATGCATTTGAATGTATAAACATGCCAGACATACGTGGGAATTTTACTAGCAAAAAATAGCAGTAGATTGGCACTACGAATCCAAGAAGAGAACTTCCCACTCTTGATTGTGGCTGGTAGCTATGTTTTGCACAAAACTAGCTACAACACTTAGTAACAAAGAATTGTCCCAGCAAATTACATAAAATTGGTACGATGAGTGAAATACTAACCTTCAGCTGATATTTAGGATCTCCGGTTCTCTGGGACAAAGCTATAAATTCAAGCTGCTCCGTTCCAGAATCCGCAAGGATACTATCACCCTGCAGAAATAATAAAGCATATGATTCATTGTCCATTACAGAAAACAAAATAGGTTCAGGTGAAATGTGTCATAAAAAAGACAATATTTGATAGTAATTCTCAATGGCAAGTTGTGCCGCAGAGATCAACGCTCAGTAGCCTGTTAATGACTTGTGTATTTGAGCATTGAGGCTTGAGATGGATTTCTAAGCCTGGGTATAAAATTGAAGCTTACTGGTTTGCTGGTAAATAAACATGATTGTAATATTCGTGTGTTTGGAAGGAACTTGCAGCGGCAGTAGGTACTTAATGGAAAATAGAGCATCAGTTACTCACGTTGGTCCATCCAAAATTATGAGCTCGGCCATGAGCTAAGTTGATTGAATTATAAGGGATACCAGATGTTGTATCCCAGGCAGGTAACAATCGATCAGCGATATCCTTCGCCTTTTCTAGAAATACTTTGTCACCCGACATATCATATGCACTGAGGAGACCTCCAACAACCCTAAATACGAATATATAACAGAAGCTTAGACAGTTAAGCTAGTAAATCATAATGTGATATGGCTACATGGCATAGACCTATGCAGCCAAATATCTGCAAGAATACTATAACAAAGATAAACCTTGTAATGCAACCTTATGGTCGTTTCAAAAACGCTTGCGTCATAATCCTTGTCAAAGCTTAATGACTCTGCCACCCAGCTATTATCATGAAATGGACACAAGTCAGATCAGGAGTATGACATAAATCACAACAAAGTATTCAAATGGCTGCAAGGAATAGTATGATGTGAGATGATACAAAAGAAACGGAGACACTAAAGATCTAATACATTAATAAAATATTAGTCTTTTATTGCATGGATAGAACAGATGAAAGCCATGAAACCAATAGACTGCCCAACAAAAAGATAGTCAAGAAGACCCTTCGGATTATCCTGTAACATAGAGGGAATATATGGACAAAATACATAAATGCCCAATAAGCCTTGTAATAGCCATGCACCTAGACAAGCCCCCTTGACCACCCCTGAGGGCCATGAGAACTATGGAATTGCTAGAATCATATCCTATTAATTGGATTAGTCCAATGCATGTTTTTACATTAGGAAGTTCAAGGTAACATAGCCTAATTAGTTAAATGCATATCTTTATCTCCAGTGGACCAGATAGAAACTGTCTTAAAAGATTGGTAGCTTTAGATATCCTTGTTGGGTGGCCAGCTATACAAGCAGTGTTGTTATCTCTTGGCACCTCCTTATGGTGTGCCTTCCATCAACAGGCCGACAAGCCACTCGATACCAAGGTCATCCAATTCGAGTATATAATGAGCTTCATTTTCAAATTAGGGAATTCATATCTATACATCATGTAATAATAAAAGGAGATGACGGCACAGCTTCGTGTACAGAACTGAACTTTCATAAAAGCAAACTAAAATCAAATGCTAATTTTGGTAATGGATGAAACGAAAGAACCAGCTGCAGCATTTTGAAATCTCTGCATGGTTCAATACAAGTGGAACTCACTCTCTGGCCTTCTGAAACTCATCTCTTAGGCCCATTATATACAGTGTATCTAGCGAGTCCACAAGAGTTGCCCCGAGACCACCAAAGCTATTAACACCATTCTTTGATTGCGGCTGAAAAGGTGAAGAACGAAAACATTGTGGAGTTTTTCGAGACAAATTGAAAATGAAAACAAATTATAGAGCAGAATTACTAAAATACCTGAAGCTCATCCATTCCCCATGCATACTTTACATAGGAATTCCAGGCATGGAGCATAGCATCCTTAACCTTTTCCCTCCTTTCATTATTAATAGGATCAATCTCTACAAGATCTTTTCTGGGAATTTCAGTTGCTGGATTTTCCTCCAGTTGAACACCAGCCTTCCTTAACTACATAGACAGAAAATGCGCTAAATTTTCAAAGGAAAAAGAATAATGTTGATTAAAAGGAAGAAAGAAAGTAAACCAGCATGGAAGTTACAAATATTGCAATAGTACATACCTGACCATGCAACTGATTTATTTCATTTTGTAATTGGGAAATCTCAGACTGCAACACAGGAAAACAGAAATTAGATTAATACAGTAAATAAGGTTGAAAAACAAGCAATGAATAATGAAATATAAAATGACAGTCAATGCCTTTCTTCAAAAAAAAAAAAGAAGCTGAACTGCATGTCTACGGAGTACAGATGGTACCAATTAAATGAAGCGGCAAGAACACATTTATCAAGTGCATCCCAAAACCTCATCCTTATTCATTCACATTTAGCAGTCATAGTTATCATGCCAACAAGCACAATTCAACTTGGCCACATGCTGCTTTTGGATAGCGCTAATTATAGTGATGCTCAGGTTCTTAAGCTTTACATTTGACAAGGAACTCAAGTGATATAGGAATGTAAGAGGTATATGCATATTTAAGAAAGATTTATATTAGTCGAATTAAATCAAATAATATGTCACAACAGCCATACACACGCAACTCCCAACTATACCTACTGATCACAGTAACAGTGGCAATGAACTACAATAATCTAATGCCACACTATACCTTGCCATCCGTGATGACGTCAAATACATGAGCCGTTACGAAAATTTCTTGACTGAATACTATACCTTCATTCACTCTCACACAAGAAGGGCACTACAATAGAGAAAAGACCAAATAAATAGCATTTCTAACTAGCAGATGGGATATCAACCTTACATCCAATTCAGATTTCACTCATCCGGTTACTGAGAACTGGATCAACTTAACTAGCATATCTAACAAACGGTAGTATAAATAGTACAGCTCACGTGTCGCATACTCGCATCCACCAAATTATTTAATTACTCATAACAAGTCCCAATGAACATTTGTATCTTGCCAAGCTTAAACCAATATGAGTCTCTATATGACTATACTAACATAATAGGGCAATCAGAGTTACAGTCACTCCTCAGAATACAACAGCTATTCAATGAACAGTTTCACTACAAACCACAATCATAAAGTTGCATGTGCCATATATAATAATGTTCCAACTAGTATTATGTTCTCCAAATCTACACCATGTAGTAATTGAGAAACATGGCAAGGTCTGGATTATTTCCCCGGATTAACTAAAACAGTTAAGGTCTCCCCGCCTGAGAAAATTCTAAGCTGCTAAAGTACCTCACTGTACCCATATTCATCCCACTAATTCTAGGATTGTAAAGACGTACAATTCTTCGCCAAATTTACAGTCAAAGCTGGAAAGAAATCTAAACTAATACCAATAATCGTTACACACGTATAGTTGAGCTATAGCCTAGTGGCCCCTCATAAGATCCACTCGCTCAAAAGATCAAATCTCAGACAAAAGCGTCAAGATTCAACCGGACTGCCAGATCCTCGGCACAATCTCTCCCAAATGAACCCCAGATAGGCAGACAAGCCTAAACCCATTTATCCCGACGGCTCAAACCACAAGTCATCGCTAAACCCAGATCCAGCGCCCAACCAGCGCCGCGACGAATTCGAAGCTACTTGGCCGCAAGAACCAAATTCAATCAGATCCCCGCGGTTCCGACCCGGATCAGGGGAGAATTCTCCAGGGGCGAGACGGGGGGAGCGCACCTCGTACTCGCTGACGAGCGATTGGCGGTCCCAGAAGGCGAAGGTGGCGGCGACGAAGACGAAGAAGAGGAGCGCGAGGCGCTTGGGCCGCTTGAGGTAGTAGGCGGGGTTGAGGTACCGCCACGCCCCGGACGAGGAGGAGGACGACGACCGGCGAGCCATGGCGGAGGCCGCCTAGGGCGCTCCGGCGAGGAGGTCGTGGGGACCGAAGCTCGTCGCCGTCTCCCTCCGGTGACGTCGCCGGGGCCGCGCGCGTGTGCGTGCGGGTCGGTCGTGCTGTCCCCGCGTGGATGTGTGTGTTTCAGTGTTTACTCTGTCCGTCAGTGTTTGACAGTTTGAGGGTCTCGGCGGTCATCGCTCAATGTGGGCCCTACTCTACTTCCGGTAAATAACCACTTCAATCGAGAAAAATCGAGAAACAAAAAAGACAAAGCCCCCGAGCGCTCACAGCGATTTCGCACATCCGGCCGTTCATCTCGATTTTTGATGCGTTTTGGACCGTTCGATCTAACCTCCGGACAATCTGGACCGCCGGATCAAAACTGGATGCTTTAGCAATGAATAGTTCCTCTCGTTCGTGCCACTGCCTGTAAATTCATGCCCCGCCAAAGGTATTTCCGTCATTTCACATGGTTGGAAAAATATCCAATAACGACATGGGTGTGACCTAGCACTCCCTCACTCGCGCTCGCACTCTTCCTGTCGCGCCGCCGCCTCCGCTTGCCCTCACGCCCTTGTGTCGCCGCCTCCGCTCGCCCTTGCGTCGGCGCGTCTTCTCCTTGCGTGTGCGTGCTCGTCCCCTTTGCTCCTGCTTCCCTACCATTGCCCCGGCGCCTTCACCGGCTGTCGCGGATCCAGTACGAGGCAGGGAAGGACGTCGTCGCCCTGTCGCTTATGGCGGCACCCGGGTCGGGCCTGGGTTGTGCAGAAGGTCAGCACCTGCGGGCAAAAGCAGTGGGGTCTCCATGGAGGAAGGCTCGTTGTCCTGAGAAGTAGGAGTAAGGAGGTCGTGCTGCGGCGAATGGGGGCGAGGTCGGCCATGGAGGGAGGCTCGCCGACCGGAGCACCAGGAGCAACGAGGTTGAGGTGGTTCAGGTTTGCCTCTATCTTCTCCCCCTCTCCCTCTGTCCCCTCTCTTATTACCCCCTTTGTCTCGTGGATGAGGGCATCGGTGCACTGGGAGGAGTGGATCACTTCGCGCTCGGCTTTGTTGTCCCAAATGCTCATTCGCTACTCCCACTCCCAACGCCTCTCCCTTCCCTTGCTGTGGTTTTTTGTCTCATTGGTTTCTTTGATGGCTTTGATGCAGAGCTCAGATTCGAGGACGAGGCCATACTCATGCAGTCGATTAAGGTGACGTTTTCCATGGATTCTATATGTTTGCTAGGATCTTTGAGTGACAGTGCTTAAAGGAGGTTTTAGAAACAAAATCACGTTTGGACTAAATACCTAGGCACATATTCCCGAGTCTATTTAGTTGTCTCAGTAAGTCATTTGGTAAATTGTTTCTTTGTATTCATTATAGTTTGTCTGCAAGTGATGATGAGTAGAAGGCTCTGAACTTTGTTGGAAGTCAGCATACATCTATATATTTACATGAAAAAATGTGATATTTTGTTTGGGCATTGTCCTGATTTAGTCATCAGAAGTAGTGGGCAGCAAGAACTGAACATGCTGGTGCATGGTGGAGTCGTGCTAATGCATGGCGGAGTCGTGCTAATTCAGTAGTGGGCAGCAAGAACTGAATATATAGTGTTAGCATACATCATATTACTTAACAACTGCTTCTAGGGGCACATAGTTCCAAAGAAATAAACGCAGATTACTGAGGAAACTTGTCCATAGTAAGACTAAAAGTGCTGAATCGCAAACTCACCCGCAGCCAATTTTGAATTCTTGCGATAATGTCTATTTTTGCTTTCTATTTGTTTTTTAGGTTCAGATTACGAATTCTTGCATGATGTACAAGTTCCGACCGAATAGTGCACCCTCAAAATTGTGTTTTGTTATGCACGATGCGAGATTTAGTAGCACCACACCTAGATTTTGAATGGCTCATAGGAAACTGTATATGGCTAACCTATTATATGGCATTCTTAATTTTGATCTATGTGCATTACTTCTAGATAAACTTCTATTGTGGCACCATCACATGGATCCAACCACACTAAAATATGATGATGGTCTTGCACAAAAAGAAGAACGGTGGTGTCGCATAAGCATGGCTCGACCTAGCCTTGATCATGGAACCCTCTCAGGTGTTCCTACTTCCTACTATCCATGCTCCCTGAAAACCCAACTTATTTCACCACCAGCTCCAAAGCAACGATAGAATCTAGGCATCGCCCTATATAATTTTATTGCATATTGCTCAACTCCTCCTTTCTGAATTTGCTGACAGGCGTGTGTGACTACACTTGCTATGCATATGTACTATAGACAAGTCGGTTATCCTACTGTAGTACTACCTTCCTCCGGGTTTTTAAGGCCCGCCGACCGATTCTCTAGGACCAAGGTGCCCTCTTTTTCTCCCCCAAAGCATGCAACCCTTCTCTGCCTTGCCCGCATGCATCCAATGAATATTGTGCATGCACCAACCTGTTTCTCTCTCTTGCATGCATGCATATGCATGCCCAATCAGCTCACCGGAGACGCCACAGATTACGAGAAAAACACAGCAGCTTTAAGGCACAGGCTTAGCAAATGCGGACGGGGCAAGATGGCTGACCGGACTTCTAATCCCGGACGGAGGTAGTATGCAGGTTTATGTTTTCCTTCCACATGCTCATTGAAATGTTCAATGCTCATCGAAATGTTCAATGATATGCCACTTGGAATTCGGCCCTCTTTAACCTATAAGCATCAACAAGGTCACATAGCCTTCAATATTTCACAAGATATTCTCATGCTTGCTCTAGGTTTTTTTTATTTGCAGTAGATCATTGGTCATGACTATATTGTATCAAAGGTAAGAATTCCTCGTCTAGATGTTTGCAAGTAAAAAATACATTTCCTCCCGATGAATTATCAGACAGACTATAATATCTTCTGAAGACTAATTTTGAACATTACATATACATAATTTCTTTTATGGAAAATATTCACATACAAGAAATGCTATTAAATTTTGGATATCCTTATGTTCCTAAGATTAGCTATTTGGGATCAAAGCGCCTTTCCACATTGTTTTTCTGATTTTTGTGATTTCTGATGTTCAGGTCGAGGCGAACTTGAAATGTGGCAACCTTTGTATGGCCAATGGTTTTGTAGACTTTGGCGTCCGTCGCCGGGTTTGTTCCGCCTCAACCAGGATCTTCTCGGCCCTGCTCTGATGTTGTGAAAACTCATGCATGCCAACAGCTGCCTCCATGCTCTAGTTGCCGCAACGTGCAGGTAGCCTCTCCGTTATTTTTTCTTGACCTTTGTGCTTGCTCTGCTAAAGTTTTACGCGTATGTTTGGCTGCTTGCTACTTGCAAAGAAGTTGTATGAATGGCAGCAGGGTGTAGCAACAACCAACATTAGGTCGACTCAATCCCAGCAGCAAATTTCTTTGTTGCTCTATTATATATTTATATTCAACCATATATATGTTTATATCTTGCTGGTGATGCATTTGTTTTCTAAATTGATATTTCAAAATAAGTGCATTGATCCTCGGTGGTAAGAAAATTTTACTACAAGTCCAGTTTATTTAGTGTTGCAGAAAAAGTTGACTACTGAATAGTGATGCATACTAGACACAACTTATTTGATTCCCATTGCCGTATATCAACCTAGCTGATCTAAAGATGACTATTGATGCTTGGGTCGGTCAAGCTTGTTGGGTAGTGATTACTGATGCTTTAGGCGGTTACCATGTTTGCTTAAAACATTGTTTTCTGGTTGAGTTGGCTAACTAACAGTATGTCATGTGTCAGTTCAAGAAGTTAGCTCAGGCTTATGAGGTTATGAATGATCCCGAGAAGCTGGGAGGTGGAGGAATGCATGATCCATTGAACATCTTCCGGTCATTCTGTGTATAAGATAGCTACATAATAGTCTTACTCCATGAATATGGTCATTTCGTGTAGATTTTGTCATATTGGAATTAAAAATGAACAAAACAATTGTTTTAGGATTGAGCGTTAATTCTCTATGATTTCACATGGATAATTGCATTTTGGGTACATATATACTTTCAGCGATGCCATAACTTTAGTTAACTCCACGTTATAATTTCAATGATGCTTTATGAGGATCTTAAGATTTGTCCGTGATGGTTATTTCTTACCGGTAATGTTCTTTTATTTACGTTCCAGATCATGGTCTTCTTATCAAGATCAAGAGGTGTTGAGAAGAAAATTCTTAGGATGGATTCGTACACTCTGCGTACATAGGGTAGTACTTTTGATATTTATGGACTACCTTGCTCCTATCTTGAATGGTCTATGCGGGCTTGCCCCCTGTCAGCAGGTGAATTCGGCATTTTACAAACTCGACTTGTGTGCTTCCATAATCGATAGTCCTAATTGATTGGGTGGAGAAACTGATTCATGTGTTGTATGGACCTCAGAGAATTATGGATATGGGTGACTACTTGACTCTTGCCTACCTTTTGGATGGTTGGTTTGCGTTGAGTGTGTTGTACTGTCCTTTGAAATTGCTAATTCCAAGACACACTTAGCCATTACATGCATTGTCCTAGCTGGAACATGACTTAGGACAGGTCATGCGTGGCAAGTTGCCCTTCCTATGTCATGAATCTTGACGCTTTGTACTGAATTTTGTGCAAACCAGTTATTTGTCTGGCTTGTGTTTTATTGTAAATCTTGATGCCTTATACTAAATCTACTGGACCACTCCTAGACACTACTAGATATTCTGCTTTATATTAAATATTGATGGTTTTTATTGAATCATATCCTACATTGTACTGTACTTTGATGATTTGTATTGGATTACAATTACATCATTCAGTGATGAATACCAGGCGCTCGATTATTAAATCACTATACTTTAGACATGCCCTTTGTGCCATTTTGTGGTAATGACTAAATATGTCATGTTTGCCATACTTTTGGTATATATATGCTACCTTGCCCTTTGGTAATGCTATGTTTTTGGTGTATTTATTATACTGGTCTAATCCATTCTGAGTAATCACTTTGATTCCCTTTGGTAATAGAGAATATTTTCTTTAAGCTCTTGATTTAATTCCCTTTGGTAAGAGAATATTTTCTTTAAGCTCTTGATTTAATTCCCTTTGGTAACAGAGAATATTTTCTTTAAGCTCTTAATATATATCTTTGTAGTGTTTGTGATACTAGTCAATGTGTACGTGCAATGCACATTAATTTGCAAGTATATTAAGTACATGTGGATATTAAGTATAATATTATTTACGTGTTATTATGTGATTAGCACTATATTTGGCATGAAATTAATTGCACACTAAACGTGTTGAGCGCTCGACATTGAAGCAGTCTAGGTCATTGGATTGACATGATTTGATGGCCAAGATTAATTGGATCTGCCCCTTTAGGTCTTTTTATATTGGTATAGATATACCGAACATATTTATTTCAAGTGGTTATTCTAATTTCCTTTGGCTGTACTAAACGCTTTGTTATATTGAAGTTTTAGGCGCGCTTCCGATCTAGTATTGAAGAAGAGTAGCCAATAGTCCAATACCATGCCTTCGTCTCTTCTTTATGTTAATCTTAATACCATGCAAAAGAATGAAAAATCTTAATGCCCTTCTATTATTATTTTTAAACAGTACAATCGCAGATGGTCATATACATGCACATATACTCAATCCTATAAAGGCATGTATACACCCTATTCCTATGAACACTTTGAGATACTCATTCAGAGCAATATCTTGAGATTGAAAAAGTCACCACAGACGCTTCGTAGTCGACGGAAACATCACCTCCCACTTAACGAACATCGTCGGAAAGCCTACAACAGAGACAGGAAAATACCCTTCTACTTGGGGACAAAATTCACAGTGAAATCCGTGGTTCTTTGCAAGTCACTGGAGTGGATGAATATGTTATGGTCACGGGAATGTGACCGTCAAACGATCTTTTCCTTAGAGAAACTGCATACTATAATGTAACAACAGACAGAGTATAAATATAAATATATACATATACAAAATCTATCGATAGACTGAAAGAAAACCATAGCCATGAAAACTTTACAAAAATGACCTCCATAAAATGGTTAAAACAAAATGGTCATTCGGGGTCCCTGGAAACTACCGATCCTATGGCCGCCGCCAACTCCCAGCGTTGTCATGACACACACCGAAGGAGGAGGCAAGCCTCCAACAGCCCTAGATCCAAGCCATCACCATCAGCTTTTTATGGCTTTGAGAGTTGATGAACATGCTCGCTCCTTACAACAAGGCACATGTCGATGTGGCATGTCGGTTGATGATTGTCCTCATGCTAAGCCATATCTAGCTTCGCCGCTTCCCCTGTTAGAGACGAGAAGAACGCCGGGATCGCTCCCCATGGACCACCAATCTTGCTGCAGAGCTAACATCTTTTTCCAGTTGTCATTGGGTGTAACATATTAGAGTAATTCTACCTAAATAATAACTGTTATTTTTATTTTGCATCATCATGCCATAATTCAATTGTGCATTATTCTCAATTGCATCACAAAAATGTCAAACACACAAAACCTAATTATTTTACCATTTTATTTTATTAGGCTATGATCTACACCATTTTATTTTATTAGGTTTTAGGATGAGATAGAACCCCAAACTTTGAACATGGTCTTTCCACAATATCTGTGAGCCCCAAAATCATTTCACAAATTTTGAGCAAGCATATCAACTAGACATAATTCAAACCACCATCATGCCATTTCTACAATTTATTTTCAAAACAAACATCAAACCTTGTCCATAAACCCTAATTATTTTTTTGGAGCTTCGAAATATTCTAGAGAGATACCACATTAAAAAAATCAAATCTTTGGGAGTTCATTTAAACCTCCAAATAGTTGTAAGCAACCATAATTCTACATTCTGTAAAAAGAGAAAAAACGAGAGGAGGTGTACTTGGGTCGGCTTACCTGACTGTTCATCCTCCTTTTGTCATCTCCCTTGTCATCTTCTCCACAGAAAAAGAGAGAGGCGTACCCACCTTGCCCAAATCCCTAGCCCTAACCTCTTCATCCATCTGTTGCGACGGCACCACCATAACTATAACCCGCGAGTGAACCTAACCACCACCCTCGCCATGGCATGCACCAATAAGTAGCCAATGTCCTCCTCGACTCTGACGAAGTTGTCTAGAAGAAACGCGGAATCGTATATGATGTCTACACACGCGGAATCGCTACAAGCCCCTTGCATGTGCTATATTACTCCTCGATGTCTTCTTTTGGTTGTCAGCATCTCTCCTCCGATTTCCAATGACCTCGACCACCTTTGATCAAACTCAGTGCACCATCGTGTTTGTGGTATAACTCCGGCCAAAATTCCTCCCTTCTCATTCTTTTCTCCTACCATAGTGGCATGCGCCATGAGGGTTATAGGTAGTCGTGTCGGCAAGCCGATCGCCGCACATCAATACTTTCTCTGAGTCGTCTAAGCTCATGGGTTTGCTCAGAAGGTCTTGTAGATGCCTTAACACACCTTAGATCGGTTAACTACGAGCTCTTGCACACTGTTGCGCGAACACCGAGCGCCACCACTGCGGACCTCGTCATCGGCATGGATTTCGTCGTTGTAACGTCGTGTGTGTTTGAAAGGATTGAGATGGACCTAGAGGGGGCTAAATAGGTACAATTACAAATTTTAATTACTACCTATCAATTGTAGGCAATTATGTGGAATATAAAAGTGAACCTACCAATTGCCAAGGTGATTCTAGCGGTAGCAATATATTCAACAACAACTCGAGAGATGCAAGCAAGCACAATATGATATAAGTAAAGACAAGGAGACAAATAACCAGAAGTAAAGAGTTGGTATTAGGGATAGCCGAAACTCCTGAGACACAGATGTATCATGATGTTCACTTCCTTGGAGGAAAGGTAGTCACCGTTGGAGGGGCAAATGTTACCATGGAGGCACACCAACACCACGAAGACTCATCCCTATTTTCCTCTTGATATAACACCATGAAGGCAACTCTCAACCACTAGTGCACTACACCACAACACTTAATTGGGGGCAGTTAACTGCCGAGAAAAGTAGCTGAACAAGGGCAAATGAACTGCCGGGGCGTTTGTTACTGCCAGCAGAAGTACCTTGAGGCACAGAAACTGCCGTTAGAACCTGAGCAACGCGGGCACAAACCCTGCCGGTACATTTTAAGGCACACTATCTGCCGGGACAACTCAAACCTGGCCCATTTACTGCCGGGGACGCTCTTGGGCGCGAGACCGAAAATATAACGGGCCTGAGCGCGCGCTGGCGAGGGAAAGCACGCGAGAAATGAAATTTTCTGGCCCAAATGAATTATTAGACGCGCCGGCCCTCCACAGAGGCCGCAGCCGCCCCCAAATCAACGTCCCACTCCTACCCTCGACCAGATCGCATCTGCCGCCGGCCGCCCCCCCACCCAACCACAGCCGCCGTCGCCCCCCCCACCACAGCTCTACCGTCGCCCCTACCCCGACCACCGCCGCTGTCGCCCCCAACCACCCCACAACAGCGCCGGCAAGCACCGCCGCCCCCAACCACCCCACTGCCACCGGCCGTCCTCCACCCAGCCAGAGGCGTCGTCGCCCCCCACCACCGCAGCCCCGCCGTCGGCCCCTACCAACCCACCGCCACTGACCGCCCTCCACCCCGACCACTGCCGTCGTCGCCCCCAAGCACAGTTGGAAATATGCCCTAGAGGCAATAATAAATTGATTATTATTATATTTCCTTGTTCATGATAATCGTTTATTATCCATGCTAGAATTGTATTGATAGGAAACTCAGATACATGTGTGGATACATAGACAACACCATGTCCCTAGTAAGCCTCTAGTTGACTAGCTCGTTGATCAATAGATGGTTACGGTTTCCTGACCATGGACATAGGATGTCGTTGATAACGGGATCACATCATTAGGAGAATGATGTGATGGACAAGACCCAATCCTAAGCATAGCTCATAGATCGTGTAGTTCGTATGCTAAAACTTTTCTAATGTCAAGTATCATTTCCTTAGACCATGAGATCGTGCAACTCCCGGATACCGTAGGAGTACTTTGGGTGTGCCAAACGTCACAACGTAACTGGGTGGCTATAAAGGTACACTACGGGTATCTCCGAAAGTGTCTGTTGGGTTGGCACGAATCAAGACTGGGATTTGTCACTCCGTGTGACGGAGAGGTATCTCTGGGCCCACTCGGTAGGACATCATCATAATGTGCACAATGTGATCAAGGAGTTGATCACGGGATGATGTGTTACGGAACGAGTAAAGAGACTTGCCGGTAACGAGATTGAACAAGGTATCGGGATACCGACGATCGAATCTCGGGCAAGTGTCGTACCGATAGACAAAGGGAATTGTATACGGGATTGATTAAGTCCTTGACATCGTGGTTCATCCGATGAGATCATCGTGGAACATGTGGGAGCCAACATGGGTATCCAGATCCCGCTGTTGGTTATTGACCGGAGAACGTCTCGGTCATGTCTGCATGTCTCCCGAACCCGTAGGGTCTACACACTTAAGGTTCGATGACGCTAGGGTTATAAAGGAAGTTTGTATGTGGTTACCGAATGTTGTTCGGAGTCCCGGATGAGATCCCGGACGTCACGAGGAGTTCCGGAATGGTCCGGAGGTAAAGATTTATATATGGGAAGTCCTATTTCGGCCATCGGGACAAGTTTCGGGGTCATCGGTATTGTACCGGGACCACCGGAAGGGTCCCGGGGGTCCACCGGGTGGGGCCACCTATCCCGGAGGGTCCCATGGGCTGAAGTGGGAAAGGGATCCAGCCCAAAGTGGGCTGGGGCGCCACTTTCCCCTAGGGCCCATGCGCCTAGTGTGGGGAAACCCTAAAGGAAGAGTCCTAGGAGGGGAAGGCACCTCCTAGGTGCCTTGGGGGGGAGGGAATCCTCCCTTGGCCGCCACCCCAAAGCCCATCTAGGGCTGCCGCCCCTCTAGGGGTGGGAACCCTAGAGGGGGCGCACCCTCCTCCCTCTCCCCTATATATAGTGAGGCCTGGGGCTGCCCATAACACGCGATCTGATCTCTGCTTGTTGGTGCAGCCCTCCCTCTCTTTCTCCTCATATCTCGCGGTGCTTGGCGAAGCCCTGCAGGATTGCCACGCTCCTCCATCACCACCACGCCGTTGTGCTGCTGCTGGATGGAGTCTTCCTCAACCTCTCCCTCTCTCCTTGCTGGATCAAGGCATGTGAGACGTCACCGGGCTGTACGTGTGTTGAACGCGGAGGTGCCGTCCGTTCGACACTAGGATCATCGGTGATTTGGATCACGACGAGTACGACTCCATCAACCCCGTTCTCTTGAACGCTTCCGCTTAGCGATCTACAAGGGTATGTAGATGCACTCTCCTTCCCCTCGTTGCTAGTCTCTCCATAGATTGATCTTGGTGACACGTAGGAAAAATTTGAATTTATGCTACGTTCCCCAACAGTGGCATCATGAGCTAGGTCTATGCGTAGTTTCTATGCACGAGTAGAACACAAAGTAGTTGTGGGCGTTGATTTTGTTCAATATGCTTACCGTTACTAGTCTTATCTTGATTCGGCGGCATCGTGGAATGAAGCGGCCCGGACCAACCTTACACGTATGCTTACGTGAGACTGGTTCCACCGACTGACATGCACTAGTTGCATAAGGTGGCTAGCGGGTGTCTGTCTCTCCCACTTTAGTCGGATCGAATTCGATGAAAAGGGTCCTTATGAAGGGTAAATAGCAATTGGCATATCACATTGTGGTTTTTGCATAGGTAAGAAACGTTCTTGATAGAAACCCATAGCAGCCACGTAAAACATGCAAACAACAATTAGAGGACGTCTAACTTGTTTTTGCAGGGTATGCTATGTGATGTGATATGGCCAAAAGGATGTGATGAATGATATATGTGATGTATGAGATTGATCATGTTCTTGTAATAGGAATCACGACTTGCATGTCAATGAGTATGACAACCGGCAGGAGCCATAGGAGTTGTCTTAATTTATTTATGACCTGCGTGTCAACATAAACGTCATGTAATTACTTTACTTTATTGCTAACCGTTAGCTATAGTAGTAGAAGTAATAGTTGACGTGACAACTTCATGAAGACACGATGATAGAGATCATGATGATGGAGATCATGGTGTCATGCCGGTGACAAGATGATCATGGAGCCCCAAGATGGAGATCAAAGGAGCTATATGATATTGGCCATATCATGTCACTATATTTGATTGCATGTGATGTTTATCATGTTTATACATCTTGTTTACTTAGAACGACGGTAGTAAATAAGATGATCCCTCACTAAAATTTCAAGAATGTGTTCTCCCCTAACTGTGCACCGTTGCTAAAGTTCGTCGTTTCGAAGCACCACGTGATGATCGGGTGTGATAGATCCTTACGTTTACAACGGGTGTAAGACAGTTTTACACATGCAAAACACTTAGGGTTAACTTGACGAGCCTAGCATGTGTATAGACATGGCCTCGGAACACAGAAGACCGAAAGGTCGAGCATGAGTCGTATAGAAGATACGATCAACATGAAGATGTTCACCGACGTTGACTAGTCCGTCTCACGTGATGATCGGACACAGCCTAGTTGACTCGGATCATGTAATCACTTAGATGACTAGAGGGATGTCTATCTGAGTGGGAGTTCATAAGATGAACTTAATTATCCTGAACATAGTCAAAAGGTCTTCGCAAATTATGTCGTAGCTCGCGCTTCTGTTCTACTGTTTAGATATGTTCCTAGAGAAAATTTAGTTGAAAGTTGATAGTAGCAATTATGCGGACTAGGTCCATAAACTGAGGATTGTCCTCATTGCTTCATAGAAGGCTTATGTCCTTAATGCACCGCTCAGTGTGCTGAACCTTGAACGTTGTCTGTGGATGTTGCGAACATCTGACATACACATAACTACGTGATAGTTCAGTTGAATGGTTAAGAATTGAGGCACCAAAGACATTTTTGAAACATCGCAGAACATATGAGATGTTCCAAGGACTGAAATTGGGATTTCAGGCTCGTGCCCACGTCAAGAGGTATAAGACCTCCGACGATTTTCTTAGCCTGCAAACTAAGGGAGAAAAGCTCAATTGTTGAACTTGTGCTCAGATTGTCTGAGTACAACAATCACTTGAATCGAGTGGGAGTTGATCTTCCAGATGAAATAGTGATGGTTCTCCAAAGTCATTACCACCAAGCTGCTTGAGCTTCATGATGAACTATAATATATCAGGGACATATATGATGATCCTTGAGATATTCGCGATGTTTGACACCACAAAAGTAGAAATCAAGAAGGAGCATCAATTGTTGATGGTTGGTGAAACCACTAGTTTCAAGAAGGGCAAGGGCACGAAGGGATACTTCATGAAACGGCAATTCAGCTGCTGCTCTAGTGAAGAAACCCAAGGTTGAACCCAAACCCGAGACTGAGTGCTTCTGTAATAAGGGGAACAGCCACTGGAGCAGAATTACCCTAGATACTTGGTAGATGAGAAGGCTGGCAAGGTCGATAGAAGTATATTGGATATACATTGTGTTGATGTGTACTTTACTAGTACTCCTAGTAGAACCAGGGTATTAGATACCGGTTCGGTTGCTAAGTGTTAGTAACTCGAAATAAAAGCTACGGAATAAACGGAGACTAGCTAAAAGGTGAGATGACGATATGTGTTGGAAGTATTTCCAAGGTTGATCAAATATCGTACGCTCCCTCTACCATCGAGATTGGTGTTTGCGTTGAGCATAGACATGATTGGATTATGTCTATCGCAATACGGTTATTCATTTAAGGAGAATAATGGTTACTCTGTTTATTTGAATAATACCTTCAATGGTCTTGCACCTAAAATGAATGGTTTATTGAATCTCGATCGTAGTGATACACATGTTCATGCCAAAAGATAGTAATGATAGTACCACCTACTTGTGGCACTGCCACGTAAGTCATATCGGTATAAAACGCATGAAGAAGCTCCATCTTGATGGATCTTTGGACTCACTCGTTTTTGAAAGGTTTGAGACATGCGAACCATGTCTATTGGTGTATATGCATGAAGAAACTCCATGCAAATGGACCGTTTGGACTCACTTGATTTTGAATCACTTGAGACATGCAAATCATACCACATGGGCAAGATGACTGAAAGCCTCGTTTTTCAGTAAAATGGAACTAGAAAGCAACTTGTTGGAAGTAATACATTTTGATGTGTGCAGTCCAATGAGTGCTGAGGCGTGTAGTGGACATCGTTATGTTCTTACTTCACAGATGGTTTGAGTAGATGTTGAGTACATTTACTTGATGAATCACGAGTCTGAATTATTGAAAGGTTCAAGTAATTTCAGGGTGAAGTTGAAAGATCGTCGTGACAAGAGGATAAAAGATCTATGATATGATCATAGAGATGAATATCTGAATTACGAGTTTGGCACAGAATTAAGACATTGTGGAAATTGTTTCACAACTAATACAGCCTGGAACACCATAGTGTAATGGTGTGTCCGAACATCATAACTGCACCCTATTGGATATGATGCATGCCATGATGTCTCTTATCAAATTACTACAATAGTTTATGGGTTAGGCATTAGAGACAACCACATTCACTTTAAAAGGGGCACCACGTAATTCCGATGAGATGACACCGTATGAACTATGGTTTAGAGAAACCTAAGCTGTCATTTCTTAAAAGTTTGGGGCTGCGACGCTTATGTGAAAAAGTTTCAGGCTGATAAGCTCAAACCCAAAGCGGATAAATGCATCTTCATAGGACACCCAAAACAGTTGGGTATACCTCCTGTCTCAGATCCGAAAGCAATAGGGATTGTTTCTAGAATCGGGTCCTTTCTTGAGGAAAAGTTTCTCTCGAAAGAATTGAGTGGGAGGATGGTGGAGACTTGATGAGGTTATTGAACCGTCTCTTCAACTAGTGTGTGGCAGGGCACAGGAAGTTGTTCCTGTGGCACCTACACCAATTGAAGTGGAAGTTTATGATAGTGATCATGAAACTTCAGATCAAGTCACTACCAAACCTCGTAGGATGACAAGGATGCGTACTACTTCAGAGTGGTACGTAATCCTGTCTTGGAAGTCATGTTGCTAGACAACAATGAACCTACGAGCTATGGAGAAGCGATGGTGGGCCCGGATTCCGATAAATGGCTCGAGGCCATAAAATTCGAGAGAGGATTCATGTATGAAAACAAAGTGTAGACTTTGGCAGAACAGCTCGATGGTCGTAAGGCTGTTGAGTGCAGATGGATTTTAAAAGGAAGACGGACAATGATGGTAAATGTCACCATTAAGAAAGCTCGACTTGTCGTTAAGAAGTTTCCGACAAGTTCAAGGAGTTGACTACGGTGAGACTTTCTCACTCGTAGCGATGCTAAGAGTCTGTTGGAATTATATTAGCGATTACTGCATTATTTATGAAATCTTGCAGATAGGATGTCAAAACATTGTTTCTTCGACGATTTTCTTGAGGAAAGGTTGTATGTGATAAAACCGGAAGGTTTTGTCAATCCTGAAAGATGCTAATAAGTATGCAAAGCTCCAGCAATCCTTCTGAGGACTGGGGTAAGCATCTCGGAGTTGGAATGTATGCTTTGATGATGATGATCAAAGATTTTGGGTTTATACAAAGTTTATGAGAAACTTGTATTTCCAAAGAAGTGAGTGGGAGCAC
Source organism: Triticum urartu (assembly GCF_003073215.2). Classification (NCBI taxonomy): domain Eukaryota; kingdom Viridiplantae; phylum Streptophyta; class Magnoliopsida; order Poales; family Poaceae; genus Triticum; species Triticum urartu. Next base: position 663,175,374 of record NC_053023.1, on the reverse strand, counting down.
TATAGAATTTCTGATGAATATATGTTGTTGACATATTGTTGATCAGAAATGACGTAGAATTTCTAGAAAGCATATAGGGTTATTTGGAAAGTGTTTTTCAATGGAAAGCCTGGATTAAGCTACTTGAGCATTAAGCATCAAGATCTATAAGGATAGATCAAAACGCTTAATGGTACTTTCAAATGAGCACATACCTTGACATGATCTTGAAGGTGTTCAAGATGGATCAGTCAAAGAAGGAGTTCTTGCCTGAGTTGTAAGGTATGAAGTTAAGACTTAAAGCTCGACCACGGCAGAATAGAGAGAAAGGACGAAGGTCGTCCCCTATGCTTAAGACGTAGGCTCTACAGTATGCTATGCTGTGTACCACACCTGAAGTGTGCCTTGCCATGAGTCAGTCAAGGGGTACAAGAGTGATCCAAGAATGGATCACAGGACAGCGATCAAAGTTATCCTTAGTAACTAGTGGACTAAGGAATTTTCTCGATTATGGAGGTGGTAAAAGAGTTCGTCGTAAAGGGTTACGCCGATGCAAACTTTAACACTAATCTAGATTATTCTGAGTAGTAAACTGGATTCGTATAGTAGAACAATTATTTGGAATAAGCTCCAAATAGAACGTGGTAGCTGCATCTAGGAGATGCCATAGAGATTTGCGAAGTACATACGGATCTGAATGTAGCAGACCCGTTGACTAAAACCTCTCTCACAAGCATAACATGATCAAACCCAGAACTCATCGAGTGTTAATCACATGGTAAATGTGAACTAGATTATTGACTCTAGTAAACTCTTTGGGTGTTAGTCACATGGGGATGTGACCTTGAGTGTTAATCACATATCGATGTGAACTAGATTATTGACTCTAGTGCAAGTGGGAGACTGTTGGAAATATGCCCTAGAGGCAATAATAAATTGATTATTATTATATTTCCTTGTTCATGATAATTGTTTATTATCCATGCTAGAATTGTATTGATAGGAAACTCAGATACATGTGTGGATACATAGACAACACCATGTCCCTAGTAAGCCTCTAGTTGACTAGCTCGTTGATCAATAGATGGTTACGGTTTCCTGACCATGGACATAGGATGTCGTTGATAACGGGATCACATCATTAGGAGAATGATGTGATGGACAAGACCCAATCCTAAGCATAGCTCATAGATCGTGTAGTTCGTATGCTAAAGCTTTTCTAATGTCAAGTATCATTTCCTTAGACCATGAGATTGTGAAACTCCCGGATACCGTAGGAGTACTTTGGGTGTGCCAAACGTCACAACGTAACTGGGTGGCTATAAAGGTACACTACGGGTATCTCCGAAAGTGTCTGTTGGGTTGGCAACGAATCAACTGGGATTTGTCACTCCGTGTGAACGGAGAGGTATCTCTGGGCCCACTCGGTAGGACATCATCAATGTGCAACAATGTGATCCAAGGAGTTGATCACGGGATGATGTGTTACGGAACGAGTAAAGAGACTTGCCGGTAACGAGATTGAACAAGGTATCGGGATACCGACGATCGAATCTCGGGCAAGTATCATACCACTAGACAAAGGGAATTGTATACGGGATTGATTGAATCCTCGACATCGTGGTTCATCCGATGAGATCATCGTGGAACATGTGGGAGCCAACATGGGTATCCAGATCCCGCTGTTGGTTATTGGCCGGAGAGTTATCTCGGGTCATGTCTGCATGTACTCCCGAACCCGTAGGGTCTACACACTTAAGGTTCGATGACGCTAGGGTTATAAAGGAAGTTTGTATGTGTTACGAATGTTGTTCGGAGTCCCGGATGAGATCCCGACGTCACGAGGAGTTCCGGAATGGTCCGGAGGTAAAGATTTATATATGGGAAGTCCTATTTCGGCCATCGGGACAAGTTTCGGGGTCATCGGTATTGTTACCGGGACCACCGGAAGGTCCCGGGGGTCACCGGTGGGGCCACCTATCCCGGAGGGTCCCATGGGCTGAAGTGGGAAAGGGATCCAGCCCCCAAAGTGGGCTGGGGCGCCACTTTCCCCTAGGGCCCATGCGCCTAGTGTGGGGAAACCCTAAAGGAAGAGTCCTAGGAGGGGAAGGCACCTCCTAGGTGCCTTGGGGGGGAGGGAATCCTCCCTTGGCCGCCACCCCAAAGCCCATCTAGGCTGCCGCCCCTCTAGGGGTGGGAACCCTAGAGGGGGCGCACCCTCCTCCCTCTCCCCTATATATAGTGAGGCATGGGGCTGCCCATAACACGCGATCTGATCTCTGCCTGTTGGTGCAGCCCTCCCTCTCTTTCTCCTCATATCTCGCGGTGCTTGGCGAAGCCCTGCAGGATTGCCACGCTCCTCCATCACCACCACGCCGTTGTGCTGCTGCTGGATGGAGTCTTCCTCAACCTCTCCCTCTCTCCTTGCTGGATCAAGGCATGGGAGACGTCACCGGGCTGTACGTGTGTTGAACGCGGAGGTGCCGTCCGTTCGGCACTAGGATCATCGGTGATTTGGATCACGACGAGTACGACTCCATCAACCCCGTTCTCTTGAACGCTTCCGCTTAGCGATCTACAAGGGTATGTAGATGCACTCTCCTTCCCCTCGTTGCTAGTCTCTCCATAGATTGATCTTGGTGACACGTAGGAAAATTTTGAATTTATGCTACGTTCCCCAACAAGCACCCCACAGCAGCGCCGCCGAGCACCCAACTGACACGGCACTGCCGCTGAGCCACTCCACCGGCGACGACCCTCCTCCGCCGAACGCGTTCCCTCATGGCGACCCTACTTTGCGAGCCCCCCCGAGCAGGCCTCCTCCCTAGGTGTGTGGCCACAGAGCAGAATTGAGGGCGCAAAGATTGTTACCGACATGGCGCGCGCGACGAATACCTTGTTGCCTTCATATTCTGCTTTTGTCCTAGATGATGTTGTTGATGCTACTACTTTTCTTAATGATCCTCGTGCAGTCGATGGAGCCAGGAGTTCTTCAGATGGGATTGGTGAGTGCAATAGTGTTGGAGTGTGTGGACATTTTTTTCTCCAGGGAAGTCAAATCAGTGGTGGTTCTGTTGATTGCATTGATGTAATATTTGTATTCTCTGAAGGTGACGGTTCTGATTTAATCCCTTTGAACCCAAGTGAGGCTGATAGCCTAAATAAATGTTTGCTCTAAGTAACATAACATCTATAACTTTTGTATTTAGCCTTCTATTGCATCAGGGGCAAACAAGTGCTATCTTGTTTAAGTTTTACTTTCCTATATTGTAGAGTGCTTGATTGTAGGACTACACATGTTGAATCGTGATAACTATGGCATTAGGTTTCTCAAAGCCAAAGTTCAATTTTTACCACCCCACTGAGATTCTAGTGTAGTTCTGTTGGTGTTAGAAATATACCTCGTAGTAGGACATATATAGATGGAACACTCGTTCCTACAATTCAGCAACCAAAGTGTGTTCCTTTTCCTTCCACAGTTACTTGCTTATCTACTTGAAATCTAATCTTTCAATTATAATGTGCCATAAATTTTCTTTTAAGGAAAAATAATGGAAAAAGGGAAGAGATGAAGATGATGCTGAAGCATGAGTGCGAGAGAGGCTAGTAAAACTTAAAGCAAGGAATGGTGCGGACTTTGAATGTTTTGGGTCCTAAAAAATTCAAATATAAATGAAGATTCTGGAGGCTGAGCCAGTCAATGATAAACTAATAGGAGGAAGGTGATATAACATGCTTCTGTTTGGTTACTGCATCAATTATAAAACTGCATCTACTACTTCAGTTTTGAGGCACTTCATACACCATCTTGTTTTGTTATTTGTAGCGCATTGAATTAATGCCTACCGTTGAAGTAACTCGAGTTCTTAGGTCCAAAACGACTACAGATGTTGAGGACAAATACATGTGGATGGCCTTGAGGCGGTCTCCAAGCCTTCACAAACTTTCTGAGGGTAATCAATGAACGGTTCCTTTATGAAGAACTCCTACTGCTGATGAGTCCCAATTATATGATTATTTTATAAGTATTCTTGTGCCTACTCAGTAGGCTTTGTGGGATTTTACCACGTTCGCGCACTTTTTGCCGTTTTCCTCATATAACGCTTCTCTGAACTATATATTATTATATGGAAGAAATCTCAGAAGATGGTAGTGAAATCACATAATTAAAGTGATAATCACCTACCATATAAGAAGGAAGCAAATTGGGCGAAGAAGCAATTGTCGCAAGATCTCCAGGACAAAAGACGGTGTTCCATATGACTGCGCCCGCTCGTATGAGCAGTCGTATGGAGTGCCATCGCCGCCGCCTGGTCAACTATATTCAGCCCATGAAGACAGATCGTGGATCAGATGTCGGGAGACACCAGAAACTCATCTAGAAGTAGGAACCCTAGCCACCGGAGTAATCCGAAGAGAGGAACCGACAAGAGGGAGGCCATCGCCTCCACCATCTTCACCAAGAAGGCTCCAACATCATCCCCACTATCATCATCATCATCATTCACCAATGTAAGTGCATCAAGTAACCCCTTAGTGGTTTTGGAGACAAATGGGTTGAGGGACAAGCCTCCCAAGACGACACCTCCATGAAGGAAACGATGTGCATAGTGCCACTGCCGTCCAATCCAAGGCGGATTTAAGACTTTCGTCTGGGAGGGGGTTGAGGGTAGATAGGAGAGACCTTGGCTTCGCCTCCAAAGAGAATAAGGACGTCGAAAGATGTCGCCGCTGCCGGGCTGAACCAGTCGACCAAAGTTTCCTTTGGTCTCAATCCTACACCACCAACCTCGGTCTGCTCAGGATCCACAAAGTCAACCGGAACCTACAGAGAAGAGAGTGTCATGGGCTCAAGCTCAACCCTCCATATCTGGCAATGAGGGAGGTCGTGCTGCTCCGCGGTCGCCGTGTTGGCACCACATCACTGGCGTGGGCGAAGACACGGTCCATCTGCCCGAACACCGAGGAACCAAGGGACCGCTTGAGGGCGAGGTGGCAGCCACCAGCCTGTGTCGCCCGACGAGCCAGACTGGCCTTTTGCGACGTCGCCAGATGGGCGCCGCCGCACAGGCCGTCGTCTGCACCGGGCCGAGCACACACCTCCAAAGGTCTGTCCGCAGCCGTCCGCACTAGCCACTACCGTCGTCGGAGTTCTAGCCGGAGCCGCGCCGCGCCTCCGGGTGCAGTTGTCGCCCCACGTGGCGCAACTCCACAAGAAAGGGAGCAAGTGGCCCTGCCGCCGCCTACGCCGGCCGGGCTTTGCCCGGTGGCGATAAGAAGGAGGTAGGGGAGAGCTGGCGGCGGCGCTAGACTCGCCCTCCTGCTCGTAGGTTAAAGATGAATACACATCAAGATGTCCAGATAAGGTGAAGGCATTGTAGAGGAGAGGAAGCAAGCAAAAAGGCCTGACTAAATTAACATGTCTTTACTTCTAGCTTAGATGTCGTTGAAATGAGAAGGAGAGTCAGTTACAGGATGTGCTGATCTGCGAGTAACATTAGGGAAGGCAACAACAAATCCTTCGGGTACACACCCAAAAGCTAAAGTGATGAACTAAAGAGAAAATACAGACTTGCCAAATGGGATATCATCTGTCGACCAAAGGACCAGGGGGGCCTTGGTATTGAGAATCTTGAAGTCAAAAATAGATGTCTTCTCAGTAAGTGGCTGTATAAATTATCAGTTGAGACTAAGGCCACGTGGGCGCAGATTCTACGTAGTAAGTATCTGCAGTCCAAGACTTTGTCCCAGGTGACAGTGAGACCGGCTGACTCGCCTTTTTGGAAGGGACTTATGAGAGTCAAAGTGGCCTTCTTTAATAGGACAAAGTTTATAGTCGGTAATGGCACCACCACTCGTTTCTGGGAGGATACTTGGCTTGGTGAAACGCCGCTGGCGCTTCAGTATCCGTCCCTGTATAGTATTGTTCAACGACGTGATGCTTTTGTTGCAACGATTTTGCAGTCCATTCCCCTTAATATTTAGTTTAGGAGGACGCTTGTTGGCAACCGGTGGGAAGCGTGGCTCCATTTGGTGAGTAGACTGATGGAGGTTCAGCTATCTCATCAGTCCAATCAGTTGTGCTGAAAACTTACTAGGTCTGGAGAGTTCACAGTTAAATCGATGTATATCGATGTCATTAACTCTAGTGCGATTCCTAGTTCCAAATATGTTTGAAAAGTCAAAGTTTCTTTGAAAATTAAAGTGTTTATGTGGTTTGTACATAAACAAGTCATTCTAACATAGGATAACTTGGTAAAGCGCAACTGGACAGGATCTACTAGGTGTAGTTTCTGTGATCGGGATGAAACTATCAAGCACTTATTCTTTGATTGCCCAGTGGCCAAAGTGTTGTGGCACATGGTGCACATTGCCTTTAACATTTCTCCTTCGAATTCTGTTAGTACGTTATTTGGAACGTGGCTTGTTGGGATAGAGTCGGAAACAGCTAGACACATTCGCGTAGGAGTATGTGCTTTGTTGTGGGCAATTTGGAATTGCGGAAATGATTTGGCTTTTAACAGAACAACAAAAATTCATTTTTTGCAGGTTATTTTCCGGGCCACTGCGCTGATCCGTACGTGGTCGTTACTCACTCCGACGGAGGCCAGGGAGTGTTTGGTTACTGGATCTATCCGCTGAGAGAATGTAACTCAGGATATCTTCAATCGGTTTGGCTAGCAGTCATGTAATAGGATAGGCGATTAGTTTACCTATCTTTGTTATGCTAGCCGGTTGTGGCGTATTGGCATTTGTGTTTGGCGTTGTGGCTCTCCGTGAGCTTGCAGTTATTTTGATTTCAGATTGTAAGACCTTGTTGAACCTCTTTATTTATCTATAAAGGTGGTCGTATGCATCGTTCTGATGCAGAGGCCGGGGTGTTCTCCCTTTTCAAAAAAACACACACCCAAAAGCTAGCCATTTCTGATGGTTCAACAATCAAATATGCAAAGTAAAAACTACTACAACACCGGTTCACTTCTTGCCATGGCGCCTAGATTTTTTGGGTTTCTTCTTGTCTTTCTGCTTCTGCGCAGTCATTTTTGAAGCTTGGGCCACCGCCGCTTCTTCTTTGGCCAATGCCGATTCCACCGTCACGTTATTCCCTCCAGTTTCGGCTTTTTTGTATGAACATTCATTCAACCCATCAACTTTGCCAACGTGCTGTGGGGCAACAGCTGCAGCTGCCCTCCCCATGCAATCTTTTTTTACGGATGCCATTTCAGATTGGGAACAGCGGACAATCTTCCGTAGTTTGTTCTCACCATCTTTCCCACATAGATGAATAGAGGTCCTTGGCAGTCACACAAGCACTCTTCCCCAGCCTGCATTAACAAACAATGTGTAGGGACGGTGACTTTTGACCAAACCTCGCTTCGCTCCGCTCGGGGCAACGCGGGCGGCGACCCAACCCTAGCCACCGAACCCCCTCCGCCTCCCTCCCACTCGTCGCCGCCGCCAGAGGGGTTGCCGGCGAAGGCTGCGCGACTGCCAAGGAAGGCGGCGGCGAGGCCTTACTGCTTCGTCTTCTCGCGGAGGGCTTCGGAAGCCGAGGCGGTGGCCTCGGGCGGTGCCGCGACGCCGGCTCTGCGGCGAGCGGCGCTCGCTGGTGCTCCTCCTCCCCCTTGGCTGTGCGGGCAGCGAGCGGTGGAGGCGTCGGGCGCAGGTCGCGGCGGGTGGCCTGGTGCCCCTGGCTGTGAGTCAGATCTGGAGGTCCTTCCTCCCCCATCCTTCGCCTTTTCCCCACTGGATGTGGTCTGTGGTGATAGATGGTCACCGGATCCATGGAAGGTGGGGACGCCGGAGGTGCGAGATCGGTCCAAGAGAAATCTTTGGCCGGCTTTCCGGTCACGATGGCGGCGACGCCTGCTGGCGCCGTTCCCCTTCTCGGAGGTGCCATCGAGGTTCGATCCCCGCCCCCTCCCTTCTCATACCCGGGTGAAAACCTTAGCCAGTTCTGGGCTTGGCGGCAGCGGCGCGGCTTCCGCGCCGTCACCTTGCTGAAGGTGCCGTCTTGGGTGAGTTGGGGGTGTGCACTGGCGTTTCGATGCGGTTTTCCGGCGAGCAGCGACTCGGCAGTTGAAGGTAGCGCCGGGATGCCAATTTTCACAACATTAGCTCCTTGTATTTGTCTTGTAGACCGGCCGTGTGTGTGTGTTTGCTTGCCGGTGTGTCGGCGCCATTGCCATGGTTGGGGAGGGGATAGGGTTCCTCTCCCTGTGAGCAGCAACACGATGTTGGCGGTCTGGACATTAATTCATTGAGCATTGATCTTATCTCAGCTACAGTCGCTTATCATCTCTTCCATTTGTTCCATCGGCGTCCTCGTCCTTCAGCAGCTTCGTTTCTTCGTGTGTGACCCAGTGATCTGCGGTTGGGCTCTTCTCCTGGCGATCTTTGCTCAGTGGGCTGGTCATGCTGAGAATCTCCCAAGGTGCTCCAGAATATATATCGTTCCTTGCTCTAGGGTGAGTTGCTTCAATTTCCGACAGTCCGGCGCCCTTCGATCCAGGATGAGGGGCAGGGGTCCCCTTCAGAATTGGAGAGGGAAGGTTCAATGGCGGTGGTCTCCTTTTCGGAGTGGATGAGGGCGTGTTCATCTCCACTAGGCGGGTTCTCCTCTTGAAGTTCTCTCGCTGTCTTGCTTCGGTGTGTCATTCGCGTTGAAGGGCTCCCTCGGCATTAAGCTAGTTTTTCTGTAGTTTCTTCTTGTGCTTTCTGTTGAGGTGCTTGTAGGCTGCTTTTGTAGCACCTTGTATCTGCCGTTTTCAGTTTCTTTGTTTTTCTTTCTAATTGTAAGGGCAATTGTTTTTCCTGGCCGGTTGATGGCTTTGTTAATTCAAAGCCGGGCTCTGCTTGAGCCTTCGTTCTAAAAAAACAAACAATGTGCATGCTCAAATTTGAATCTTTTACGAGATATGTAACACATAGTCATTTACCTTTCACAGAAAGGTAGTATATATCATGCAAAAAAGGAGGGGCATTATTACAACATTACATTCACATTTGTCCTCTCAACTGAAATACTACATTATCATCTTAAACATTTGCTTACCTAGCAGAAGCTCTTCAAATTCATTGCAGATGTGTCTAACCTCTTCCAACAATTGTTCATCCATCTTTTTTGGAGGGCCTCTTTGCTCCACCCAGGAAAGGGCACTTCTGAGGAATTTGATAATAATCCATGCATCTTTCTGCAGAGCTTGACTTTTAGAATATACTAAAAAAACTTGGCATTTGTGGAGCATTGGAACAAACTGGAAGGTAACAAAACAAACATTGAAACATACGAAACTCACCTGGGAATGCTTGCTGACTCGAAATGCCTCCAATTTCTCCCAGAAGGGAATATTCTCATTACTTATGGTATTTGAGTCTTCTGGACAAAAACGGTCAACTACCTTCTCAATATCTTTCCAATCTGCTCTGCTAATTATGTCAGCATTTATGTCCCGAAAGATTGGCCGGACTTTGCTTGAAGTCATAACTACCATGTGATTTTCAATTGCTGCGAGTGCATCAACAAATACCATTCTGAAGTTGCTAAGTGTTTGAGAACTCATTTGCAAAGAATGAAGAATCTTCTGAGAGAACCCCAAAGGTAAATCCTCAAAAACATGGTACATCCGAAGGAAATGTGTGACCTCATAGCAATCCCCCACCTTAAGATTTGGTGTAACAACATAAATATGAGGACTAATCTCTGAAGGACTCGGGCGTATGAACTAGTCGGGGTAGAAGTCTTCTGAAACCACTCTTTTATCATACACCTGTTTGACAAGAGATTCCTGACTGACTGGAATATGAAATGTCCTACTGATAATGGTATTTCTGATAATGGCATTTCTTCTAGAATCAAACCTGGCCTAGGGAACGTAAAGAGGTATGTTGCGCTGGTACAACACTTTAGCACCTTGACTAGAATAGATTTTGCGCAAAATACACAACAAGTCGGTAAAGAATACGATGAAGCTAAGAAACCAAGGAACTCTATGAGATCCACATAGCATACTGGGGATATGTAGTCCGGTTCAGCTGTCCAGTTTGCATTCATCGTAAATTCAAGGGCAAGCTTAAAGTTCAAGATCAAGGGGGGTCTGCCCATAAACCCACCAGCAAATGTAAACATCTTCAAAGGCTGAAATTTTTTTGCCCACTCAGATTCTTTGTCCATGTATTGCAGAAGTCTTGAAAACAACAGATCATCCGACTGACGTGATCTGCATGGTCCTACATGTAGCAGAAACATGGCAAGTCTTCCAAGATGCCCATGAGTCAGTTTCTTATTTGTTGGCCTGAGATATGCGCCAAGGGAATCAGTAATCAGAGCATATGCAGTTGGTAAGTCAAGCATAGACAAGAGGGGCTTCACTGTCCCATCCCTCCAAACATGAGAAAGGAACTCAAAGAAGCGCCTTTCGCACTGAACATAGAAGCTTCTTAACTTTATGGTACTTGGTTTGTCACTTTCTGACAGACCAAACTCTAGCCCCTTCAGAAACATTGCAACTTCATACATGATAAGGATAGTTCTCCCCAGGGCATATGAAGATGCTTGCTTCGGAGAAAATTGAATGCAAGATAACTAATCGAGCACAGTCAAACTAATTGAATGTAGCTCATGCATCCAGAAAGTCTGAACATATGAATGAAACTGGATAGAATCCATCCAACCTATGTTGCCATCGTGGTGCAAAAAGCCTATGAATTGGCCACCCAAGACTTGCCAATGATTTGGCGTGAAACTGAACTGAAGGAGTTGAGGTGGGCTGGGCGCACCAAAAAATTGATGCCCATCCAAATAGAATGCCAAGCCTAGTCAACGACCAAAATTTTGGATCGGCATCTGAGGGCTGCAATCCAAACAGCCCCTGCTAGGTCAGAAAGATAACTTGAGTTCATGTTACTAGGAACCAGATATCGGTCACTCGCACCATCTTTTATCAACCCAAAGTATCTAGCACAAAGATCATCATACGTAATTGCACAATCATTTGATTCTTGACCATCAGAGTGACGAAGATGAGACAGTACTTTAACTACGATTGACATCCAATAGTTCCATACATATAATAGAGTTTCAGGTGATATCTGGTTACAGGCCAGCATATCATTACGACACCTTTCATTTTGTGATCCTTCCGCTAACCCCAAATTGTATCCAGAAGCTTCAGACTGGAGATGAACACCAAGAAGAAAACAAGCACCAACAAGTTCTACTAACAAGTTTCCAGATTCTCGACCCATAAGGAAGGCACAACTTAAAATGGCAAGGGATTTAGGCTCACATTTCAGTGCACATGCTCCATACTTATCATAGCAGAAGCAGCAAGCGTGGACTTCATTTGCCATATCAATGGTCTTCACTGCAATTGTGTTAGACCAACTCATACTCCTATTTGAAGACCGCAGAGACTTGGTAACAACACCGCAGACAACAAAATCTGTAGCATCCGTAAATTGCCCCGTGAACTTAAGCATGTCTGCTCCTTGCAAGACATATGTACCATCCTTTTCTATTTCCTGCAGCTTCAAAAAAACAAGCCACTTCCATATTTAACTTGAGCAGTTCATCAACAAGATTCCTAGAGTTTAAAAATGCCTGAGCATGATCCATAGAACCAAAAGCCTTAATAAATGGCAGAATGTTCTTGATGTCTCCACCTCAAAATAAGAGTGTGGTTTTCTGTAGCTCAGACTACACGGTACCCCTTATCTTTGCCATCCATTTATGCATCAAGATCCGTGCAAACACATTTATCTTTTTTGTTTTTCTCAAACGACACAACATATGGACTTCAAATTTTACAGAACAACAATACATTCTAACTACAATATAGGAAAAAACTTTCAGATTTTTTCATGCATTTTAAATACTTGAAATAATATTTTTATTCAAAGAAAATCTCATTTTGTATATTTATATCAGACCAAAAAATCTGAAAGTTTTTTCACACATTGATGTTCTAATGTTTGTTTGGTCTGCAAAGTTTGAAGTTCATATGTTGTTTCATTTTCGAGAAACAAAAAAAGAGAAATCTTGTTGTTGTTAGTTAGTTGGAGAGTACGGATCTCAAATCAAGGCTGGAGGGTTGAGGATAAGAGGTTCCATGTAGCCTGAGCTACAAAGAAACTTTGTATCAAAATAATGTTGGGCACAATTTTCTAGATACATCTTTCTAACTGCAGAAAGCTCGACAGACTCTGAATTCTCGACCAAACATTCCTCCTTCAACTGTTGTAGGAATTGCAACCCCGGAATGAATAATTTTCCTTTCAGGCACATGGAGAAACACTTGGTATAGCATTTAGCTTTCAAGTAAGCTTCAGCTGCCTGTAACCAGCATTCAGTCATGGCATGACAGTCACCAGCATCCTCAAGCCTGGAAGTACCACATTTCTGCATATAGACCATTCCTATTGCAAGGTAAACAATGTTTAGTTAGACAAGAGTTTGATAGAGTGTGAAGTAATGACTATCTGTGTTCCGTGTGAAGGCTGGAAAATAACATGTATGCAACAACACTACAAAAAAAAGACACATCCGTGACATTTTGGGCCGAACGAAATTTTTTTCTCATACATATGACACTTCTATGACGATAATTGTGACAAAACCCAGTATCATCATAGATGTGGTGGGATCCTACTTCTATGAAAAAAAATCATGACAGAAAATGGACTTTTCGTCCTGGGCGGGCCGGAGACGCAGCTGCATGACATTCTTTGGGCCGTCCATGACGGAAAAAACCATGGTAGAAGCGAGGGCGAGGAAAATTTCAGGGAGTTCCCGGTTACGGTGGGAGGTCGGGGCGGAGAGATGCGCATTTCTCTCGTACACGTACGCGCGGGTGTGCGAGGCGTTGGCTTTAACTGAACCCGAGCGAGGCGTTGGGCTCTAACTGAACCCGAGCGATTGCACTGCAGACTACGCGTTACTGAACCCGAGCGATCGATCGATGGGTGTTAACTGAACCCGGTCGAATGATTCCTTCGCTACTGCTGCTAACTGAAGCCGATCGATTGGATGAACAGTGAGTGTTGCAGGGGGGGTTGGATGAACAGTGAGCGGTGGCGTTGCCTCTGGATGAACAGGACCCCGTGGTGTGGAGGGCTGGATGAACAGTAGACGGTGGAGGGGTGCCCATGGAGGGGTGGTTGAACAGGACCCCGTGGTGTGGAGGGCTGGATGAATAGTAGACGGTGGAGGGGTGGTTGAACAGTAGCCGGTGGAGTAGCGCGCGGTGGAGGCTGGATGAACATGAGCCCGTGGAGGTTGGAGGAGGTCGACGGTAGCCCGTGGAGGTTGGAGCAGGTCGACGGTGGAGATGAACAGTATCCCGTGGAGTCCCGTTTTGCGGTACGCCACACCCCTCCCGATGAACAGGACCCCCCGTTTCGACCGTAGGAGGTCCGTTTCGTCCGTTTTGCAGTACGCCACACCCCTCCCGATCAACAGGACCCCCGTTTCGACCGTAGGAGGTCCGTTTCCTCCGTTTTGCGGTACGCCACACCCTCCCGATCAACAGGACCTCCGTTTCGACCGTAGGAGGTCCGTTTCCTCCGTTCTGCGGTACGCCAAGCCTCGTTTCCATCGCCTGTTCCGTCCAAGCCCTCCCGATGAACACGACCACACATTCCGTTCCGACCCAGCCGGTTGGCTCCCACGCGTTCCGTTGCCTCCCGATGAACACGACGCATTCCGTTGCCTCCTGATGAACACGACGCATTCCATTGCCTCCCCATGAACACGACGACGACGCTGTTTCTCTGTTCCGACCCAGCCATGTACACGAGCCCTGGCCGTACGTATGCGCGAGTAGGCGTTCGAGACCCTGCCCGTATGTACACATACGTGGCCGTATTTCTTTCTTGCACCCTGGCCGCTGTATGTATGTGTACATGCTACATGCGCGCCTCTACTACGACACGTGCGCGCATCTACATCGACCAGTATGTACGTACACGTTCGCGACTAGAATGACAACGCTACGTACGCTTCGACCAGGTGGGTCCCGGCTGTCAGGCACTTCCTTGCCTGCGAAGATGTAGCTGGTGGGTCCCAGCAGTCAGGGGGGCGAATCGTTTTTTTTTCCCGGATGCACTTCCTTGCGTGCGAAGGTGTAGCTGCTAGGTCACAGCAGTCAGGGGGGCGAATCGTTTTTTTGCCCGGACGCACTTCCTTGCGTGCGAAGGTGTAGCTGGTGGGTCCCAGCAGTCGGGGGTGAATTGTTTTTTTTTCCGGATGCACTTCCTTGCGTGCGAAGATGTAGCTGGTGGGTCCCAGCAGTCAGGGGGCGAATCGTTTTTTTTCGGACGCACTTCCTTGCGTGCGAAGATGTAGCTCGTGGGTCCTAGTAGTCAGGGGGCAAATCATTTTTTTCACGAAATACGGTGGCCTTTCTGGTGGGTCCCCGCTATCAGGTGGAGGAATAATTATTTTGCGCGTAATAAGGAGGCACTTCCTTGCGGCTGCCGTGGACCCAGCTGTTAGCCTCTCCACGTACAGTCCACGTCCGATGGAAGTCGTTCCTTGACCACGTTGACCACGCCGCGCCGAGAGCACCAGGGCGGTGGACGACGGTGAGGCCTAGGAAGGGGACGACGCGGAGCCGGGGAAGACGCGACAGTGGATGCACACGCGGAGAGGAGTACGAGGGTTCACTGGTTCGGCTGCGCTGCCGTCGCCGCTGAATAACAGGGGGTGTGGGTGAGTGGAGGGATGGTCTGGCCAGCGGTGGGAGTAGTAGGGGGCGGTGAGGCCTCCGGGGCAGCACAGCCGACCACGGGAGGCAGGAGCAGGCGGCACGACCGGCGCTACTTTGGGCGGCTGGAACAAGAAGACCAGAGGTTGAAGAAGCACGACAGCCGTTGGATGGACATCGTACGGTCACTGCAGCTAGAATCATTTATATTGACTAAGTTGACAAAGTCCTTGGTACGTCAACTTAGTAGGCCCACAGGTCAGCTTCCGAAACGGTGCGCCCCAGATGTCAGGGGGAGGAATCATTTTTTGGGCGGGTGAAGCTAGAATATCTGAGATTGAAGAAGAAGCACGGCATCCGTTGGATGGACATCCAACGGCCACTTCTGCTAGAACCATGTGTTGACTATAAGTTGACAAAGCCTTGCATACGCGCCAACACTGTTTTTTAGGGGACGCATCAACTTAGTAAGGCCAGAAGTGTGTGGCAGAGAACTTATAGCCCATTTGAGATTTGTAAGAATGTGTAGCCCATTTTTGAATTCTAATGGAATTTACTACAGCCCATTTACAGTTTGTTAAAAGTACAGCCCATTTCAACCAACCGTTCAAAACAGAATTCAATAAAATTTCCCACATTTTGATGGGATCCGAAATATTTTTATCCCGAAATTTCTAGTCAGATTAAATACAATTTCAATATAAATTTATATTACGTAAAAATCCAACGAAACATTGTGCTCGCAACAATTAATGAAATTAAAATTTTCAATATCCAAAAATAATATTTTATAAAGTAATCACGTGTTTGGTGCATTTTTTTATAGTTACTGCCCAGTTTTTATAATTACATCCCATTTATTATTTCTTAAAGCCCATTTTCTTGTTAAGCCTAATGCATCCCTCCTAGGAAAGATTTGCAGCCCAGCGGGGCGGAGAATAACAGCTTGACCTTGTCTGGGTATTCCTAAAAAAAGTATAGCTAGGCTAGCCATTTTCAGCTTGAAAAAATTAATATTTGGGCTGGATATCTGGCCTGGGCTAGACGGGCCACAACCCACCCAGTTAATACCTGCAGCGATGTTTTCGTTGTTGTTCAGAGGAGAAAAATTAATATCTGGGCTAAACATCGAAAAACTCTAAAGTGCTCACATCTCAAAAACACAAATACTGCTTGAGCTGCTTGGTCCCAGCTGTCGGCCGCTTCTTGTACAATTCTCTCGTTTATTGACTACTACATAGGTTGACAATGGTGTGGGACCGTGATATCAGGAAACCAGAAGGAAGCAAAATAAATTATATATATATATAATAAGGAGGCACTTGCGTACGTGAGGCTATGGACCTAGTGGGTCCCCATTGTCATCCTCTCCAAGTAAAGTCATCTCCTTGCCCGCGCGCGCTTTCTGCCCGGAACAGTCAGCGCCGCCCGCCCCGCTTTCCGGTGCAGGCGATTGCTCCGCCTTCAAACGACACAAGTGTCGTCCGTCCGTCCATCTGTCGCCTACATTAATGATACGCGGTTGCCGAGGCGGTTACTCCGGCGCCACACGTCCGTCCCTCCGCCCGCCCACCATTGCTATATAAACTGCTGCGCCGGCCATAGCCGTAGTCATCCGCATCCGTTCCCTTTCTCTTGTCCACACCACTACTGCCCACCATGGCTTCCTCGCACTCTAGCGCTCTTCGGGACAGGCGGACGATGGACCACAAGGAGATGGCAGCCATTGCTGCCGACCGGCTGGCCGGCAGGCAGCCGGAGGACGACGACCCAATGGAGAACATGGTAGTCGATGATCCGGCGCCAACCCCCTCCTCCGCGCCATCCTCGCCGGTGCATTGCACCATGACCATCGGCGAGGCCCGTGCCTAATATATGGACAGGGTGAGGCAGATGCGTGAGGAGCAGTTCCGGGAGGCGCAGGCCGACACTGCCTACAACCACCATCTCCTCCAGGAGCACCTGCAGGCGGAGGAGAAGATCGCCGCGGAGCGGGCGGAGCAGGAGGCGCTGCTCGACTCGTACCGCTCCGCCCGCAAGGGCCGCCTCGAGCGCTGGCGGTACCGCATGCGGGAGGCAGAGGCTGCGGCCGCCTGATACGTCCATTTTGCATCATGCTTTTATATCAATATTTATTGCATTATGGGCTGTTATTTCACATTATGTCACAATACTTATGGATATTCTCTCTTATTTTACAAGGTTTACATAAGGAGGGAGAATGCCGGCAGCTGGAATTCTGGGCTGGAAAAGGAGCAAATATTAGAAACCTATTCTGCACAACTACAAAAGTCCTGAAACTCCATGGAACACCTTATAATAAATAATGAAAAAACCTCGCCAAAGATGAAGACCAGGGGGCCCACACCCTGCTCACGAGGGTGGGGGCGCGCCCCCCCTAGGGCGTGCCCCCTACCTCGTGGCCCCCCTGGTGGCTCTCCGATGACCATCTTCTGATATATGAAGTCTTTCCTCGAGCAAAAAAAGAAGAAGCAACCTTTCGAGATGAAACTCAGCCGCCACGAGGCGAAACCTTGGCAGATCCAATCTAGAGCTCCGGCAGAGCTGTTCTGCCGGGGAAACTTCCCTCCCGGAGGGGGAAATCATCGCCATCGTCATCACCAACGCTCCTCTCATCGGGAGAGGGCAATCTCCATCAACATCTTCATCAACACCATCTCATCTCAAAACCCTAGTTCATCTCTTGTATCCAATTCTTGTCTCCAAGTCCTGGATTGGTGCTAGTAGGTTGCTAGTAGTGTTAATTACTCCTTGTGGTTGATGCTAGTTGGTTTAATTGGTGGAAGATCATATGTTTAGATCCTATATGCATATTAATACCCCTCTGATTATGAACATGTTTATGCTTTGTGAGTAGTTGGGTTTGTTCCTGAGGACAAGGGAGAAGTCTTGCTATTAGTAGTCATGTGAATTTGGTATTCGTTCGATATTTTGATTAGATGTATGTTGTCTAGCCTCTAGTGGTGTTATGTGAACGTCGACTACATAACACTTCACCATTATTTGGGCCTAGAGGAAGGCATTGGGAAGTAATAAGTAGATGATGGGTTGCTAGAGTGACAGAAGCTTAAACCCTAGTTTATGTGTTGCTTCGTAAGGGGCTGATTTGGATCCATATGTTTCATGCTATGGTTAGGTTTATCGTAATACTTTTGTTGTAGTTGCGGATGCTTGCAATAGAGGTTAATCATAAGTGGGATGCTTGTTCAAGTAAGAACAGCACCCAAGCACCGGTCCACCCACATATCAAATTATCAAAGTACCGAACGCGAATCATATGAACGTGATGAAAACTATCTTGACGATATTCCCATGTGTCCTCGGGAGCGCTTTTCCTTATATAAGAGTTTGTCCAGGCTTGTCCTTTGCTACAAAAAGGATTGGGCCACCTTGCTGCACTTCATTTACTTTTGTTACTTGTTGCTCGTTACAACTTATCTTATCACAAAACTATTTGTTACCACTTATTTCAGTACTTGCAGAGAATACCTTGCTGGAAACCGCTTATCATTTCCTTCTGCTCCTCGTTGGTTTCGACACTCTTACTTATCGAAAGGACTACAATAGATCCCCTATACTAGTGGGTCATCAAGACTCTTTTCTGGCGCCGTTGCCATGGAGTGAAGCGCCTTTGGTAGGTGGAATTTGGTAAGGAAAAATTTATATAGTGTGCTGAAATTTACTGTCACTTGTTTACTATGGAAAGTAATCCTCTGAGGGGCTTGTTTGGGGTATCTTCACCCCGACCAGTAGAGCAAAGAGTTGCTCCTCAACCTACTGAACCTACTGAAAATGAAAATGAAAATGAAAATACTTGCTTTGAAGTTCCTTCGGGTATAATAGAAAAACTGCTAGCTAATACTTTTTTAGGAGATGGAACAAAACATCCTGATGAACATCTAATATATGTGGATGAAGTTTGTGGATTATTTAAGCTTGAAGGTGTACCTGGAGATGTTGTTAAGAAGAAGGTCTTCCCCTTATCTTTGAGGGGAGATGCATCGACATGGTATAGGCTATGTGATGATATGAGGTCTTGGAATTACAAACGATTGAAATTGGAATTTCATCAGAAGTTTTATCCTATGCATCTTGTTCATCGTGATCGCAATTATATATATAATTTTTGGCCTCGCGAAGGAGAAGGCATCGCTCAAGCTTGGGGGAGGCTTAAATCAATGTTATATTCATGCCCCAATCATGAGCTCTCAAGAGAAATGATTATTCAAAATTTTTATGCTCGGCTTTCTGGTAACAATCGCACCATGCTTGATACTTCTTGTGCTGGCTCTTTTATGATGAAGACTATTGAATTCAAATGGGGTTTATTGGAAAGAATCAAACACAACTCTGAAGATTGGGACCTCCACAATGGTAAGGAGTCAGGTATGACACTTAAGTTTGATTGTGTTAAATCTTTTATGGATACCGATATTTTCCGTAAGTTTGGCACTAAATATGGACTTGATTCTGAGATAGTAGCCTCTTTTCGTGAATCTTTTGCTACTTATGTTGATCTCCCCAAGGAGAAGTAGTTTAAATATCATCCTCCCATAGAAGTAAAAGTAGCTGCACCTATTAAAGTTGAAGAAAAGACAATCACTTATAATGATCCTATTGTTCCTACTTCTTATGTTGAGAAACCACCTTTCCCTGTTAGAATAAAGGATCATGCTAAAGCTTCAACTGTGGTTCGTCAAAGAAATATTAAAACATATACACCTCCTGAGCAAGTTAAAGTTGAACCTAATAATATAGATGGGCATGTTATTTACTTCTGTAATGAAACTGCTAGAATTGCTAAACCCCGTGATACAGATAAACCTAGACCTGTGGTAGGCATGCATGTTATTTCTGTCAAAATAGGAGATCATTGTTATCATGGCTTATGTGATATGGGTGCTAGTGCTAGTGCAATACCTATTGACTTATACAAAGAAATTATGCATGACATTGCACCTGTTGAGTTAGAAGAAATTGATGTCACTATTAAACTTGCTAATAGAGATACTATATCACCAATGAGAATTGTTAGAGATATTGAAGTCTTGTGTGGGAAAACTAAATATCCTGCTGATTTTCTTGTTCTTGGTTCCCCACAAGATAGGTTTTGTCCCATTATATTTGGTACACCCTTCTTGAATACTGTTAATGCTACCATAGATTGCACAAGGGATGTTGTTACCGTCGGCTTAGATGATATGACTCATGAGTTTAATTTCTCTAAATTTAGTAAACAACACCATGAAGAAGAATTGCCAAGTAAGGATGAGATTATTGGTCTTGCTTCTCTGTCGTACCTCCTAGTGATCCTTTAGAACAATATTTGCTAGACCATGAGAATGATATGTTTATGAATGAAATAAGGTAAATAGATGAAGTATTCTTTAAACAGGAACCCATTTTGAAACACAATTTGCATGTTGAAATCCTAGGGGATCCCCCTCCACCTAAGGGTAATACTATGTTTGAGCTTAAACTGTTGCTTGATAATCTTACATATGCTTATCTTGATGAAAAGAAGATATATCCTGTTATTATTAGTGCTAACCTTTCAGAGCATGAAGAAGAAAGATTATTGAAAACTCTGAAGAAGCACCGTGCTGCTATTGGATATACTCTTGATGATCTTAAGGGCATTAGTCCCACTCTATGTCAACATAAAATAAATTTGGAAGCAGATGACAAACCAGTTCGTGATCCTCAACGACGTCTGAATCCTAAAATGAAAGAAGTGGTAAGAAAAGAAATACTAAAGCTTCTGGAGGCAGGTATAATTTATCCCGTTGCTGATAGTCAGTGGGTAAGT
Organism: Triticum urartu; assembly: GCF_003073215.2. Lineage (NCBI taxonomy): Eukaryota > Viridiplantae > Streptophyta > Magnoliopsida > Poales > Poaceae > Triticum > Triticum urartu. Next base: position 663,154,860 of record NC_053023.1, on the reverse strand, counting down.
CCTGTTCATTGTGTCCCTAAGAAGGGAGGTATTACTATTGTTCCTAATGATAAAGATGAATTGATTCCACAAAGAATTATTATAGGTTATAGGATGGTAATTGATTTCCGCAAATTAAATAAGGCTACTAAGAAAGATCATTAACCCTTACCTTTTATCGATCAAATGCTAGAAATATTATGCAAACATACACATTACTGCTTTCTAGATGGTTATTCTGGTTTCTCTTAAATACCTGTGTCAGCTAAAGATCAATCAAAGACTACTTTTGCTTGCCCTTTTGGTACTTTTGCTTATAGATGTATGTCTTTTGGTTTATGTAATGCACCTGCTACCTTTCAAAGATGCATAATGGCTATATTCTCTGACTTTTGTGAAAAGATTTGTGAGGTTTTCATGGATGACTTTTCCGTCTATGGATCTTCTTTTGATGATTGCTTGAGCAATCTTGATCGAGTTTTACAGAGATGTGAAGAAACTAATCTTGTCTTGAATTGGGAAAAGTGCCACTTTATGGTTAATGAAGGGATTGTCTTGGGGCATAAAGTTTCTGAAAGAGGTATTGAAGTTGATAAAGCCAAGGTTGATGCTATTGAAAAGATGCCATGTCCCAAGGACATCAAAGGTATAAGAAGCTTCCTTGGTCACGCCGAATTTTATAGGAGGTTCATTAAGGACTTCTCAAAAATTTCTCGGCCTCTGACTAATTTATTACAAAAAGATATACCATTTGTCTTTGATGATGATTGTGTAGAAGCATTTGAAATACTTAAGAAAGAATTAGTCTCTGCACTTGTTGTTCAGCCACTTGATTGGAATTTACCCTTTGAAATTATGTGTGATGCTAGCGATTATGCTGTAGGTGCTGTTCTAGGGCAAAGAGTTGATAAGAATAAATGTTATCCATTATGCTAGTAAGACTCTAGACAATGCTCAAAGAAATTATGCAACTACTGAAAAAGAACTTTTAGCAGTTGTATTTGCTTGTGATAAGTTCAGATCTTATATTGTTGATTCTAAAGTAACTATCCACACTGATCATGCTGCTATTAAATATCTTATGGAGAAGAAAGATGCTAAACCTAGACTTATTAGATGGGTTCTCTTGCTACCAGAATTTGATTTGCATATTGTTGATAGAAAAGGAGCTGAGAACCCCGTTGCAGACAACTTATCTAGGTTAGAGAATGTTCTTGATGACCCACTACCTATTGATGATAGCTTTCCTGATGAACAATTAAATGTCATAAGTACTTCTCGTAGTACTCCTTGGTATGCTGATTATGCTAATTATATTGTTGCTAAATTCATACCACCTAGCTTCACATACCAACAAAAGAAAAAGTTCATCTATGATTTGAGACATTACTTTTGGGATGACCCACATCTTTATAAAGAAGGAGTAGATGGTGTCATTAGACGTTGTGTACCTGAGCATGAACATGAACAGATCCTATGCAAGTGCCACTCCGAAACTTATGGAGGACACCACGCGGGAGATAGAACTGCAATAAGGTATTGCAATCCGGTTTTTATTGGCCTACTCTCTTCAAGGATGCCTGTAAGTTTGTCCTATCTTGTGATGAATGTCAAAGAATTGGTAATATTAGTAGACGTCAAGAAATGCCTATGAATTATTCACTTGTTATTGAACCATTTGATGTTTGGGGCTTTGATTATATGGGACCCTTTCCTGCCTCTAATGGATATACACATATTTTAGTTGATGTTGATCACGTTACTAAGTGGGTAGAAGCTATTCCAACTAGTAGTGCTGATCGTAACACTTCTATTAAAATGCTTAAAGAAGTTATTTTTCCGAGGTTTGGAGTCCCTAGATATTTAATGACTAATGGTGGTTCACATTTTATTCATGGTTCTTTCCGTAAAATGCTTGCTAAATATGACGTCAATCATAGAATTGCATCTCATTATCATCCTCAGTCTAGTGGTCAAGTAGAATTGAGTAATAGAGAACTCAAATTAATTTTGCAAAAAGACTGTTAATAGGTCTAGAAAGAATTGGTCAAAGAAACTTGATGATGCATTATGGGCCTATAGAACTGCATATAAAAATCCTATGGATATGTCTCCGTATAAAATGGTATATGGAAAAGCATGTCACTTACCTCTCGAACTAGAACATAAGGCATATTGGGCTATTAAAGAGCTCAATTATGATTTCAAACTTGCCGGTGAAAAGAGGTTATTTGATATTAGCTCACTTGATGAATGGAGAACCCAAGCTTATGAAAATGCCAAGTTGTTTAAAGAAAAGGTTAAAAGATGGCATGACAAAAGGATACAAAAGCGTGAGTTTAATGTAGGTGATTATGTATTGCTATACAACTCTCGTTTAAGATTTTTTGCAGGAAAACTTCTCTCTAAATGGGAAGGCCCCTATGTTATCGAGGAGGTCTATCGTTCCGGTGCCATAAAAATCAACAACTTCGAAGGCACAAATCCGAAGGTGGTAAACGGTCAAAGAATCAAACATTATATCTCAGGTAATCCAATAAATGTTGAAACCAATATTATTGAAACCATAACCCCGGAGGAATACATAAGGGACACTTTCCAGAACGTTTCAGACTCCGAAAAGGAATAGGTATGTGGTACGGTAAGTAAACCGATTCCAAAACAGTTTTTAAGGCAATATTTCTCCGTTTTGGAATATTTAGAAAAATAGAAAAATAAGTAGCAGTCCGGGAAGGACACGAGGGCCCCACGAGAGTGGAGGGCGCGCCCTACCCCCTTGGGCGCCCCTACCTCGTGAGCACCCCGTGTGCCTTCCGGACTCCGTTTTCTTGCATGATACGTATTTTGGTCGGTAAAAAATCACTTTATATTCTACTAAAGGTTTTGACTCCCGTATCACGCAAATATCCTCTGTTCTTGTTTTGGGCTGTTCTCTGTCAGGGTTGTCAAGGCCAGGCATCATGTCGTCCCCCTCCTCCAACAACGGTGACAAAGATGCTTGGCTAATGAAGATAGAGCTGAAGAGGGAAGAGCCCATGGAGATCAACAAGGATGAAGGGATCAAGAAGGCCACGGAGAACCAAGCTCCGGCAACAGAAGACATCCTTCAACTTGATCACAATCTTCTTACCCCAACTGAGATCGAGGATTTCCAGATGATTGAGTTAACTTGTATTCAAAACAAGTATCTCACAAGTGAAAATATTTTGTTGAAGGAGCATATCTTTTCACTCAAGGGCATTATTCGCAAGCTAGAGGACCTCTTACGCTCGATGTGCGACTATCCATCACCTCCACCTTCTTCACCAACCAAGGAGATATAATCACATGCGTATGGGCACTCCCCTTGGCAACTGCCAAGCTTGGGGGAGGTGCCCCGGTATCGTATCACAATCACAACTCCTATCTTTACCGTTTTCCTTAGTTCGATCCTATTAGTAGTATTTTGACCTAGTAGAATAAAGTTTATGGCATGATCTAGTTTTGAGTTTTGCCCTATGATTTCTCTATGTAATCGAGTCCGTGAGCTATATAATAAAGATTAGTGTTGTGTCAAGGGATTGCTTATTTTTGCCATGATCCCAAATAAAAGAAAAGAAAAGAGAAAAAAATAAAAAGAAACAAAAGTTCATATTGATCTTATTGAGAGTAATGACTTCACATAGGAAGAGTATGATGATTTAAAAGTTGTTGGGAGTTGACAAACATAGTTTTGGTCATCGTTGCAATTAATAGGAAGTAATAAAGAAAGAGAGGTCTTCACATATAAATATATTATCATTAACATCTTTTATAATTGTGAGCACTCATTAAAATATGACATGCTAAAGAGTTGATATTGGACAAGGAAGACAACATGATGAGTTATGTTTTCTTATATCCGAGATAAAGTATGTTGTCATGGATCCTCCAACATGTTGAGCTTGCCTTTCCCCCTCTTGCTAGCCAAATTCTCAGCACCAAGTAGAAATACTACTTGTGCTTCCAAATACCCTTAAACCAGTTTTGCCATGAGAGTCCACCATATCTACCTATGGATTGAATAAGATCCTTCAAGTAAGTTATCATCGGTGCAAAGCAATAAAAATTGCTCTAAATATGTATGATTAGTGTGGGAGAAATAAGCTTTATGCGATCTTGTGATGTGGAAGTAATAAAAGCGACGAACTGCATAATAAAGGTTCAGATCACAAGGGGCAATATAAAGTGACGTTCTTTCGCATTAAGATTTCGTGCATCCAACCATAAAAGCGCATGGTAACCTCTGCTTCCCTCTGCGAAGGGCCTATCTTTTATTATTATATTCTACCTTATGCAAGAGTCATGGTGATCTTCACCTTTCCTTTTTACATTTTATCCTTTGGCAAGCACAGTGTGTTGGTAGATCCTGATAGATATATCTAATTGGATGTAGTGGGGCATGAGTTATTATTGTTGACATTACCCTCGAGGTAAAAGGTTGTGGGGCGAAACTATAAGCCCCTATCTTTCTCTGTGTCCGATTAAAACTCCGTAACCACAAGTATTGCGTGAGTGTTAGCAATTATGAAGGACTAGATGATAGTTGAGTATGTGGACTTGCTTTTTAGCTCTGACGTAGACTCTTTCTGATGTTATGATAAATTGCAATTGCTTCAATGACTGAGGTTATAGTTGTTGGTTCTCAATAAGGTTTCTGATTCATACTTTCGCATTGTGAATAGATCATCACTTGAACATAAGTAATCATATGAAATATCTATATATGTTGCTGTTACGAGAATAATCATGATGCCTTCATGTCCGTATTTTATTTTTATCGATGCCTCTACCTCTAAACATGGGGACATATTTATTGTTATCGGCTTTCGCTTGAGGACAAGCGAGGTCTAAGCTTGGGGGAGTTGATACGTCCATTTTGCATCATGCTTTTATATCAATATTTATTGCATCATGGGTTGTTATTTCACATTATGTCACAATACTTATGGCTATTCTCTCTTATTTTACAAGGTTTACATAAGGAGGGAGAATGCCGGCAGCTGGAATTCTGGGATGGAAAAGGAGCAAATATTAGAGACCTATTCTGCACAACTCCAAAACTCCTGAAACTCCACGGAACACCTTATAATAAATAATGAAAAATCCTCGCCAAAGATGAAGACCACGGGGCCCACACCCTGCTCATGAGGGTGGGGGGCGCCCCCCTAGGGCGCGCCCCCTACCTCGTGGGCCCCCTGGTGGCTCTCCGATGACCATCTTCTGATATATGAAGTCTTTCATCGAGAAAAAAAGAAGAAGCAACCTTTCGGGACGAAACTCCGCCGCCATGAGGCGAAACCTTGGCGGATCCAATCTAGAGCTCCGGCAGAGCTGTTCTGCTAGGGAAACTTCCCTCCCGGAGGGGGAAATCATAGCCATCGTCATCACCAACGCTCCTCTCATCGGGAGAGGGCAATCTCCATCAACATCTTCATCAGCACTATCTCATAGCAAAACCCTAGTTCATCTCTTGTATCCAATTCTTGTCTCCAAGTCCGGGATTGGTGCTAGTAGGTTGCTAGTAGTGTTAATTACTCCTTGTGGTTGATTCTAGTTGGTTTAATTGGTGGAAGATCATATGTTCAGATCCTATATGCATATTAATACCCCTCTGATTATGAACATGTTTATGCTTTGTGAGTAGTTGCGTTTGTTCCTGAGGACAAGGGAGAAGTCTTGCTATTAGTAGTCATGTGAATTTGGTATTCGTTCGATATTTTGATTAGATGTATGTTGTCTAGCCTCTAGTGGTGTTATGTGAACGTCGACTACATAACACTTCACCATTATTTGGGCCTAGAGGAAGGCATTGGGAAGTAATAAGTAGATGATGGGTTGCTAGAGTGACAGAAGCTTAAACCCTAGTTTATGCGTTGCTTCGTAAGGGGCTGATTTGGATCCATATGTTTCATGCTATGGTTAGGTTTACCTTAATACTTTTGTTGTAGTTGCGGATGCTTGCAATAGAGGTTAATCATAAGTGGGATGCTTGTTCAAGTAAGAACAGCACCCAAGCACCGGTCCACCCACATATCAAATTATCAAAGTACCGAATGCGAATCATATGAACATGATGAAAACTAGCTTGACGATATTCCCATGTGTCCTCGGGAGCACTTTTCCTTATATAAGAGTTTGTCTAGGCTTGTCCTTTGCTACAAAAAGGATTGGGCCACCTTGCTGCACTTTATTTACTTTTGTTACTTGTTGCTCGTTACAACTTATCTTATCACAAAACTATTTGTTACCACTTATTTCAGTACTTGCAGAGAATACCTTGCTGGAAACCGCTTATCATTTCCTTCTGCTCCTCGTTGGGTTTGACACTCTTACTTATCGAAAGGACTACGATAGATCCCCTATACTAGTGGGTCATCACCGCCTACAAAGAGGCTAGCAAAGAGGGCTATGAAGCGGGCGAGGCGCTATTTGGCAAGACCGAGGACGAGGCAGAGGACAATGCCGGCTCCGACGAGTCCCCGCTCCGCTGGCGTCGACGAGGCCCTGCTCTGCCGAGGCCCCGCGACGCCAACAACGAGGCAGAGGACACCGCCGGCTCCGCCGAGGCCCCGCCCCACCAACAACGAGGCAGAGGACATCACCGGCTCAGCCGAGGCCCCACCCTACCGGCAACGTGGGGGAGGATTTCCACCGCTTCGCTGAGGCGCCGCCCACCGGCAATGAGACAGAGGACATCGCCGGATCCGCCGAGGCCCCGCCCCACTGCCAACGAGGCCACGCCACACAAAAAACGAGGAAGAGTAGAACATGGTAGGTCGCCGCCGCTCGGGTCCAAGTAAGGCCACCGCTGCTACCCTCCGGTTGAAGCCAAGCTAGGCGGGTTGACCATTGACGGTCGGTTAGCTTCTTGGCGGCGACGTGGAGTCGGAGAGCTGTGCTGGAGAAGAATGCTACTTCTACTTAACTGCTGGTGCAGTTGGCTGACTGACGCGTGGGCCCAATAGGCCACATGTCAGTTACACAACTGCACCTGCAGTTAAGTCACTGAAGCTTCTGTTCGGCTCAGCGGGACACAGGTGGGTAGCTTCGGTTAATTAATTATACCTCTAGCGCACCCCTTTTTAGTTGAAGAATGTATGAAATGTAATGAAATCCGGCATGTTTATATGAAATCCGACCATGTATGAATGAATTTATTTCGATTAGTTCAAATTCTTGTATCACTGGCATTGGATGAACATGCAAAACAATACGTACTAGCATTATTCCCAGGGTGATCACCTCATTTGCAGCAGTTTCACATGTACTCCCTCCGATCCTTTCTAGTATGCATACAAGTTTTGTCTGCAGTCAAAGTATCTCTACTTTGACCAATCTTATACAAAAAAGTATGCACTTTCACAATGTGCGAAGTAAAAAGGAACAGAAGGAGTACAAAGAGTTTGAGCAGCTTTTTAGCGTTTTTGTACATTGCAATCAAACACACAGGCTTGGCAATTCATAGAGAACATTCAAAACAATCGATGATTATGCATCTCAGCGACTCACATGTCAGAGGCAATATTTACTTCACAACTAAAGAATAAAGAAAAAATTGATCGACGCTACTGATAGCAAAGGGCGTCCCATTCGAAAATATCAAACGCATGTCTTGCTAAAATCAATGAGCAAAATTTGACAAGGTTGTCCCATTCCAAAATATCAAATGCCTATGATTGTGGAATGGGCAGGGTTTGCCATCAGTTCGGACATTGACATGGCACCTCGTGCTAAATAAACTAGCTGTTCTTTTTGTGCAGTTCCACCAAAATCAACCAAATTCGCGCGTAGCTTGTATGATTTCGCCCTTATATGTTGCAACGCCTTGAACTTATCGACACCTACTTTCTTGTGGTGGAAATGAATGATTCGATGTATTCATGAACATTTTGTGCAGTTCCCATTGAAATCAAGTTGAGCACCCCTGTTTGCACAAATACAAAAAAGTGATTAGTATAAAGCAAACTGTACTATGAATTGACAGTTTCAACAGGCACATACATGGTCCATGTATAGCACACTTTTAGAAAAATGGAACTCACCAGAAAGAATCCTAGAACAACATTGTACTCACGCATCATAGCAAAAAAATGGAGATTTGTCAGTCCTTCTGAGCTGAAGTTAGTTTTGTCTTGTGGGGAGTAATGTAACCATCCTTCTACTGCTCCTTCTGATGAGAAGATAGACATGGCTTCTTCATCCTGGCATAATTGGAACTAGTCACTTCACGTACTCCATATTCTTCTTCAGAGGAAGATGATCCTGTTGTGGAAAGACAAGAGGACTACTAAATGCTAGCATCCCTGTTTGCTCGAAAAAAAGAAAAGGAAATATTTAAAACAACATAGATGAAGCACTTCTCAAGGACAATACCACTTTTTCATGACAGTATCTAAACAGTAGCACAACACCCATAGAGATAATTACATATTACATTAAGAGTGGCATCAAATCAGTGGCAAAACAATTGCTCGCTCCAGCCATAGCAATAAATTAAGATGCAAAACTATATCATTACTTGTGTCATCACAGTTCCAGTGCTTCATTACAGCACCAGGAGTTGATTTTTGTTTTTCTTCCGCTTGTTCTTCCCCTTCATCACTTGGTTCAATAACAGACAAGCTTCGCCTTCAATGTAAGATTTGGCATGTCAATTAGGGAGCAGAAGTATAGTACTAAACTTAATTTTCTGATGGAAGTGGCAACATACAGGCCAGCAGTTGTGAAATATCCTTATCTTACCTCGATGGGATATTACGGTGCACATACAGATTGGAAGTCTTGTCTCCATTTGTGCAGTTCACTAAAATCAAGCAACATTATCGTACAAGTAGCACAACATATGAAAGCACACTGCAGAATCATGTGAAAGAAGGCTAGTACTGACCTCTCATGATGCGGAATTCAAACAACTCACAAGAAGAAGATCTGAACCAAATTCGCCTTAACGGATAGGAAGTAAGATCTCCTCTTCTGCAGTTCCACTAAGATCAAGCAACGTTATCGGTGTGACATTTTGGTTGAACTGTACAAAACACTCTTAAAACAAAAGTGTTTTGTGCAGTGCAACAAAAGGTCACAATGGCAACGAGGTGAAGTAGATAACCCTGTTTACACAGAGGTGCAAAGGAAACAATTAGTGGTCAATAACGGTGGATGACACAGAAGCCAACAAAAAGAAGCATCTACCTTATCTAAATGGGAAAGAAAGTAAGATAGTAGCATTTCTCAAACGGTGGCATTGATTAATATTAACATAGAGATTATATTAACAATAAAATTCGTTAAACATGTAATTTGCTTTTAACTGTGGGATTGCATCAATTTTCCAGCGGCATTATTAGAGGGTGTTTGTTTACAGGGACATTTTGGTGTAGGGACTAAAAAAACTCTGTGTCAGTCCCATCTAAACCAAACAGGAGGGACTTTTAGGGACTAAAAGTGGGCATTTGGGACTAAAGAAAGAAGACCCCGAGGGAGTCTTTTTGGGAATTTTTCCAACACTTGCCCCTGCCACGCATCGCACCTTGTCTCTATTAGTTCATTACTAGGGGTAACATGGTCTTTTCGCATGTCATTTAATAACCTCCAGTCCATGTTTAGTCCCTGGAACCAAGCAGGTAGGGACTAGGGAGTTTTTAACCAAACAGGGCCTTAGATTAACAACAGCTAATGAGTTGCACGGGACAGTGGACGCACCAGCACCATGTGCATCTACCGATGTACTGTGGTCATGCACAGTCTATTGCAATAAAGAACAAACAACCAAGGAGCATATTTGTGTTGGTCCCAGTTTTGTTATCTTTACACATCTTTCCCTATGTGAGCGCACAAATCTAGTCCTCCTCAAACTCTACAGCCTTGTCCCTTTCTTTCCTTTTTGAACTAGTACTTTTGCCCCTTCCTTTCCTATTTGAACCACGTCCTAGATTTATGCGATACAACTTTCCCCACTACTTTCCCCCATTCCTTTCCTCTTTGAACCACGTCCTAGATTCATGTTATACAACTTTCCCCCTTCATTTCCTCTTTGAACCGCGTCCTAGATTCATGCTATATACAACTTTTCCCACTACTTTCCCCCACTCCTTTCCTATTTGAACCACGTCCTAGATTCATGGTATACATGCAGCTAGAGCAATGCTTGTGGAGTAAGTAAATTATACCTTAAGGTTCTTGGGGCATGGTTCAGTTGGCGACGGGACGACGACGAAGAAGAAGGGGTCGGAGGCCCTCCCGCGCCGCCACTGGGTGGAAAGTGAATAGCTGCGCCGATAGTCCCTCGCCGATGGCGACAACGTTAAGCCTCCTTCCCTTCCCGGTGGACGGATCCTGCCGGCTCTTTGAGCAGCAGTGAGGGGAGAGAGAGGCCAACGAAGTCTTGTTTAGATCTGGAGAGGGCGAGAGAGTATGAAGAGAGAAACTACAAGCGCTGAGGCTCCAGCGGGAGAGGGCGAGAGAGTGTGAAGTGAGCAACTACAAGCGCTGAGGCTCCAGCGTGTATATATATACTGGAGAGAGAGTGTGAAGCGTGCAAACCCTAGAAAACATTTTGACCAGTCAAAGAATCGTCCTGGCACAAATTATGCTCAAGTGTAGTTATCGAACCCGAGACCTCAAGTTTGATGAGCGAACAGGCTAACCAGCTACACAACCCTCCCGTTATGTTCAACGAGAGGGAAATAACCTTTTATACATTCCTGCATTCATGTGACAAGCATGCCGTGTTTTTTTGTGTGTGTGGGAGTCATTGGGATTTCAATCATAATCATGTCATGTGGCTTTGGTGGTAAGACTATCCACAGTGGTGCAGAAATAATGCAGCCTTAGTCACCTTACCTCTCTCCACGTAGTATGTTGGGTCCCACCAGTCAGAGGGTGAAACAAACAAATTAATAAGAAAAATTAAAAGCGCCAGCGGTGAATCTTACCTCACACATCTCGCTACTGCTCGGGAACACTGTCCAATTGATCCCTCTGTTCTCTCACGTACTATTTTAAGTGAATCCTTATTATAACATGCACACAAATTTTGGGCACTTGTATTCGACTTAAGTCAGTGTGCCACCGTATCTCGTATACTTACTACTCCCTCCATCTAGGTGTAATAAGTCACATTAGAAGGTGCAACGGGACCAAGGTGCGTGCGTGTGCGTGTGTGTGTGTGTGTTTAACAACATGTGTGTGTTAGAGAGAGCGACAGATCGACCTACTCCTACAGAGAGTTGTTGTGCAGTGTACGATTTTAGCCGCGAGAGTTGGTGCATCCTCTCGTTTCCGGGCGTGTCTGGTAGGGACATGCGGACAGCTGCCACGCCCGCTCCTGACCAGCCTGGCCCACCCAAAGCCCCTCCATCGCCCGCGTGCGCTTCCCGCCCGAAACGGTCAGCGCCGCTCCAAAGAATCGGTGCCGCATTCATGCCCGGGCAGAACAGACGCGACCTCTCACTGGCGTAAGAGTGATGGTTGCTTCGTCCGTCCAACTTACTGCTGGGTCTATGTGATTTGACAGCTCATTGGTCTTTATTACTGAGGTGGTAGGACTGCTGGATGTCCCACTCTTTCGGCGAAAGGAGGTACTACTACTAGATTACAATTTTCTCCATTCTTACAGCGGAGGCGTGCAAGAGCAGTGAAAACACACAGGCTCAGTGATTACATGGCCCACTTCACACTATCACCGTGCGACACCTAACTCTTTACATAGTACTCCCTCCGTTCCTAAATATTACTAGATGAGTCCCCGCGCGTTGTCGCGGAACATCGGTATATCTCTCTACGCAAAATTATCGATTTCATTGAACTAAAAAAACTATATAACCGCATGACAAATGTGGTAGCCAAACTAAATAAACTCCCATCATCATTTAGATCATCCCACGTAAGGAAAAAAGATCAGCCAATTCCTACTGCATAATGGGATTATATTTTTCTTTTTGACATGTTAATGGGACTTAAAAGCTCACTTACATGCATGCTACCGGTGCATGCTTGCATGCAGACATGTTGATGTGATTTAAAACCCACTCACATGCATGTGCCACAGTATTTCTGCATGCTTGCATGTGGCTTAGTGCGGAGCCTCTCAACGTCTAGATCAGACGGCTATTATGGACTGATTTACTTCATCTAACGGCTACATCAATTTTGATGATGTGGCTCAAGGAGAGGATAGAGAATTCCTAGTAGTGGGGGCTAGCTATTACTAGCAGATAAGTCTTTGTAGAGATTCCACTACATACGGAACAAAATGAATGAATCTACACTTAAAATGCATATATATACATCCGCATGTGGTTCATGGTGAAATCTCTACAAAGACTTATATTTAGGAACGGAGGAAGTACTAGTATAGTACGTACTGTAATTTATCAGCGAATAAATTTGTACAATGCTATGAAGCTTCCAGCTTCTGTTACATGTATCTTGCGTCCAAGGTTGCCCGTTGCAACACTTCATCAAATACAAAGGAGACTAACATGCATGCTATTGCATCTCAATGATTGACAGATCATAGCAAATATGTACTCCCTCCGTTCCAAAATAAGTGTCTCAACTTTGTGCAAACTTTAGTACAAAGTTGTACTACTACTAAAGTTGACACTTATTTTGGAACAAAGGCAGCTAAAGAAAAAATGATCCATGCAGTCCCTAGCCCTTGAATCGTGAACCCTGACCAGGCTTCAATTTGCTGGCAACGTTCGAGCTTCCTAATAAATGAAGTTTGCAACCTTTTGACCATCGGATCATTTTGTGCAGTTTCACCAAAATCGAGATGAGCATCCCTGTGGCAAAAGAAATTGAAGACGCGTGATTAGAATAAGATTACCGGGACTAGTTGATGAGACATAAACTCATCACAAATACAGTATGTAGAAGCCAGTAGAGGTATGTGCGGGGCAAAGAAGTAGAGAAATATCCACAGGGAGTGATGTGGGCAGCTGGAGCAGTGGTGCAAGCCAACTGTAAAGGGAGTTGTACCTAAGGGACGTAGCTCAACCTTGAGGAGGGCGGTGGGAGGTGGCAACTGCCCACGTCGCAGTAGTGAGCAAGGGGCGAAGGCAACCTCACCGGCTTTGTGAGAACGGCGGGACCCCTAATTGGGACATGCCGGCAATGGGTTTTCGCCCTCGGCGACGGCCACCGCATCTACACTAAGCATCCACCCCTTCCCCAAGCGGACGTGATCCACCGGGATGTTAGAGATGTGGCCACAGTCGTTTTGTGCGAGAGAGTGTGAAGAGAGCAACCCCAGCAAGCAACCGTGTAGGCTAGCCCGTCCTGACTATGTATATAGTGGAGCGGTTTCCTTTTCTCTCCATATGAACCTATCATATTGCGTACGTGCCACTGAAGAAAAAAACTTTATTTATAAATGACGCGGCACCTACTACTCGTTCTCCTATAACCTTGCGCTTGGCATCTCCAAAATATTAACCTTGCGATTGGCTCTTCGCCTCTTCGGGAAGTCGAGCAATAATGGTAGTGCAATATATATCGTTCTGGCTATATGAGACCGAATGAATTGATGCACGTCCACCACATGGGTGAGGGTCGAGGGGCGAGGGAGAGTGCTACATACGGAGCAAAATGAGTGAATCTACACTCTAAAATACGTCTATATACATCAGTGTTTGGAGTATGTACTAGTAGTTCATATTGAAATCTACTAAAGGACATATATATTCCAAACAATATGATATAATCTCTATAACCAAGGTAGTAGGGACGAGGAGTAAACAGAGGGAGTAGTAAATTTTTCTCCTCGTCCTGCGAGCCACCGCGCGCATGGGCGAGGGAGCGGGCGTAAGGCGGAGCAAGCTTCACCTCATCCTGCGAGCCACCGCGCCCGTGGGCGGGGGAGACGATGTACTAAGCAAGCTTCTCCTCGTTCTGCGAGTTGATGTGACACATCAAAAGTACTCCAGTGTATAATGCCTTGCCTCAAAGTAGGCCCCACATGGTTTGCCTCTTTTTTTAACATAACACGTCAAGTCGCAATTTGTTTATTCACCCGTGGTAGATGATCCTCCCTCCACCAAGTGGACAACCAGTACACGTGCCAAATTACCACGCGGGCTGCCTTTTTTGTACAGAAATGAGCTCCACCGTGTACCCGCGCGGGTGTGGTTGGGAAAGAGACGGGAGTACGTGCGCCGTGCATGCACCTCTTCTCTTTGTGCACACCCCCACCTACGTGGGTGTGTGTGAGAGATACAAACCGTGTTCGTGAGTGTTTTTTGTTTTGGGGTGGGGGTGGGGTGGGGGTTGATTTCGTAAATTATTTGTGGGAATATGTGTCGATGACATCTCAAACAAAATTTTGCATGCAATGTGTGTGAAATGGAGGCCTATCCATATCATACATAGAGGGTCAGGCAATCCACGAGAAGAGAGGGAGGGGTCATAGCTATCGATAGAGTCGAAGAGAGGATCAAGTGGGTGAGCGCGAGATCGATGAAGAGAGCCATCGAAATTGTGTGTGTGTGTGTGCAAGTCAAAGATATAGGGCGACTGGCCTACCGGAACATTAGAGGGCACATGTCAAGTTTGTGTGTGGCAGGGATACATGACTAGAGCGCTCGATGTATAGGTGTGTGTGGGGGAGGGGGTGGGGGGGAGGGGTAGGCAGAGGCCTAACTATAGAGGTAGAACGACTCGTATATGTGTTCAGAAGGAGAGACCCATCTATGTCTTGAGGAAGATCGGTCGACATCCATACATAACTGAAGGACGGGAAATATGATGGGATAGAGAGAGAGATAGAGGAGAGAGAGAGGGAGGGAGAGGGAGGGAGAGGGGTAGAGTGCTGGATGGGTGATGGAGTTGCTTCTCGAAGATGGTGGGAGAGGCCTACTAGACAAACTGAGGGTGGAACTGCAATGTTATCAATAAGAGTGGGGATGTGTTTCTGTGTGTGCCTGTGTGTGATAGATTTGTCGAGACGCATCCATGGATGATGAAGGGGAACCATGTGTTTGGTAAGCAAACCTAACTAGATCGGTAGATCAATTGTTGTTTGTCGGAGGAAGGGAGAAACACAACTAATGAGGTAGATCGATTGACGTGTGGGTAAAAACGAGTTATAAGGACCTAGCTTGCTATATGTATAGCGAGAGATCGGTCAGTGTACATCCATTTGTTAGAGGCAAATAAGGCCCAGCGAGACTGATAGACAGAGAGAATGAAGCTAGGAGGTGGTGCAAGAGGTCCAACTACTAGCTAGATAGGGGGAGGAGTGTGCGGTTGTGAGATTGATGAAAAGAGGGGCGAGAGTTTACACGTGTGTCTGACCATATGAGAGACACGAGGCAAGGACACATAAAGGAGGAGATTGAAGGTGTGTGTGTATGTTGTAGGCAGGCATCGCTGAAGAGGTTTATCGATCGGTGTGTGTCGGAAAGGAGTTGTGGAGACTCTGGGAGAACGACCTAAAGAAAAAAATGAATGTGCCCGGTGGATAGAATGCCGAGGGAGGGGGAGGGCGAGGAGGGTGTGTGCATGCATGAGAGAAAGTTAGTGGTAGCTACAAAGGTTAGAGGATTGTGTGGGTGTAAGAGACTAACAAAGATCATAATTTGATATGAAAGCGGATTCATATATTTGAATAGGAGATCATAGTGTTTTAAACATTGCATGCATGAATATAGCGGTGATACACGTGCTGTGCACATGTTATACCATAATGTGATAATCCATGGCGTTTGCAACTCACAGCTAAATGCCGAACAATCTAAACCATACTATACATCAAACAATCTCACATTTTATTTGAATTTGTGATAATGTGTGGCGTTTGCAGCTTACAACTAAATATTGAACAATCTAAACAATACTATATATCGAACATTCTCACATTTTTTTGAATTTGTGGTAATGTGTGGTGTTTGCAACTCACATCTAAATACTTGTAGGCGTAGGGGGCGGTGCACCATACATAATGTGATAAACACATTATACATATGAGACATGGTTTAGATTATGAAGATCTAGCTAGAGCTATAAATGTAATGTGATTTGAAATCAATATAAAGTGGATTCAAAAAATCTAGCTCGAGTTCATATAGTACACATAGTTCATATGTAACTCGAGATTAATCATGTGGTGTGCTGTGAAGATAATACAAAAACGATGGTTTAACTTGACAATAATGATGATTGTAGATCTTATTAAAATAGAGAAACGAATTCAAATGCTTTGACTTCACAACAATCATTACTGTAAGTATTATTCAAATAGAGAAACGAATTCAAATTTAGTTCATATTGAAGTGGTAGTATATATGTTTGGAATGCACTAACACGTTCATTTGAGTAGTAGGTTGCATGCATTATACACGTAGGGAAATATTTGAATTGAACATAACATGAATTCAAAGTTTTGAATGACATTTGTAGTGCGCATTGATTTGGTACAGTACACGTTAGGCTTGTCCGGAAATTTCAACCCGCGCCTTGTTAGCCCGAAATATTTAAGATATATCTTTGTCTCGTTGTGCTCCGACAACTCCCTCCATCTCAACCCGCGCCTTGCTATTCCGAAATTACAACGCGCGTGAAAACTCCCACCTCCTGTGAAATCCCGACACGCGATGCCCGTGGTACCCCTGAACCGAAAGAACCGCCTCAAATCGGTGGGGGTACTTTCGTAACTTACCCCACATTTCGGACAAGCACGTCTCTAAGCCATGGTTCCCCACTGCCATCCCATCCGCCCACCCATTCGTACACCGAGGCCGTGAAAACCCGCGACGAAAAACCACACCCTGCTCCGTCCGCCACCCAGCCGGAGCCTCTTCCCCGACGACATCGTCCACAGCAACACCTCGACGTCCCTCATCCACCGTACCGGATGAGGATCCGTCGTCGATCTCATCGTCCCGCCGGTTCAGCCACCCCGTCCTCCACCTCCAAGGAGCTGCCCCGGCGTTCCCCTCGTCTTTCGCGCCACCTCCATTCCCACACCACCTGCACCACCGGAAGAGCATCATCATCACCATTTCCTCGGATGAAGCTGTAGCCTAATCGGCGCCACCAAAGAGGTTGTACACTAATCGCCGCATTTTCTTCTTGATTCGATCTCACGGTGCTGCCGGCGCTCGCTCCCGAGCCGACACAGCGTGACTCCATCCACGGCTACGTTGCCGGCCACTTCCTCCATGGCGTTGCTCCCTCGGCGGCGACATCCACATCAGTAGGAGCTGCTGCTACTTTAGCTCTCGCTCGCGCTGCTGCTCTGCTCTTGCTCTCGGTCCCCTGCCTGGTCTGCTCTTGCTATTGCTCTTGCTCGCGCTGCTGCTCTCGCTCTTGCTCTTGCTTGCGATGCTGCTCCAATTTAGCTACACTTCAGTCGACTGAATCAACTTTTGGGTCAGTCGATTTTTAGGGGGTGGGGGGGGACTCGCCGGGGTGAAGGAAGAACCAGCCACAGCGGGGAGGGGGTGTAACACCCCGGATATGATTTTCCCAATATGTACTCCAACTCTTGCTATTTCCGGCGTTAAGTTATTTTATTTTCTCGGGTTCGGGTTTTTGTCTCCGTGTGTTGTTATCGTTGTCATGCATCTCATATCATGTCATCATGTGCATTGCATTTGCATACGTGTTCATCTCATGCATTCGAGCATTTTCCCCGTTGTCCGTTTTGCATTCCGGCGCTTCGTTCTCCTCCGGGGGTCATTTCTACCTTTCTTTCGTGTGTGGGGATTAAACATTTCCGGATTGGACCGAGACTTGCCAAGCGGCCTTGGTTTACTACCGGTAGACCGCCTATCAAGTTTCGTACCATTTGGACTTCGTTTGATGCTCCAATGGTTAACCGAGGGACCGAGAAGGCCTCGTGTGTGTTGCAGCCCAACACCCCTCCAAGTTGGCCCAAAACCCACCAAAACCTTCTCCATCATCTAGAGCGTTCGATCACGATCGCGTGGCCGAAAACCGCACCTCATTTGGACTCTCCTAGCTCCCTCTATGCCTATATATACCTCCCCCATTCGAAATCCCGGGTCATTCCACCCGAAACCCTAGATCTGACCCTCCGCGCGCCGGACATTGTCCGCCGGCGCCGGACACGCCGCCGCCAGCCATTCCCGCGCCGCCACGTGGCACCCCGCGCCGTCCCCGTCGCCGCGGCCCGGAGAGCCCGGATCGGGCCCTCCCGGCCCATCTCCCCGCGCGCCGACCGGATTCCGTGCCGCCGCCTGCTTCTTGCTCTGCCGCGCCGCCACCTTCGCCGGCCACGGCCACCGGCCGGCTCCGCCCCACGACGCCGGCGAGCTCCCGAGGCCGCCGCACGCCGTGCCGCCTCGCCGGGGCTGCCCACCGGCCGACGCCGCCTCGCCTCCCCGCATCTTCTTCGACTCCAGCGACCGGAGCACCAGCTGGATCCGGCGAAGTCCCCATCTCCGGCGAGCTTCAAGTCCCTCTCCAGTGAACCTCGTAACCTGTGCGTCCAGATCTGGATACGGATCCCGTCTCGGTTGACTTTTATCCCCGAAACCCTAATATTTTTCCCTTGTTCGTTGTGCCGTAACTTTGCATCCGTAGCTCCCTTTTGGGCATATAGCATATCAAAATGTTCGTCTCAGAGAGCACATCATTTCATCTCATTGCATCATTTTCATTTGAGTTCATCTTGATGCCTGAAATGCTGTTAGAAGAGTGCTATTTGAGATAATTGTTAGATCTACTGCTCCAATTATATATTTGTTTTTTTTGCCATGATTATTGTGTGCATGATATGCCCCTGAGCTCTACATGAGTTTTGTTATATGTTTTGCCATCTATCCAGAGGTGCAATCCATGTATTTTTGTGATGTGTGTGGTGACTAGCACAAGCTTGCAAAGTGGTGCATTCGTTAATGCTGATTTTAGGGACTTAGCATTTCCACTAAGTCCTTGAGCTGTTTATCTCATTATGCCATATGTTCATGTTGATTCCTAGTGATCCGTGCCTCTTTTGAGGATGATCAGTAAGGATGTTTTGTTAATCTTGTAGTGCTATATCCATCCATGGCATTGTTTGCAATTATGGATCACCCTAGCTTGAGTCAATCGAGCTCTACTTTTGTCATTTCGTGAATCTGGGCAGATTGTCTACTTGTTAGCGATTTTGCCGAGGATATTGTAGTTGATCCGTGCATGATATGCTATTGTTCTTGCCATGTCTAGCTTGTATTTTGTGTATTATTGATGGTTGCATGCTTAGATTGTCATGACTTGCTCTGTAGTGAGTGCATCGAGCTCGTAAACATGCCTACTTGATATCTGTTTCAGCATGCTCCAGTTTTCACTAAGTCTGAGAACTGATTATGTTTTTGCCATGTTCACATGCTTGCAAATGTATTTTCTGATCCTTTTGGCTCAAGGCCACAAAGGGACTTTTGTTAATCTCTTTGAGTAGCTCCATGCCATGCTTTACCTTGCCATGTTAAGGTCCTGTAGCTTATAGTTTTCATGCTCCAAAGTGTGCTATCTGATCTGAAATTCCAGACAAGTGTTAATTTCACTGTCTGAAATCTGTTTACCAAATGCATTTTCGCCATGCTTGTTTGAACCTGTTAATGGATGAATTGGCCATATCTCAGTGCTAGTCTTTTGTTATGCATCATGAGTGGATCCCTGCCATGTATTTTGATGCCATGTTTGGGTGATCTAGCATGTTCATCTTGTTGCATTTAGATGACTACTTGCTGTAAATCGCAGAACGTGGTCATATTTGAATTGCTTGCCATTTCCAAACCGTAACTCCAATTCCGGCGTTCTTTATATCGTTTTCAAGCGATTTCATCTCACATTTCCACTGGCATACCTGGATTTCCAAGTTGAGGCCAGGTTCATGCATGTCAAATCTTGCATATGCATCGCATATTGCATCCCGCATAGCATACCATCTTTGCATCATATTATTTGAGCTTTGCACGTGGTTGATTGCGTTCCGTTTGCTTGTTTGTCTTGTTTGGGTAGAGCCGGGAGACGAGTTCGCTAACGAGGAGCCCGTTGAGTTTGCTTTCGAGGATCCAGTCAACTCTGACAACTTTGCAGGCAAGATGATCATACCCTCGAAATCACTGCTATCTTTGCTTTGCTAGATGCTCGCTCTTTTGCTATGCCTATGCTACGATGCCTACCACTTGCTTATCATGCCTCCCAAATTGCCATGTCAAACCTCTAACCCACCATGTCCTAGCAAACCGTTGATTGGCTATGTTACCGCTTTGCTCAGCCCCTCTTACAGCGTTGCTAGTTGCAGGTGAAGATTGGAGACCGTTCCTTGTTGGAACATTATTTACTTGTTGGGATATCATTATATTGCCTTGTTATCTTAATGCATCTATATACTTGGTAAAGGGTGGAAGGCTCGGCCTCTCGCCTAGTGTTTTGTTCCACTCTTGCCGCCCTAGTTTCCGTCATACCGGTGTTATGTTCCCGGATTTTGCGTTCCTTACGTGGTTGGGTGATAATGGGAACCCCTTGATAGTTCGCCTTGATTAAAGCTTTTCCAGCAATGCCCAACCTTGGTTTTACCTTTTGCCACCTAGCCTCTTTTTCCCTTGGGTTTCTGGAGCCCGAGGGTCATCTTATTTAACCCCCCGGGCCAGTGCTCCTCTGAGTGTTGGTCCGACTGAGCTGCCTGCGGGGCCACCTCGGGGCAACTTGAGGGTTGGTTTTACTCGTAGCTAGTCTCATCTGAGTGTGCCCTGAGAACGAGATATGTGCAGCTCCTATCGGGATTTGTCGGCACATTCGGGCGGTGTTGCTGGATTTGTTTTAACTTGTCGAAGTGTCTTGTAGAACCGGGATACCGAGTCTGATCGGAATGTCTCGGGAGAAGGTCTATTCCTTCGGTGACCATGAGAGCTTGTCATGGGCTAAGTTGGGACTCCCCTGCAGGGATTTGATCTTTCGAAAGCCGTGCCTGCGGTTATGGGCAGATGGGAATTTGTTAATGTCCGGTTGTAGATAACTTGAACCTTAACTTAATTAAAATGAATCAACTGTGTGAGTTGCCGTGATGGCCTCTTCTCGGCGGAGTCCGGGAAGTGAACACGGTGTTGGAGTAATGCTTGCGCATGATGTTCTCTAGTTTCTCGTTCGCACTTTGCCTTCTCTCCTCGCTCTCTTTTGCGAACAGGTTAGCCACCATATATGCTAGTCTCTTGCTGCACCTCCACATATTTTACCTTGCCTTACCTATAAGCTTAAATAGTCTTGATCACGAGGGTGCGAGATTGCTGAGTCCCTGTGGCTCACAGATTACTTCCAAACCAAATGCAGGGCCTGATGATTCCGTTCCAGATGACGCGCTTGAGCTCAAGTGGGAGTTCGACGAGGACTCACGCCGTTACTACGTGTCTTTCCCTGATGATCAGTAGTGGCGCCCAGTTGGGGTGATCGGGACCGTGTCGCATTTTGGGTTTATCTTTCATTTTGGCGCCGTAGTCGGGCCATGAGTGTTTGATTGATGTAATGCTATTTATGTACTTTGATTGACGTGGCGGGTGTAAGCCAACTATGTATCTCCCCTTTATTATCTATCTTACATGGGATGTTGTGAAGATTGCCTAACTTGCGACTTAGCTTTCAATGCGGTTATGTCTCTAAGTCGTGCCTCGACACGTGGGAGCTATAGCCGCATTGAGGGCGTTACAAGTTGGTAATCAGAGCCTTCCCGGACCTTAGGAGCCCCCATTGCTTGATCGTTTTTAGCGGCCGAGTTGAGTCTAGAAAAATGTTTTGAGTCATTTAGGAATTATATATCGGAGAGTTTAGGAATTCTTTTTACTCCCCAGTATCCTCATCGCTCTGGTAAGGCATCCTGCCGTAGAGTTTTGACTCTTCTCTTCTCAAATTTCACTAAATTTTTTTTTAGGATCACGCGGGTATCTTGGAATCGTTCCGATGGTTTTGTGATGAGAACATTGTTCTTGGTGCCTCCTGTCTTTAGGGGTTGTGGCAGTGTCCCGGGGAGTTGAGCTCCGAGGTGTTGTTTTCACAATTTTATCGTTGCAGTTCTGGAATACCTGAGTTTAGTACGCCGACATCGAAAATCTCTTTTATGCAGTTCATT